>NC_064807.1:63947552-64050310 GCF_023721935.1 Panthera uncia
ATATATATTATACATAATGTATATGTTATATATATATATATATATAATAAAGATCCTAACTTACATGGGAATAATATGCAAGGTAATATATTTAATGTGAACACAAGTTTATATGTTGCATTTCTCAGCAATTTCTTCTTCTGCTGCCTTAATCTAGGTCTTCATAATACAGTACATAGGTTACTGAAACAGTGTTCTGATTGATCTCTATCACCTCCAGTGTTTCTCACTTCCAAGGCAGACTACTTGAGACTAGATTAATTTTCCTGAAATGCAACCTTGGTATCATAACTCTCTAGTTGAGATTCTTTTGATGACTCCAAACTGGCTATTGGATACATTGCTAAATCAAATCTTGTCTATCAATAACTTATGCATTTAGGCTCCAGCTTTCTTTTTAAACCTCATTTTGTACCACTCTTCTTGATATACTTCGTGCTTCAACCAAACACATCTAGTTGATTTTTCCATACTTGCAAAATAAATACTAAGCATGTTGACGCCACTCACATTTTAGAAATATCTTTAACACTTAGCCCTTGATAAATTTCTCCCATCTTGATCGTATTCATCCAGTTAAATGACTAAATTGTGGGTGGGGTCTACTTTTCCTATCTAGAAAAGACCTTTCCCATCTCTCAATTTCCACAGCATTGTCTGAACACTTTTATAAAATTTGCGACTTTCTGTTCTGCGTTGTTGACATCTTATTTCTATATTAGAAATAGAGTGGGAAAGGTATGTCTGAATTTTTTGTTTACTCCAAAGATTCTAGCAAAGTTCCATGTTATTTAATATCTATTTTCCTAAAAATGGTCATGCAAACTATAGTCACAATAGGGCATTTGGCGCATTAGATAGAAAATAATACTGAAATTCCCAAATTGTGAAATATTTGAGGAAAGCAAACTATAATCTTTTATATACACACACTCCTTGTGAAAAGTACTAGTACTAGAGGTTTCCATAATACTCTAATCCTTTATATTGTATGTCTTATTATGTTACATTATAATTATTTTAATGTATGTTCCCCTTTAGTTATTTATCCTATGAATTCCTCAAAAGTAAAAACCATATATTATTCTGTTTTGTATCCCCATATTCAAAAACAGTCAGCTCCTGTTTTATGCTTAAATAAGTATTTAGATAATGAAGTTAATTAAGAAATTATTAAAGGTATTTTGGTCTAATGCAACCAGAAATTCAGAAGTCATCAGAAAAAAATATTAAAATTAATTATTAATTAAAATCTCAGAGCAATAGCTTAATCATAATGCTTAGCTTTATAAAATGTCCTCAAAAACAAGTCTGAAAATAACCAAAATTATATCACTGACAATTTTAACATTTCCAGACAAGTACTTGTCCTAAAAATAAAATAGAGAATCAGTTTGGTGAAAAATCATTATTTTACAGAAGGCAGCAGGATGTTTTCCCAGTAGAATAGCCCCAATTATTACCAAAAGAGCCAACAGAATACAAGTGTCTTGGAAAACTGCAATACCATTTTAGGAACTAGAATGAGGAGCTCTGAATTTAAAGCCAGGAGATCTGGATTGGAATTTTCTTCTTGGAATAGCAAGCTATTTGGTCTTAGAAAACCACTTCTCTTTTCTGAGACTGTTTTCTTGCCTCTAAAATGAGGGAATTAAGTTATCTTTTTGAGTTATACATTTCTATTATTTCAGACATGGCTGTCACAATCTCTACTTTAGGAATTGTATATTAACTTTCAAGTGGAAAGCTACTATAAGATGATTCTTGGAGCCAACTGACTTATTCATGAAATGCCTCCTTAGGGTTAATAATTTATTCTGTTTCCTTTCATTGATTGACTTTTTTCCCCCCACACTCTATTCTATTGGGTTTTGTTTGCTTATTTATTTGTTTGGTAGGAATATAAATGTATGTAAATAGTACAATGTAAAACTCCCTTCTGCTTTTTGAGGCCCTAGTATGCTTTGCATCTGAAACTATGAAAAATACATAGAAAGGGAAGATTTTTGTTGCCATCATGAGCTATTGAATTTCCTGTGTAGCAAGAGCAGCCAGGAAAGTTATTTTAAGGATGTTTTGACCTTTGGGTCCAGTGGCTAGTGAACTTTGTTGTGACACAGAACCCTCAAATCTTGTTTGTTTGAGTGAAGTGAGAGCCATAGGCACCACACAAAGCACAGTCATTTTTGTTAATATGTTGTTTTATTAGCATTTTTTAAGGGCTGATATTTGGCTCCTTTTGTACTAAGTAACTCTACACCTCAGTGACTGATGGGCAGATTCCTAACAAATGTTGAGCCGCCGACTAGCTCTCTACCAAGAATTTAGAATGGCTATAGTGAGTGGGAGTCAATAAAGCTGCCAGTTTCCTGCCCTGAAACAGGGTGTGTGAACACTGACTGCTGGGGGCTTCCAGAGATTTCCTGATTTCTGCTATTTTTATGTTGACTGTTTAAACTTCTTTTAGATTATTAATACCCCAAAATATTATTTCAAAATTTTACTTTTTTGAGTAAGCAAATAAGGATTGAATTCTGCTCCTTACAGTCAAAAGATACTTGAATTAGTACAAGGATAAAAAATTAGAATAAAGGAATGATTGTGGAAGGTAGTTTGCTTTCTCATCAGCTGAATAAAAACCTTGATACTTTATATCAAATCATATTTTAGTTTAATTTTATATCGTTGCTTAAGAAAGGACCACCCATGGGGTGCCTGAGTGGCTTAGTAAGTTAAGCATCTAACTTTTGATTTTGGCTCAGATCATTATCCCACATCAGCTCCCACAGAGCTTTTCATGCATAGGGCTCTCTGCTGGGCATGGAGCTTGCTTAAGATTCTCTCTCTCCCTCTCCTTCTGCCCCTCCCTCCCCAGCTTTCATGCTCTTTCTCTCTCTCTTTCAAAAAAAAAAAAAAAGATAAAGAAAAAAGAAAGGACTGACCATGATAATTTTATCTTCCTTATGTAGTCTACCCATTCTGCTAATCACAACTACTTGTTTCTACCTGGTTCAAAAAAATATGTAGGGGTCCTTTACTGAGGATCTATAGACAGAAAAAACAAAGTGTTTCCTGTTCCAAGTGACAGATAGAACACACATTTTTCTATTTCCACCTCCCAAGATCCCTTTAGAATAACTCTAGAAGTAGGTTTTAATACATATGTAACTTAAGGCAAATTTCAAATTAAAATAAACTATTCCAATTCCAATCAATTTAAATTTAAGTGTATAGTTTCAAGTTAGATTACTGAACAAACAAGCACGCACACATACATAGAATTAATTTTTAAATGGGGGAATTGGGAAGGGAGATAAGAGGTAGTGCAAGTGCACTAAATTGTTTTATTTTATTTACTTTCTTTTTTTTCCTTTTATCTTTTTAAATTTATTTATTTATTTAAATTTAATTTAATTAACATACAGTGTAGTATTGGTTTCAGGAGAACTCAGCAATTCATCATTTACATATAACACTCAGTGCTCATACCAACAAGTGCTCTCCTTAATGCCCATCACCCATTTAGCCCATCTCTCCACCCACCACCCCTCCAGCAACCCTCAGTTTGTTCTCTGTATTTAAGAATCTCTTATGGTTTGCCTCCCTCTCTGTTTTTATCTTATTTTTCCTTCCCTTCCCCTATGTTCAACTGTTTTGTTTCTTAAATTCCACATAGAAGTGAAATCATAGTATCTGTCTTTCTCTGTCTTACTTATTTCACTTAGCATAATACACTCCAGTTCCATCCATGTTGTTGCAAATGGCAAGATTTTATTCTTTTTCATTGTTGAGAGGTATAATATGTGTGTGTGTGTGTGTGTGTGTGTGTGTGTATACATATATATATACGTATACATCTTCTTTATCCATTCATCAGTCGATCAATTGCTTGACATTTGGGATCTTTGCATAATTTGGCTATTGTTGATAGCACTACTATAAGCATTAGGGTGCGTGTGCCCCTTCAAATCAGTAGTTTTGTATCCTTTGGATAAATATCTATTAGTGCAATTTCTGGATTGTAGAGTAGTTCTATTTTTAATTTTTAATGTTTTCTAGAGTGGCTGTATCAGTCTGCATTCGCATCAACAGTGCAAGAAGGTTCCCCTTTTATCCACATGCTCGCCAACATCTGTTGTTTCCTGAGCTGTTAATTTTAGACACTCTGACCAGTATGAGGTGGTATCTCATTGTGGTTTTGATTTGTATTTCCCTGATGATGAGCGATGTTGAGCATCTTTTCATGTGGCTGTTGGCCATCTGGATATCTTCTTTGGAAAAGTATCTGTTCATGTGTTCTGTCCATTCCTTCACTGGATTATTTGTTTTTTTGGTGTTGAGTTTGCTAAGTTCTTTATAGATTTTGGATACTAACCCTTCATCCAATATGTCATTTGCAAATATCTTCTCCCATTCCATCGGTTGCCTTTTAGTTTTGTTAAACAGCAGAGAATTCCTAGACATTGTTTCAAATGTTTAAAAGTGGGCACAGCCAGGAAGAAAGATGAGGAATGGGAGATATTTCAGATAAAGGTTTTGCCTACTTTTTTTTTTAATGTTTATTTATTTTTGACAGAGACAGAGACAGAATGTGAGTGGGTTAGGGGCAGAGAGAGAGGGACACACAGAAGCAGAAGCAGGCTCCAGGCTCTGACCTGTCAGCACAGAGCCCGACGCGGGGCTCGAACTCACAAGCTGTGAGATCATGACCTGAGCCGAAGTCGGACGCTCAACCAACTGAGCCACCCAGGCACCCCTGCCTACTTTTATATTCTTTAGTGGTGCTTTTATTTTTTCCCAAGCATGTGAAGTGGTTTTATTATCCAAACACTTTGAATTAAGGATAGCAAAAGGACTAATGGTGAAAAAAGAGTCCTAACACTATGGATTGTAGTATAATTAGTTTAGTAAATACAAAAATCTAAGAAATCCTTTAGGTCAATATCTTTTCTAATTCCTGAGGTAATTTTTGAGGGAGGGTGTAGAGAGGAGGAGGTAAATGACTTACTTCTGAATAGGCAATAAGCAGCCTAACCCAACAGTCAGCTATGGGGCAAAAATTGCCCATTATAGGAGTCAATTGTTGGACAGAAATTGCCAGCCCTAGTCCTCTCACTGAACTCAATCATTGACCTGGAACTTCCCAGGAGGATGTATCCTTGGCTTGAATAATGAATATGGCTGTGGTTGTAAAGTTCTACACTCAGAGGCTCACACTCCTCAAAACAGACAACAAAATTCTTTCTTTGGGGAAGATCTAAGTGGTGCATTTCATAGCTGCCAAATCACTCAGCAGAAAGGAAAGAAGCTTTCTACTCATCTATGGGCAAAGTCAACTAGCAGAGAGAGAGTTCTGGCATTAGGCAAATCTGAGTTCAAATACTTCTAGCCTACAATTGTTCCATTATATCAGGTATGTTGCCTAATACTTCTGAGCATGATTTTCCTTACTTATAATATGAAAATAACAATAATTTTCTTATAGTTATCTGCTAAATAAATGAGTAAGGCTGTTGTAAAGATTAAATGAGATTAATAGAGGGTTTTAGTATAAAATATTAGGAAGAGCCTAATAGAGGGTTTTAGTATAAAATGAATGTTCAGTAGACACAGTAACAAATTGCCCTAATTTTTGTTTTCAAGAGTTAAGAGACTCTAGTCACTAGTTTTGGTAGAATATCTTAAATAATTCCTTTTTTCCTGGATATTTTATACATAAAAATGGGGCTGTAACACACACATTGCCCCTTCTACTTGAAATGACTCAATTTTCCTCTTTGTACCTCTGCAAGGTCCACTGTCCATTGTGATGTGTTAAATAATCAGCCTAGTAGGTCATGACAGAAAGTTCTGGCATCTTAATTCTAAGTGTATCCTTTGGCCAAAAGCCAATATCTTGACATTATTAGGATATCTGGCATTAAGACAGACATTTGTAATTCTCTCTGAAGAACTTCCTTTGTTAAGCAATTCTATTTAAATCCTACTTGAACCAGCTCTTTTCCCTGGAAATTTGCCATCTAAGTACCCACTCACCCTGCTTGGCAGACTCTACTTTCTCACTGATTTATTGACATAAAGTCATTTTGGCTCATTATTATAATTTTCATTTCAAGTAAAATTGATCCTTTAATTTAAAGCCATTCAACTTACTATAGAAATTATTTTTTATTGTTGGCACCTATTATGCTATACTATTACTAATATTCAAAGCTACGATAATGAGAATGATGATAACAAATTTATCATATTTCCTTCCATATCACCTTAGTTTGGGACATATTAGTTGTTTATAACTTTAAGTTACTAAAGTAATCTTGATGTGTAAGTATCTGTTGTTCTTTATTTTTTAAGTTGCTTCTCTGGAAGTTTTTCCCAGATTGGGATTGCTGGGTCAAAAAATAATAACATTTTAAAGACTGGGCATTTATTTCCAAACTAGTTTTCAAATATATTATTTTAATTGGCAGTGCTAACAGCAATGAATACGTGTATTTATTTCCCTGGAGTGCTGTCAATTTTCTGTTTCACTGAGGCACAGAGAGGTAAGCAGCAGCATACCCACTGGTGCCCATGTTTCCTGATTTTGTCTTGCAATGTTTTCAGCACAGCAAAGCATATAATAAGAAAGGATATTTAATATAGTAGGCACACCAACATATTTTGCTATGTGATCTAACTTCCAAGAATTCTCCATACACACATACATATACACAATGCCTTGGCACAAATTAGAATTTGAGTATTGGTTTTTTCTTAATTTTCTGGATAAAGTAATTTTGAGACATATCTTTACAAAGAATCACCCTTGGCCCATGGTGATTAACTGTACAGGCTCAGGACCTGAATCCCAGGTCTCTCACTTACTAGATGTGTGACCAAACACAGGTCACTTAATCTCTCTGTGCTTCAGTTTCTATTCTGTGAAAGTGGGTATGACAATGATACCTACTTAATAGTATTGTAAAATTTAAATAAGTTAATATAAGGAAAATACTTACATAGTGCCTAATATATAGTATACTATCAATACATGCTGGCTATATTTTTAAAGTTTAATACCTATTAGGAAGGCAGAAACGAGAAGCTTTGTCTAAAATGATTGTGCTATTTATGTTTTATTTTTAACAGATGTTTTACACTAGAAGACCATGGAGAGAAAATAGGTTTCATTTCATGTACCAATGTGAATTGATTGGTAATAGCTTCCTGGAACATTGTGCTAAAAAGGAGTTTGTGTCCATGCCTGTGACTAGAGAGAAAGGGGGTAGATCCTGATTAGCAGTGTCTGCCAAGGTATAGAAAAGACAACTGGAAGTGTACATGTCAGATAATTAATATATTTGCTGCAGCCCAAATATAAATAATCAAATATTTACATCTAAATAATTTTATTGGTTCTGTGTGGACACAGAATGAAAATCATTTGATTGTTTATATATACACATAAACTAATAATAATTTAGCATCTGTCAATTATTACAGAAAAGATCCGAGGCAGAAATTCAATTTGCAGTGAAGGACCCTGTCTTTCAATAGATCACTTTGATTATGTAGGTTTTTCCTTTTAAGGAAAAGCACACTTTCAACTATTTGTATTCAACTACAGAGAGGCAAAAAAAGATATCCTAATTCTCAGAGATTTAAGCTCATTGAAATAATATATATATGGCTTTTTAATAATAAATCTTTGCTGCCTACCTAGTAGACTATGTTATTATAGGAAGAAAAATCAGTTCCCTAATGTGGTACCATCTGTCTCCCCAGCTAGTCAAAGAAGGGATCATATAGAAGAATCAAATCTTATTCATCTTTGTGTATCCAATACTTGGTCTAGAGTCAATGTTCAGTAAATGTTTGTTGAACAAATGAATATCTCCTATGTCTCAGGCACTGTGGTGGTAGGATCCAAGATGAATGAGAGGACCCTGGGTAAAGGCAGATGCTTTCATTGCCGGAACACAGTAATACTCTCAGTGACTACCATAGCTGATGGGAATTCTTCATTATGCTTCAGTACATAGAAGCCTAATGGCTAGATGTTGCCTTAGACCATTTGTAAAAATCATCCCTGTGGCAAGAATTTTAAGGAAATTTCCTTCAGTACTGATGAGTAAAATTATTGAAATGTTCTTGCTAAGATTTCCAAATTATTTTCAATTTTCTAATTCCAATAGGTGATCTCTTTTCATTTCTTACTTTTTATACACAGATATCTGACAGCAATGATCACTTCCTGCTGTTGGGACTACTTTCTTTCCTGAATTTCTATCACACCATGCTATCATAATTTTTTTCTCTCTCCTTGTGTTTCTTTTCAGTGTATTCTACTTATTTTCAACCTGTTGTTATTGCCTGAGAAGTCTGTTATTGATCCTCCTCTCTTTTTCATTCACACTCTTGTTTTGAAATAATCTACTTACATAAACTCAACTTTATTACCTCTATAACCTCTATGTTGCTTATTCCTTTAAATCATATTTTATACCCTAATTCTTAAACTTCAGGTTTAAATGTTGAACTCTCCCCTGGACATCTTTTCCTGGACTGTCTACAGGCCTCTCAATGTTAAGCTATCTAAAACCATGACTTCCCCTGCCTGCTGCAGGAAGTCTCCTTATCTATCTTGACTTCTTATGTAAATAAATGATTATAAGTCGTTGTAAGTTATCAAGTCTAAAAACCTATGAAAAGCCAATACTTGAAGACGCAAAACAGGATCAAGTTTTTTTGCTTCTCTCATCCCTGAAATGAAGCCAGATCAACACTAAACCATCTTACACACTTAGAAAACTGATTTAAGGATTAACACAACAAACTGCACAATGTGAACCACAGAACTTGGCAGGCACATGGTGCAGAGAGGTGAACTGGGGGAGAGAGAAGCCACAGAGGGCAGGGGGCTGGTTTTGCTTGTGGGTAGAGGACAGAGACAGGGGGAGAGTGCAGGAAAAGCAACCCCCCCAGAAGGCAGCTGGAGAAAAAGAGGAGTGGAAATAGCCACAAGGGACTGAACAAAAAAGGGAGAAAGGAGAAAGGAGAGGGTGTAAATTCCATTATGACTCTATAAACAGGGGAGCACAGAGTCTGAAACTCTTCAGCTTGATACCTGGCAGTGCTCTGGTGGGAAGGGAAAATCCCCAGGAACAGAGAGCAAGGTCCAAGGGGTCCTAGGGCCACACAGGGAGAGGCAGTTCCCCTGCTGGGGTGACATTTGGTAGAGGCTGTGCAGTCACCCCACAGGTAAAGGTCCCACCAGACTCTGGAGAACAACTACATTCATTGGTGTTGGAACAATGACATTAAGGGTGAAGCCTGGTGCTAGATGTGTGTTGTGATTTCCCATAAACCCTGAAATGCTGCTGCTACAAGATCACGTGAACTTTTTCTGGGGCAGGCTGGCACCCAGACACAGTCTCTGGGCATCAACAGCAGCATGGTCTCCCGAACATTCCTGGGGTCAGGCCCAGCCATTGCTCAGCGAGACCCTCCCCTAGAAGGTCTGAGCAGGTCAAAGCCACAGTCCCTCAGAAGTGAGGGGTTGGGAAACACAGCTGCATGTGAGATGAAACTCAGGAGGGAGGTGCCGCCTGGCAGCGTGGCCACTTGGTCACGGACAGTGTAGAAGTGGGGAGTGGACAGAAGCCAGAGACAAAGGAGGGGTGCTTGATTGCCAGTCGTGGACAGCACAGAGTTCTGATACTAGAGACTGGGTAGCCAGCTGATGCCATTTTCACCCGTCTCACGCATGCACATACACACCTAAACATGCCACAACAATCCACCCCAGTAAGCTAAGCAGCGCCATCTAGTGGAAAACGGAGCCATTACAATAAACCCTGCCCAATTGAGCCAACAATGCGCTTGACAAACACAAGTCTGTCTGCCTGCTTAGTTAACAGATTATAAAGTACTTCACAGCGTGACTTCTATGGGAAACTAGATATAATTTCAATCATACTTCATTCTGTTCACTCTTCCTTTTATTCAATTTTTTTCTTTTTTTTCTTATTCTTGAATACAGAAAGAGAAAAAAATCTATTTTTATTTCCCATTTTTATTAAAAATATTCTCCTTTAATTTTTTTCTACTATATTTTATAGTTTTTTGTAAATTTTTTAAATTCCATTTTATTTTCATCATTTCGTTTTATTCAATTTTATTGTATTAATTTTTCAAATTACAAACCTTTTCCTTTTTTTTCCTTATCTTCCCTTTTTTCTCTAATCTATCAAGCTTCATTCAACAACCAGACCAAAACAACACCTAGGATCTAGAATCCTTTATTTGATTTCTTTGTGTTGTTTTTAATTTTTTAATTTTAATTTTTTTACCTTATTAATTCCTTTTCTTCCTCCAAAATGACAAAACAAAGGAATTCACCCCAAAAGAAAAACAGGAAGAAATTACAGCCAGGGACTTAATCAACACAGATACAAGCAAGATGTCTGAACCAGAATTAAGAATCATGATAATAAGAATACTAACTGGGGTTGAAAATAGATTAGAATTCCTTTCTGCAGAGATAAAAGTAAAAGCTAGTTGATGAGATAAAAAATGCTATAACTGAGCTGCAATCTTGAATGGATGCCACAGTGGCAAGAATGGATGAGGCAGAGCAGTGAATCAGAAATATAGGGGACAAACCTATAGAGAATAATGAAGGAGAAAGGAACAGTGAGACTAAGGCAAAAGAGCATGAAATAAAAATAAGAACTCAGTGACTCATTAAAAAGAAATAACATCAGAATCAGGGATCCTAGAAGTTGAAGAGAGAGAAAAGGGGGTAGAAAATGTATCTGAGCAAAACATAGCAGAAAACGTTCCTAACCTGGGGAAAGACACAGATATCTAAAACCCAGGAAGAACAGAGGACTCCCATTAGATTCAACAAAAACCGACTATCAACAAGGCATATCATAGCCAAATTCACAAAATACTCAAGCAAGGAAAGAATCATGAAAGCAGCAAGGAAAAAAAGTCCTTAACTTACAAGGGAAGACAGATCAGATTCACAGCAGACCTATCCACAGACACTTGGCAGGCCAGAAAGGAGTGGCAGGACATATTCAATGTGCTGAATCAGAAAAATATGCAGCCAAGAATTCTTTATCCATCAAGGCTGTCATTCAAAATAGGAGAGATAAAAGTTTTCCCAGACAAACAAAACTTTAAGTAGTTTGTGACAAGTAAACCAGCCCTGCAAGAAATTTTAAAGTGGACTCTCTGAGGGGTAAAAAGATGAGAAAAAAAATCTAAAAAGACCAAAAGCAACAAAGACTAGAAAGGACCAGAGAACACCAGAAACTCCAACTCTACAGGTGATGTAATGGCAATAAATTCATATCTTTCAGTACTCACTCTAAACATTAATGGCCTAAATGCTCCAATCAAAACATAGGATAACCGAATGGATAAGAAAACAAGATCCATTGATATGCCGTTTACAAGAGACCTGTTTTAGACCTACAGTCACTGTCAGATTGAAAATAAGGGAATGGAGAACCATCTATCAACTGAATGGTCACCAAAAGAAAGCTGGAATAGCCATACTGATATCAAACAATCTACATTTTAAAATAAAGACTGTAACAAGAGATGAAGAAGGGCATTATATCATAATTAAGGGGTCTATCCACCAAGAAGACCTAACAATTGTAAACACTTATGTTTGAAATGTGAAAGCACCCAAATATATAAATCAATTAATCACAAACATAAAGATACTCATTGCTAATAATACCAGAATAGTAGGGGACATTGATACCCCACTCACAACAATGGACAGAAATCAACCAATTTAATCATCTAAACAGAAAATCAACAAGGAAACAATGGCTTTGAATGACACACTGGACCAGATGGACTTAATACATATATTCAGAACATTTCATCCTAAAGCAGCAGAATACACATTCTTCTCAAGTGCACATATAACAAAGTCCAAAATAGACCACATACTGGGACATAAATCAGCCCTCAACAAGTACAAAAAGATTGAGATCATACCATGCATATTTTCAGACTACAACAGTATGAAACTCAAAATCAACCATAAGAAAAAATTTGGAAAGATAATAAATACTTGGACTAAAGAACATCCTACCAAGGAATGAACAGGCTAACCAAGAAGTTAAAGATGAAATTAAAAAGTACAATGAAGCCAATGAAAATGATAACACCACAGCCCAACACCTCTGGGATGCAGCAAAGGTGGTCATAAGAGGGAAGTTATAGCAATCCAGGCCTTCATAAGGAAGGAAGAAAGGTCTTAGATATACAACCTAACCTTGCACCTTAAAGAGCTGGAAAAAGCACAGCGAATAAAACCCCAAATCAATGGAAGACAGGAAATAATAAAGATTAGAGCAGAAATCAATGCTATTGAAACCAAAAGAAACAATAGAACAAATTGAAAAAAACCAGAAGTTGGTTCTTTGAAAGGATTAACAAAATTGATAAACCACTAGCCAGTTTGTCAAAAAGAAAAAGGAAATGACCTAAATAAATAAAATTAAGAATGAAACAGGAGAGATCACAATGAACATTGTGGAAATACAAACAATAATAAAAGAATATTATGAACAATTATACTCCAATACAATGGGCAATCTGGAAGAAATGGACAAATTCCTAGAAACATATAAACTACCAAAACTGAAACAAGAAGAAATAGAAAATTTGAACAGACCCATAACCAGTAAAGAAATCAAATTAATACCCAAAAATCTGCCAAAAAACAAGAGTCCAGGGCCAGATGGCTTTCCAGGGGAATTCTACCAAACATTTAAGGAAGAGTGAACACCTATTTTCTTGAAGCTGCTCCAAAAAAATAGAAATGGAAGGAAAACTTCCAAAATCTTTCTGTGAAGCCAGTATTACCTTGATTCCAAAATCAGAGACCCCACTAAAAAGGAGAACTATAGACCAATTTCCCTGATGAACATGGATGCAAAAATCCTCATGAAGATACTAGCCAACTGGATTCAACAATACATTAAAAGAATTATTCACCATGGCCAAGTGGGATTTATATCTGGGATGCAGGGCTGGTTCAATATCCACAAAACAATTGATGTGATACATCACATCAGTAAAAGAAAGGACAAGAACCACATGATCCTCTCAATAGATGCAGAGAAAGCATTTGACAAAATACAACATCCTTTCTTGATAAAAACCCTGAAGAAAGTAGGGATAGAAGTATCATACCTCAAGATCATAAGTCATATATGAAATACTCACCCCTAATATCATCCTTAATAGGGAAAAATTGAGAGGTTTCCCCCTAAGGTCAGGAACATGACAGGGATGTCCACTCTCATCACTGTATTGGCAGTCTTAGCCTCAGCAATCAGACAACACAAAGGAATAAAAGGCATCCAAATCAGCCAGGAGGAAGTCATACTTTCACTCTTAGCAGATGACATGATACTCTGTATGGAAAGTCCAAAAGATTCCACCAAAAACCTGCTAGAACTGATCCATGAATTCAGCAAAGTTGCAGGATATAAAATCAATGCACAGAAATTGGTTGCATTCGTATACACCAATAATGAAGCAACAGAAAGAGAAATCAAGGAATCTATCTCATTTACAATTGCACCAAACACCATAAAATACCTAGGAATAAACATAACAAAAGAGGTGAAACTCTATATACTGAAAACTATAGAAAGCTTAGGAATGGTATTGAAGACACACACACACACACACACACACACACACACACACACAATGGAAAAATATTTCCTAAATAGCCAAAGCAATCTTGAAAAAGAAAACTGAAGTTGTAGGCATCACACTCCTAGACTTCAGGACGTAGTACAAAGTTGTAATCATCAAGACAGTATGGTACTGGAACACAAAGAGACACTCAGATCAATGGGACAGAATAGAGAACTCAGAAATGGACCCACAAACGTATGGCCAACTAATCTTTGACAAAGCAGGAAAGAATATCCAATGGAATAAAGACATTCTCTTCAGCAAGTGGTGCTGGAAAAACTGGACAGTGAATGCAGAAAAAATGAACCTGGACCACTTTCTTACATCATACACAAAAATAAACTCAAAATGGATGAAAGACCTCAATGTAAGACAGGAAGCCATAAAAATCCTAGAGGAGAAAGCAGACAAAAACCTCTTTGACCTTAGCCACAGCAACTTCTTACTCAACATGTATGCAGAGGCAAGGGAAACAAAAGCAAAAATGAACGATTGGGACCTCATCAAAACAAAAAGCTTCTGTACAGTGAAGGAAACGATCAGCAAAACTAAAAGGCAACTGACAGAATAGAAGATATTTCCAAATGACACTTCAGATAAAGGGTTAGTATCCAAAATCTGTAGAGAACTTATCAAACTTACACCCAAAAAACAAATAATCCAATGAAGAAATAGACAAAAGACATGAATAGACACTTATCCAAAGAAGACATCCAGATGGCGAACAGACACATGAAAAAATGCTCAACATTACTCATCATCAGGGAAATACAAATCAAAACCACAATGAGATGCTACTTCACACCTGTCAGAATGGCTAACATTAACAACTCAGGCAACAACAAATGCTGGCAAGGATGCAGAGAAAGATGATCTCTTTTGGACTGCTGGTGGGAATGCAAGCTGGTGCAGCCACTCTGGAAAACAGTATGGATGTTCCTCAAAAAACTAAAAATGGAACTACCCTACAACCCAGCAATTGCACTACTAGGCATTTATCCACACGATACAGGTGTGCTGTTTCAAAGGGACACGTGCACCCCCATGTTTATAGCAGCACTATCAACAATAGCCAAAGTATGGAAAGAGCCCAAATGTCCATCGATGGATGAATGGATAAAGAAGATTGGTATATATATACAATGGAGTATTACTCGGCAATCAAAAAGAATGAAATCTTGCCATGTGCAACTATGTGGATGGAACTGGAGGGTATTATGCTAAGTGAAATAAGTCAGTCAGAGAAAGACAAATATCATATGACTTCACTCATATGAGGACTTTAAGAGACAAAACAGATGGACATAAGGGAAGGGAAACAAAAATAATATAAAAACAGGGAAGGAGACAAAACATAAGAGACTCTTAAATATAGAGAACAAACAGGGTTGCTGGAGGGGTTGTGGGAGGGAGAATGGGCTAAATGAATAAGGAGCATTAAAGAATCTACTCCTGAAATCATTGTTGCACCATATGCTAACTAACTTGGATGTAAATTAAACAATAAATAAATTTTTTAAAAACTGTGAAAAGCCCATCAGAAAGCTCTCCCCTTCCTCAGTCAATACATCTAATTCTTTATTAAATTCTTCTGAGTCTAACTTTTCCAATGTGTTGTCAACCCTGTCCTTTCTATTCCCATTATCATTGTCCAGGATAAAGTCCTCATTGTTGTCCGCATTATTGTAATAATGCTGTTATTGATTTCCTGCATATAAAGTCTCCTCTCTATACTGATACTAGAGTTATCTGTATTTAAAAATAAGGCAGTAACTATCATCCCTAAGAAAACTCTCCCACCACCTTTAATTTAGAGAAAAATCCACTGTCCTTCATTTGCATGGAATTTTCTAAACTCAATAATTTCTTTCTGTAATATTCCAAATATATCAATGGTTTTATTGACTGTAAATGGAATAAATGCTCCACTTAAGCTAACAAAGACTGTCAAGCTGAATGAAAATGCAAAACCTAGACACAAAAGACACATCTAAAATGCAAAAATACAAAATGATTGAAAGTATAAGAAAGGAAAAGAAATGCCAAAACAACAAAAAGACAAGACAACAGCAGTGAAATGAAAACCAAGGAAATAAAGCTTATATTAGTGTCTGGTATGTTGTAAGAGATCAATAAATGTTGGGTTTTTTTGTTTGTTTATTTGTTTGTTTGTTTCTTTTGAGAAACATGCCCAGAGTTCTATAAGACAGGAACAGGATTGTAACCCAGGCAGTCTAAAGTCTATTTGCTAATAACTACTACACAGAGCTGCGCAGGCACAGAATAAACATTGTAAACAAGAAAGAGAACAGAAAAAAATACTGAGGGACTTGAATAGAGCAAAATATAACTTTCCTATCTATCAAAGGGTATCATAAAGAAAATTAAAAGTAAAGCTATACTTACAAAGAAATTATCTTGAATCTAATCTAGTCTCTAGATAGAACTCCTAGTTTACAGGTATTATAAACTCAGAACATGTTCAGTGACACAAGAGATGCAATCAGCAAAATACAAGGCTGCAGTTTTTTTGAATTCCATCTCTGCTTTTACTGTAAGGCCATGACAGCAATGGGCTGTTCTCCACCAATTACCAAGACAGACTTCTTCCTAGAGGATTTTTTTTGTCTGCAGATTTTGGTGCTAGGTATCCCCAAAAGCTTTACTGAAACTTCCTTAGATTGACTATCAGTCTAAGATCCTTCCACCCGATTTACATCATGGTCTGAAAGTTCTCCCAGCTTTCCCCAATTCCTTCCTATTTCCTTTTGCACAGACTCCCTAAAAAAACACTGTCTGGCATCTGCTTCTTGGAGGACCCAGACTAATACATGCTCCTTGGCTTTATATGGCTTGGCCTCTTCATCCTCACCCTGTACAACACTTCCTCTGATACTTTCTTCTCCAACAACACTGGCCTTCTGTTGTTTCATCTTGAAATTAATTTTCTCCTACCTTTTCCTACTTAATATCTACTGGTCCTTCAGCTCTCAGTTTAAGAATATAATTTTCAGGGATGCCTGGGTGGCTCAGTCAGTTAAGCATCTGACTTCAGCTCAAGTCATGAACGTGAATTTGAGCCCCAGGTTGGGCTCTGTGCTGACAGCTGAGAGCCTGGAGCTTGCTTCCAATTCTGTGTCTCCCTCTTTCTCTGCCCCCACCCCCCACCCCCCCGCTCACATTCTCTCTCTCTCTCTCTCCCTCAATCTCTCTCTCAAAAATAAATAAATAAACAAACAAACATCAAAAAAATCATTTTCAGGGGTGCTTTCCCTCCTATTACATGCTATAAAAAGCATTTTGCTGGGGCGCCTGGGTGGTTCAGTCAGTTGACTGTGTGACTTCGGCTCAGGTCATGATCTTACAGTTCATGAGTTCGAGCCTCACATCGAGCCCCACATCGGGCTCCATGCTGATAGCTCAGAGTCCGGAGCCTGCTTCCGATTCTGTGTCTTCCTCTCTCTCTGCCCTTCCCCCACTCACACTCTGTCTCTCTCTCTCTCTCAAAAATAAACGTTAAAAAAAATTTTTTTAAAGGATTTTGCTGTTAAAGCACTGTTGCATTTCAAATTCTATACTTATTTTGTGATTATTTTGTTAATTATTCTTTGCCCCACTATGGTTGCATGAACAAACAGCCAAATAAATAACTATTCACTCACCACTGTATTCCCATAATACTGTAAAGTGTCTGGCATATAATAAGTGCTCAATAAATCAATGGTGAACAAAATAGTGAAAAATCAGCAGTGTAGAAATTTTGCCCTTTACGGATAGCAAATCACACTAGAGTCCAGGAAAATATTTGTCCTTAAATGGTCTTTCTATCCCATCCCTCTCCTCACCTCCCCTGGTCTAAACTTATTTATCCTTTCTTTTTTGTTGCTGTTAAGTTTGTTTATTATTTATTTTGAGAGAGAGATCACGCACGCACATGTGCAAGTGGGGGAGGGGCAGAGAGCAAGGGACACAGAATTCCAAGCAGTCACCATGTTGTCAGTGCAGAGCTGTCAGCACAGAGCCCTCAGCACAGAGACCAATGTGGGGGCTTGAACTCATGAACTGCAAGATCATGACCTGAGCTGAAGTCCCATGCTTAACCCACTGAGCCACCCAGGTGTCCCCTTATTCAGCCTTTCAATCTCAGTACAGTTACCCTAAGAAAGGCTCTGTATTATATCCTCTTATAGTCTTGAGAGTTTTCCTTCACATAGTTCATCACATCTCTTACATTTTTACATTAGTTTATGTAGTTATTTAATTACATAAAAATAAATTAATTTCTCTACCTTTCAGTAGACTTCAGGGTCTATGAGGCCATGAATACAGTAGATACTATAGTTGAATGAATGAAGATTTCTCTTCAGCTAAGAAGGCAGCTTAGGAAAGGAAAATTGGAACAGTTTAGGATAAAGTGGGCAACTGCTGCCCAGACAAATCATCTGAACTAGCCCTGGGGTAAAAATGGGGTGACAGATATGTTAGACAGACAGATAACTATTACATTTATAAACATGAAAAGATAATAAAGCACATACAAAGAAGTAAGTCTTGGCCAACCGACATATTATGTGTTTGCCAGAATTACAATGCAAATACTAACCAAGCCCAGGAAAATAAATTTTTACATATTAGATCCATTATACGCTAAACAGCCAGCAAAAACAAGTCCTATTCCAATGTGACATTACAAAACAACAACAACAACAACAACAACTGGTTTTTGAGCATTAGACTCCTGAGTGTGAGTTCAACTTGTTTATGTATTTCTCTACTACAATATCTTAAGGAGTTATTTTTAAAATTATTTTCTCCAGAATTATAAATAACATACATTAAATTAAATATTAATAGTGATAACAATCAGCACCATTTACATAGCACCCACCATGTGTTTGATTCAATACAAATGTTTTGTATTGAATGGGATGCTCATTTGGCCTTTCCCTCAAAGCAAGTATATCCTTCACCTTTACCTAGAAGGGAGGGCCTACATCACCTCCTGAGCTTGTGGGTATCAATGGATGGTGTATATATAGTTGCAGGGTGTTCACATAGCTTAAGCTAGAAGGAGACCAAAGTCTCAAGTCATAGCCAAGCATTAAAACATTTCTGGGAGGTCGTTAGGCTAGAGTCTAGCTTCTAGTGAATACACATCAAAAATAGACACAGCCAGCATCATAGACCCTGGGTGCAGTTTCAGCAAAGGCAGGTGGTCAGCTGTGTAAAGTTACAATTCAAAATACAATTTTCAACAGCTACAAACTATTATGAGCTGAGGCAATTCTATTTCATCCCTTCTCTACCTCTTATGACCATAATATGAATCAAAATGGTTGTTCATATGTACTTGCTATGTAATGGAGAGTCTTACCATTAATTATCATTAACATCTAATTTTCACCTATCCCATAGCACTGGAGATTATTATATAACTTAAAATGCAGTTTTTCTGTAGCAAGGCTTTATCTCACATATATCTATAAACTCCTACTCTTCTTTTTAGTGTGTTGTTTTCCTTCTGAGCTATTATTTATAATGGTTTTCTCATACTCTTATAATTTTAGAGACTTTTGTAGATCAAAAATTGTACTTTGGATACCCTTGTGAGTGGGCTGTATTGGCATTTTATAGAGGAGTAGAATCCCAAAGCAGGAATACATAAAACAGATCAGAAGCCTTTGCTTATAATCCAAACAATTTAATGATCCACTGGAGAAAGTATATAACACATACAAAAAAAATTGATTGGGCTTGATGGCATTTTTGTCACTTTTATAAAATGGAACAATCTAATTATCCATGGAGATATAGCTTATCACATATTTTAATGATTATTTATGGTTATTCTTGTAGAAAAAGACTGAAATTTATTCTGAAAAAACTGATTCAAACCTAAGATAGAATGAAACAAAAAAGTTTGGGTTTTCTTTATATAATCCTATCAGATATGCAACATCATTTTTCTGGTGGTAATTTTTAACTTTTCATAATTGTTAACTAGTATCAGGTAAATTCTAGATGTATTTCGTCCAGCGTGCATGTTGGCATACAATATACTGCTTAAGTAATGCATGCCTTCACTGAATATCCAATAGTCACCTGCACAAATAAAAAAGCTTAAGCTGTATAAATCATATTTAGCAAATAGAACAAAAGTAAAGTGCACTTAGAAAGAGAATAACAACATCTCATCCTATCTCACGGTGCCTCATATAAAGAGAGGCTACAAGTCATCCTCTATTCCTAAACTGAAGCAGAATGCCCACTGGCCCTGGATTATTGTCTTCTTGGATGAGTGAATGCATTAGTGAGAAGTCTTCCAACAGCAGAATAAATAAGAGTGGAAGAAGCCCAGGTAAATTTAAAATTCACCAATCTATAATCATAAACTACTCCTTCCCTCTATTTTAGGCCTTCCCAGGATTAAATTAATGTTTTCAAAGCCATAAAAAGCTAAAAATACCATTTTTTGTAGACTATATCAAAATGCATATAGCAACTGTAAGCCACAGACTAGGAAACTTTCCACCATAGAATTAGTGAAATTGCCTGATTAGATTTCAGAATACTAGTTGCATTGGGAATACAATCCATTAGTGAATAAGCCTTTAAAGCTTTGATATGCTGGAATCAGAAATAAACTCAAAGTTCATTGTTGAGTCAAAGATTACTTCAACTAGCTGTTTCTGTATTATAATTGAAATTTATTTTATTTTTGTAGCAAAAGGACTAGTCTTCATGAAATGGTTATGCACAGAATTAACTATGGCCCTTTAACAATCAATAATGTACTTGCCTATCTTCAATGAGGTAAGTATTGGATCAGCAAGGGAAACTGTTATTCACCTAAGAGTAAGTATGATGAAAACAAATTGCAACACTAATTGGAATAGTCATCACTTAACTTACCTGAAAGAACGTGTTTTCATTTTGTAGACATTTGTGTGACACAGCCTAGACTTTTTCTCCTTAAACACTCCACAAACTCAATAAATCACTAATCCTATATATTTTACCTTCTAGAATCTCTCAGAAGCATGCTTTTCCCTCTACCCCAATAGCTATAATCTTCAGGCCATTACCATCTATTACCTGAACTATTACAACCATCATTCAACTGCTTTTCTGGCTGCCAGTTTCTCCTTGTTCCAGTGTATTTCTATAGTTTGTCCAAGTCTACTTGGACTGTGTGACTTCTCTGATCAAAATTCTCTTTTTCTTCACTGTAATCTGGATCAAATTCAAACCTCTTCAAATGACGCACAGGGTTGAACATTATCTGTCTTCTGTGTTCCAACCCTATCTCCCTCTCAAATGACACACACATACCTTTAACCAGAGGACCAGAGAACTAGACCAATCAAAATGCTTACATCACCTTATCTGTTTCATGGGGATTCTTCTCTCATGATGCTCTATCTGTCCAGAATGTTCTCCTGAATCTGGAAATACTATTCATTACTCTTCCTTGAGTCATCTCAGACAGAAGTAACTTCTAGTAGGAAAATCCTTCAGATGACTGCAGGCAGAAAAGCTAATGAGAATATTTCCTATTATTGCCAGGATGTATCATTCCTTAGTAGTCACAATAATCCTCAGAAGCAGGATCTATTGTTATTTTCATTTTTCAGGTAAATAAACTGAAATTCATAGAGATTAGAATTGCCCTCTATGTCACACAGGTAGTAAGTGGCAGTGCTAAGATACGAAAACTCTGGCAGTCTGAATCCAAAACATCCACATGCTTTATTGTCACACCATACTCCTTTTTGATTTTTATTGCAACACATATAACAGCCTCGGAGCACTACAGTTTATGACTCTACCCCTACTAGACTCTGAATCCTTCGGGGCAGCCTAAATGTCTGTGCTATACTCCCTGCATCCTCCACATCCATTTTCTTCCCTGACACAGTAGATGCTTGAATAAATGAGAAAAAAAATGGCTCATGAATTATCAACTCTTTCTTCTTCCTCACTTTCTTTTTGTTCATTAATTGTCCCATGAATCTGGCCATCTAAAAGACAAGCTAAAGAATCGAGTAAATAGGAGCCCCAATTCAGTCCTGGTAGTATCTGTTTCCTGTTCTGTCAGAAGATTAATGTCAGGAAAAATTGAAAACAATTGACTTAAATGAGGTATCTGCATGTATTCTTGGAAGTCTCCCTATTTTGTTATCAAATGTATATTTAAATTTTGCCTGTGCATGTTTTTGTCTTTCGAATTAGATCAGAAATTCCTTGAGAGACTGTATCCATATTCCTCTGTGCCTCTCCCATTCCTTAGGAATATATGCTGTGCACATGAAATGCTCAGTAAACATGTACTAAATAAATGAGCCAATTATTTAATTACCTGCCATTTATTAACACAATGGCATGATTCTGTTAAGGTATTTATAGTATTTGAATAAGAAAGCATATTTGTGTCAGAAAGGTAGTCTTGGAGATCTGAACACTCACGTCTTCCCTTACATAATCATTATTTAGTCACTTATATTTTGGGAATTGTTTGTTAGTTTTCTACTAGATTTAAGAAATCTGACTTGGAGGTTGCCATTGAGATTGGTGATAGTATCAAGTATTTTAAGAAGACTACCCTCATTGTAATGGATGCTTACATGGATATTGTGAGGCTGAGAAGCCAGAGAGACCTGCTATTAAATTCCAACTCAACTACTTACTAGCTGTGTGACCTTGGCCTAGTTACTTAACCTTTCTTAGCTGCATGTCTACCTGTGGGATGACTTTACTAAATAAAAAGCACTTAATATAGATTTGGCACATAGAAAATACACTATAATGTCACTTTTTTTCTGCTAAAATACAGGAAGCTGAGGATCTTACCACCTCTAACACTAACAACATGTGTGGCTTTAGATAAGTAAGTTAATATGTGAACTTCACTGTCTTTTTTGTTTAATACTTATTTTTGAGAGAGAGAGAGAGAGCACGAGCAGGGCAGGGGCAGAAAGACAGGAAGACAGAAAATCAGTGCGAAGCCTGATTTAGGTCTCAAACCCACGAACTGTGAGATCATAACCTGATCCAAAGTCAGATTCTCAACT
The DNA here is from genome assembly GCF_023721935.1 of Panthera uncia. NCBI lineage: Eukaryota > Metazoa > Chordata > Mammalia > Carnivora > Felidae > Panthera > Panthera uncia. Next base: position 63,970,352 of record NC_064807.1, read on the forward strand.
GATTAACCCAGGGACCCCTTCACTTTCTTTTCTTTAACCAAGACTAGTACTACTAAATTACCTGTCTGATGGAAGAGGCTACTGCATCAATGACTTCTCCTGGTCTCATCTAGCTGGAAAACCTATCATATAAATTTTCATCTTCTAATCAAATCCCAGCCTAAGAAGATTCTATGGAAAATCCATGGGTCAGTTTCTTTTTTTAATAATTTTTTCAACAAGTTAATCACCTACCATATGCTGTTCACTGTTGTAAGCACTGGGTAATAAACAATCAACAAAACAGCATTCTTGCCTTAATGGAGCTTACAACCTTATAGAGGATAACTATAAAAACATATCTGTATAATGGCAAGTAGTGGTAAGTGCTATAAAATAAAGTATGGTTAGGAATAAGAGTGACTGAAGGGAGTTGCTCTGTGGATAGAATGGTCTAGGAGGCTTCCTGGAGGAGGTGGCATGTGAGTAAATAACTGTAGTGGGAGGAGGTGGGTGAAGAACTTTGAGCAGAAGGAATAGCAAGTGCAAAGTCCCTGAGTTAGTAGTGCATTTGGAGTATTTGATGAACAACAAGGAAAACAGGGTCTGGAGAAGACAGAGAGAAGGCAAGAATAGCGAGCAGGATGTCAGGCCAGAGATGGAGTTGAGGTAGACCATATAGGGTCATGTAGGCAAAGGTGAAAACTTTTCATTTTATTTTAATTGCAAGAGAAGGATGCTGGAGATTTTTGTTCCTTAAATTTTAAGGATCACTCTGATGCTGTATGGGGAACAGATACCGTACCATCTACTTATCAACTGTTCCAAATTTGCTGACCTTGACTTCCACTCACTTAAGTTTCACACTGAAATAATCCTAGTGTTAAGGGGAAGGTCAGGGCACATTTACTGTTGATGCATGTTTATTAATGCCATCTCCAGAGGGCACACTATGGAGACCTGAAGCAATAAATGAACCAGCCCCATGAAGAGAACATGGAAGGGAGTGTAGGCAAGGACAAGAGTAAATGAAAAACTTCCAAAACTGAAAGGAACTTGGAGTGTTTAGGACACAAAACTGGAGTTGAGGGAACAAGGGAGAGATGGTACTGAGTTTAGCTGAGAGGCAGCCATCAGACCCTGCAGAGCCTTTGGGCTGTATAGAGTTTGGGTCTATTCTAAAAGCAATGGCAAGTCCTTTGGAATTTTAAGCAAGGCAAACATTTGATTAATATTTTAAAAATCTGGGACACCTGGCTAGCTCAGTTGGTAGCATATATGACTCTTGATCTCAGGGTTGTGAGTTCAAGCCCCATGTTGGGCACAGAGATTACTTTTAAAAAATAAATAATTTAGAAATCTTCCCATTTGTAGTGGATATGGTTATAAAACAATTATTATTACTGATGAAGAATATGAGATGGCTGTTTTGCACAGATGACGTAGGAGATATTTTCACTTCTTCCTCATCCTCCATGTCTAGTCCTATTAATACTACTTGCTTTATATTTTTCAAATCTACCTCCTTGTATTCAACCCTGCTCCATTGTATTCAACTCCTGCTGGCTTGGTCTGAAGTCTCAGAATCTGTCTCACTGACTATTCTAATAGGGTCCAAATGGTTTAACTACAGATGGGTTCATCATGCCACATCTCTCCTTAAAGCCCTTCACTCTGTATCCCTAATACTTAAAGTAACCACAAATCCTGGTTTGCCCATTCTCAGTTTATAACTTTTGTCTCAGGGTAATTATTAATAACACCAAATATCACTCTCAAAAGTCTCCTACTTTGAATAATAGCTTACATAATGACTCTAATACTTTTAGTTTTAAAACCACACTCTTGAGCAGGTCATATGAATCCCTCTGAGACCTACATTCCTCCACACCCTACCCTATATTTTCCTCAGGTGCTTAGAAATTTGCAGTATTTTTAAACATAATGTGCTTTGCCCTCAGTGTCTTTGCATGTGGCCTATGTGCCTCTCCCACTTCTTCCCACAGCCAGTTTCTGCATGATCTTCAAATTTTAGAATATTTTCCACATCATTCAAGAATGCTTTCTTGACCCTGACTTAGGTTATGTGCTTCTATTTGTAATACCATAGCTCTCTGTTTTCCAAGTAACTACCACAAAGCCAGGAAATCTTTGTTGAAAGCAGCAAAAGAAGAAAGCAAGAAAGCAGACAGGTAGGCAAGAAAGAAAGGAGAGAATGAAAGGGGCAAGGAAGGAAAGAAGGTGGGGAGGAAAGCAGGAGTATTAGGAAGGAAAAGTACTCTGTCTCACATATCAGAGGTGTTTAATAAACTTGGGCTGTCATCAACATAAAAATTTTCCTATAATCTAATTATCATATTCATTATAAAAATGCTTATCAATATCTAGTCTAAAAAATACATTTTATGACTGCTATTTTGTCTTCTTAGAGTCAGGTAACATAGATGGGATTGCTTCCATTAATTTTACAGATAAAGAAACTGAGACTTCCTCCCAAACCTTCTAATTGCCGTTAAGCAGCATTTTTTCATCATTATTGAATTAAAACCAAGGTGTACCTGTAGTATGTAGCTATGGATTCATATTGTAAAATATCCTGATGGATGACAACTGATTACAAGCTGTGGTTTCTCAGTTTGCATTATTACAGACATTTCACTCATACACTTTTTAGTCAAATCTTATTTCCCAAAGATAGATGAATTTAATTCATAGGTTTGGGCATTTCAAGTTAAAGGGTAGATATCTGATATTAGAGAAGAGCTACTGACTTGTAGTATGTCAAAGTGTAACTGAAATGAAAAATGGTCAAGATGAGGCGAAAGTTTCCTAGGACACTCTGTTGATTGTTTTTCATTACCCTTAAACCTCTCCAAGATTTATTCTCTGCCTTTATCTGCCCTACACTTTGCCTAGGACATGGATATAAATGGATTCCATCTACTAGGCTCCCCTACCAAAAGTCTTCCAGTTGGTTTTGGACACTGGAACAGAGTCAGGCTATCAGAAGGCCGAAAGAGAAAGTGCAGTATTCCTTCACTTTTTATGCTTCCTTGCCATGTCTCTGACTGCAGCTGTGATGCTCCGTGCTTATTGGTTCTGACAGCAGCCCCTCCTCCATACTTTCAGCTTTCAATGGGATGAAATAACTAAATTCACTTCCCTTGTCTATTTGATTTTAAGAGTAATATTTTATTTTTAGAGTGATAATTGTCTATTTGATTTTAAGAGCAGTAACTGTTTAATTGTGATAATTAAGGGTTATTAGGAATATAAACTGCTTCTGGTCTCTGGGTGCCTCACCACCCCTTGTATTTTTTTTTTTTTTTTTTAGCCGTACCCAGTATATGCAACTCTTTTTTTTAATGTTTTTTTTTTATTTATTTTTGAGACAGAGAGAGACAGAGCATAAGCAGGGGAGGGGCAGAGACAGAGGCAGACACAGAATCTGAAGCAGGCTCCAGGCTCTGGGCTGTCAACACAGAGCCTGACGCAGGGCTCGAACTCATGGACTGTGAGATCGTGACCTGAGCTGAAGTCGGACACTTAACTGACTGAGCCACCCAGGCAACCCAGTATATGTAACTCTTTTATTAAAGTCTCTTCACTTGGAACATTTGGGGTGACTTCTGTTTTCCTGCTGGTACCCTGACTAAACCAGACAAAGTATCTTCATTCGTGCTAATCAAAATTTAATAATTGAGATTTTTATGAAATATCTAACATAGAAAGTCTATTAAGTGGGATTCTATCTGGCAGCAAATAATAAAACCTTTGGTTTAAAAGACTTAAATGAATCAGAGTTTATTATTTTTATGTAACAAGAAGTCTGAATGTAGATGGCTAGTGGTATTAATTTGGGACTCCACAATATAGTTTCTCACATATCCTTGATTCACTTAGCCTTTTTTTAGGATCACATGAAGGCTACTGTAGCTCCATCTGTCACATATTTATTTAATTAGAAAAAGAAAGGGAGAAGAGGAGAGGTAAGAGTAGCTGTGTCCTTCTTAAAACCTAGTTTATTGGACACTTCTCTCAGTAGACTTATGCTTAATACTTATTATGGGTCAAATTGTATACCCCAAAATTGATGTGTTGAAGGCCTAACCCCCTAACTTCATAATGAGACTATATTGGAAATACAACCATTAAAAAGGTCACTGGGTGTTGTATAGAAGCCAATTTGACAATAAATTATATTTTAAAAAAGAGGTCATTAAAGTTAAATGAAATCATACAGGTGGGCCCTAATCCAATCCACATCTTATTAGTGTTCTCATAAAAAAGGAAAGAGACACCAGGGATGTGCATGCACAGAGAAAAGACCGTGTGAAGAGATAGTGATGTCCCTGCCATTATTCATTTCAACATCATACTGGAAATTCCTAGGTAATGCAATAAGATAAGAAAATTAATAATATACAGATTGGAATGTAAGAATAAAACTAGTTTTTTTTTTTGGGGGGGGGGGTTGGTGGGTTGTTTGTTTGTTTGTGGCAAATGACATGATGTCCATGTAGAAAATCCCAAAGAATCAACAACAATTATACAACAACAGTGGGAATGGAAAGTTGTACAGCCACTTTGGAGGTAGATTGGTGATTTCTCACACAACTAAACATACTCTTACCATATGTAAGCAATCATGCTCCTTGATGTTTTACCCAAAGGAGTAGAAAACTTATGTCCACATAAAATCCTGCACATAGATGTTTATATCAGCTTATTTATTCACTACTGCCAAAACTTGAAAGCAATGAAGATGTCCTTCAGTAGGTGAATGAATAAATGAACTTTAGTACATCCAGTGAAATACTATTCAGTGCTAAAAGGAAATAAGCCATGAAAAAAATTGAGAAAACTTAAATGCATATGACTAAGTAAAAGAAGCTGACACTAAAAGGCTGCATACAGTATGATTCCGACTATATGACATTCTGGAAAATGCAAAACTATGGAGACAGTAAAAAGATCAGTGGTTGCCAGGTGTTGTTGGGGAGAGATGAATAGGTAGAACACAGAGGATTTTTAGGGCAGTGAAACTATTCAACATGATAGTATAATGGTGGATACATGCCATTATACCTTTGTCTAAACCTATAGAATGTACAACACCCAGAGTGAACCTTAATGTAAACTATACATTCTGGATGACAATGATGTGTCAATGTAGATTCAACAATTGTAACAAATGTACCCTTCTTGTGGAGAATGTTGATAATGAGGAAGGGCTGTGCATGTGTGAAAATAAGAGGTATATGGGAAATCTCTATACCTTCTGCTCGATTTTTCTGTGAACACCAAACTTCTCAAAGTCTATTAAAAACTACCATTTATATTAGGACCAAAATGAAGTACTTGGGAATACATCTAATATGTACAGGATCTATATGTGAAAGACCTAGAATAGCCAACACAGTACTGAAGTAGAAGAACAAAGTAGATGCACTAGCACTACAGAACAGCAAGATTTACTAAAAAAGCCACAACAGGTGTGCCTGGGTGGCTCAGTCAGTTGAGCATCTAACTTTGGCTCAGGTCATGATCTCAGTTCATGGGTTCAAGCCCCGCATTGGGCTCTGTGCTGACAGCTCAGAGCCTAGAGCCTGCTTCATATTCTGTGTCTCCCTCTCTCTCTGCCCCTCCCCTGCTCATGCTCTGTCTCTCTCTGTCTCTCTCTCTCTTTCAAAAATAAATAAAAATAAAAAAATTAAAGCCACAATAATCAAAACAGTGTGGTTTTGGTGAAGGAACAAATAGATCAACAGAACGGACTTGAGAGCCAGAAGTAGACCCACACAAACATTAGCCAACTGATCTCTGACAAAAGGAGAAAAGGCAATTCAATGGAGAATGGAGAGTCTTTCAACAAGTTGTGCTGGAACAAATGGACATTCACAAGCAAAAATGAATGCATCTAAACACCATAGTGAATTCTGGTGGAGCTAGAAAGGAGGAGACAATGACAAATCTTTTCAATACTGTGCATAAATACTAGCCTTGTGTATGAACATAGCTCCTATTTATATTATCATTATCAATTTCAGAATTAAAGTAGTTCCAGGCCTCAGAAAAAAAATGGTATGATATACTGGAGTGAATAGGGATTTGTGATATCTCAATTGTCATTTATTAAATCTTTGGTGCTGGAAGAATTACTCAATATCCCTGAGTAATGTTTCCTTATCTATAAAATAGAAATAAAGATATCTCCTTCCCTTTCTAACATGGTTACGAAGATATTATTAAATAATGCAATAATTTAACAACATTTGTAACAATGAAACAATAATCATAACATCAACATCTATTTTTGCTAGGTGAAGCTAAAGAAACAGCAATTAAAATTTAAAACCAGATAGGCTTAGGAAATATTGTCAGTGGTATGTCCAATGTATCAAATAGCACTTGAGAAATATTTCTTGGCATATGAGACTAATTACAGTTTTGTTTCTCCTCCCAAAATAATATTCTTACTTTAAAAAAAATTCAGGGCTGCCTGCGTGGCTCAGTCAGTTAAGAGTCATGATCTCATGGCTGACTCATGAGTCCGAGTCCTGCTTTGGGCTCTGTGTTGACAACTCAGAGCCTGAAGCCTGCTTTGGATTCTGTGTCTCCTCTCTGTCCCTCCTCCACTTGCACTCTGTGTCTCTCTTTCTCAGAAATAAAAACACTAAAAAAATTTTTTTAATTTGGAATTTATCATGTATGATTAGATTATGATTCAGAGATATTCAGTGCCTCATTGGTGCCACTTTACATGGGAATAGAGTACTTCCCTGCCTCTTGACACTGGGTCTCACTTACATTGGGCAATAGAATGTTAGCAGATATGACAGAGCCATAGGTTTGAGAAGGGCCTATAATATTAGTTCTGCCTTTTTGATCCCTACATGTCCCTAAGAACATGATCATTCTAGCCCACTTTTTCAAGGAAACTGAGAGATACTGCAACAGACCCTCACGCCTGCAGCTTAAAGCAGAATAGATTAGTCATTACAGCATAGATGAGCCAATACCCAGATCTCAGCCCAATCGAAACAAACAGAATTGCTCAAGTTGACCTGGAAATGCATGATAAGTAAATGGTATGGGTCACTGAGATGTGGTTCTTTTTTATCCCTCATTGTTGTGGCAATTGTCTATCTAATATACCATTGTCTCCCATTTAACTTACTTGCCTTCTAGAGAGCTCAGAGCCAAATTTAAAACTCAGTTTTGTCATTAAATAGTTTGCATATTTAGGCATTTATTTGAAAGGGTTTCAAGTTTTTAATTGTATTTGCATTTCCACTTGTTTTGATTCTTTATTTCTATTTATGATTTACCATTCTTTTATCACTTATGTTTATTATAATCTTGTCACATGCTCTTAAGAATAAGATAGAAAATAAATAGTAAAATACTGAACACTTAACTATGTCCCAGGAATTATAAATAAGGAAAAAATGTCTTCCCTGTTCTTGAGGATGTTATAGTCTTATAAAGGAGATAGATATCCAATAGTAGATATAATAACAATATAATAGGTATAATAATATGATGTACTATAATACCAATAGGTATTATAATAGAGTTTAATATGTATATAAATATATACAGAAAATATTCTGGTAAAACATAGAAAGGGGCTATTAATTATACGAAGGATTGATGGAGTCAAACAAGGAAGCCTTTCCAGGATACTATTTGAGGCTGGTATTGAAGATAAATATTTCACTAAATGTAAAATTAGAAAGTTTTTTTTTTCAAGTAACAAAATAATTTGGTACAACTAAAGTATACACTGTGAAGCAAAAAGTGTCAAAAAATTTTGTGAGTTTGCCTAGTATGCAAAAGTGTTTTGATATCATATCTGAATGGGTAATGTCAACAGAGAGATGGAGACTATAAAAAAAATTAAAAACAGTAATAAAATGCAGACTGCCTCCTATGGGCTTGTCATTAGATACAACATAGGTGAGGAAAGAGTCAGTGAATCTGAAAACAGGCTAACTGAAATTTATCAACCGGAAACACAAAGAGAAAAAAAATGAAGAAAAAAAGAAAAACAGAATAAAACACTTAAGAACTGTGGGACACTATCAAAAGTTACAACATAGCTGAATGTGACAGGGATCCACCTTACACTTTCAAGCAACAGAATGTTTAGCAATAGAATAAAATTTTGATGGCTTTGTAAGTGTCTTAAAATTCACTCAATAAGAACATGTGGAAGAGGCTATTGTTCCTACTTTATTAATTTAATACACATTTATTTATGTATAAACACACATGTAAAAAACCAGAATTTTCCTCTTTAATTAATAAAGAATAAAAATTCACATGTGAATGATGAAAAGTAATTGTACAATAATACTTGCAGACTGTATTTTAGTATGCTCTTACAATCCCTGAGATTGAAGGAATGGACCTGAAAAGTACTTTTTCTATAATTTCCAGCATTTAGTTTTTCAAGTCAGGCAAAACATACTGAAGTTTATCCTTGGCATTCACCCAGAATGTCATGAAATGCCTAAGTCTGAAACTAGTAAAGAAACAAGAGAACTAAATAAGGGGGAAACATGTTTGGTTTGAATCTTTCTTGGCAGATTCCTTCTCGTTTGGTTTTTCACATCCTCAGCAATAACTGATTACTTGACAATAACAAAGATCGATCAGGTTCAGTTGTAAATCAAAGCTAACAAATGGGCTAGGAGAGGCTTCCTTTTGCTGCTCTAGTTTCCTTAGATAGCACTGTCAGTGTGTATTTCAAGGTAGTAGTGATAGGAATATTGGCCTTGATATTTTACTACTTAATATCTCTTTGCACATCAACATCAGGTGTATTGGGAATATCTTCAACATAATTATAATTGCAATACATTACCTGAGCATCTTTTACTAATGAAGGAGGGGAGAACATTGCATGGAATTAGCTAAGCCCTGGTGTCACAGGTTGAGTTCTGAGAGATTGTATCAGAGAGAAGCATCTTCCCACTGCTGAAAATTAGTCACAAGGGATATCAAGTCTTTACCGAACTACGTCAAGTTCAAAAGCCAGGAGACAAGCAGAAACAGAGCAACAGCTTGAGAGTGCAGTTGAGCATCAGAGAGAGAAGGAAGGAGAGAGAGAGAGAGACAGAGAGGGAAAGAGTAACTGCTGAAAAGTCTCTAATGGCAGCCACTGCTAACATTACTATAGGCAGGTATATGAGGGTCCCAAATGGCTTTCAGCATGAGAGCTGGCTTTTAGGATAGACTGGCCTTTAGCATGAAAGTTTATATATCTCAACATGCTCTAAAATTTGTTTTACATCTCTGACAGCTCTGGCCTTGAGCCTATTTCAACCTTGATGCTGAAAAGTCTTTTAACTTTAGCTTCCTCTAAAACACACACACACACACACACACACACACACACACACAGAGAGAGAGAGAGAGAGAGAGAGAGAGAGAGAGAGAGAGATTTACTTGTACATCTTCTCTATTCCTGGGGTAGCATTCTGTGTAGCTCTCTCATAGAAGTACTTGCAACTTTGCACACGAGCTTTAGTCTTTTACACAGTTCTAAGCAAATGAGCTGGGAAAAACTAAGGATTATTTTTAATACTAGAGCATCCTTGGGGCGCCTGGGTGGCTCAGCCGGTTAAGCGGCTGACTTCGGCTCAGGTCATGATCTCGCGGTCCATGAGTTCGAGCCCCGCGTGAGGCTCTGTGCTGACAGCTCAGAGCCTGGAGCCTGTTTCGGATTCTGTGTCTCCCTCTCTCTGACCCTCCCCTGTTCATGCTCTGTCTCTCCCTGTCTCAAAAATAAATAAAACATTAAAAATTAAAAAAAAAATACTAGAGCATCCTTAAAGCAACTTCCTAAATATAGTATTAGGTTCCTAAACTACTTTTACATTTACTTGTTACTAGTTCAATCTTTCACTGGAGTAGTCCACCAGCAAGCCATTCACAACCTATATTTTGAGCTTTCTAATTATGTTCTTTAAATCGAATGCTCTTTCATAACTATTTCTATAATCTACATACTAGTCTCTATCTTTTGACAATCTATAAATTATACAATAAAATGTTTTTTCTTCATTTGTCTATCTATATCTATATCTATATCTATATCTATATCTATATCTATATCTATATCTATCTATCTATCTATCTATCTATCTATCCATCCATTCAGACTCTTCTAGTTGAAATGGAAAGAACACTGAACCTGGAGTAAAAACATCTGAGTATAGAAATTACCTCTATTATTATATATTTATGTGACCTTGGGAAATAACTTGAATGCTTCAATGCCTTCATTTCAGTTTCCTCATCTCCAAAATAAGAATATGAACATGTACTTAGCTCATAGAATTGTTATGAAATTAAATTAGATAATATAAGTGAAAGTTCCAGGCATTGGGTGCTCCATAAATATCTGTTGCCATTCAGTCGTGAGCTCTCATTGCCCTTGATGTTCCTTCCAAAATGTTTAGAGCCATTATGATGTTAAAGTACTTACTCAGACAAGGCTGAACTGAGCTATAAATTCACTGAGGCGTTCATATTTTCTGAGGAACAAATCCAAAACTCTTCTTCAAAACTGTAACTATCCAAGGGTATAATAACTGCTTAGGATAATGGTGAAAGTTAGACAAAATTTCTCCAAAGGACAATTGTATTCTTACAAGGTAAAGACAAAAGGAAAGGTGCTCCCTTGAAAGCTATCCATCTATCTGTTCTTGATTCACCAGCTCTTTCACTTCTTTCCCTATCACACTCTCCCTCTTCTCCTTTTTACCCTTGTTCTCCACTCACATTTTTTCTGTATCTACAGCCCCTAGATTCCCACATAGAACCCTATGTATTTCAAAATCCCAGGTCTCAGCAAATACTACAGCAAGTCCCATAGCCCCTTTCTACTCCAGGGTCAGTCCATCAATGGCCAGCATTATCATCACCCTGAAGGTTGTTGGATGTGCAGTCTCAGACCTCACCCCAGATGTACAGACACAGATCTGCATCTTAACAATATTGCCAGCTGATTCTTATGTACATTAAAGTTTGAGAAGCACTGGTATAGCCAATAGTTCTCAACTCTGCCTGTACATTAGAACTACTTACAGAATTTTAAGAAATTTATGTGTCCAATCCTTGCCTTCATAAAAGATTCTGATCTAATTGGTGTGAGGTAGTGCCTGAGCATTACTATTTTTAAGAAGCTCCCAGATTATTCTAATGTGCTGCCTTGATTGAGAGTCTTTTCCCATCCCAGTCAGATTTTAATACAGTAATACTTTTAAAACTTCAGCTCCTTGATCAGTAAGTATTTACATATTTAAATCGCTTTAGCTACCCATTTAGCAACACTGAAAAAGCTGTGCAATGAGACATACTCAAAAACACCGTGTTGTTTCTTGCAACACCTTGTGAATATATGATGATCTTAAAATTTAAAAATTTAAATTAAAAAAATTTGAAATACACGTAGACACACACATTTTGTTTTATGAGCTTATGTAACAAAAATTGGCTTAAGCTCAGTCTACATATCTCCTGCTGACATTTATAAAAAATAAATAAAGTTGCATTATAGGACACAGAGGCTTCCAAATGGAAAGTAAAAGCTGCTATACTCCAACCAATCTATCTTCCCAAAGGTAATAACGATTAGTATTTACTTTTACCTGCTAGAAAAACATTTTTATACCACTCAGATAGATTCACTTTTATTCTCACAGACCAGAATCACACTATATATTGTGCCCTTTTCATTTAATGTATCTTAGAAATCCTTCCTTTTGGTGTATACCTTATTTTTTTCAATAGCATACTTTTCAGTTCTGTGTTTTGATTGAGGTCCTGGTTGTATCGAGTTCTTTTTTGATTCCTTTATGTTTCTATGAGGTTTGATAATTTTTCTATATCACACTTAATTAAATGAATATCCTTATACACATATCTTGGCACAATTTGGTAAAAATACCTATGAGGTATATTTTAGTGCTATAATTCCTGGAACAAAAAGTATAGGCAGTTTTAATTTATATGTGTTACCAAATTGACACTAATGAGGTATATGTCAACTGTCTCTCAGCACCAGTATTTGCTTCTGCATAATTTTGTCCTCACCAGCTCAAGATATTATCAAACCTTGTAATTTTTGTCAAAATGATATATAAAAATGAGATTTTATAGTTGTTTAATGTTGCATTTCTTTTTATATGAAAAGGTCAAACATCTTTTCAGATGTTTATTGGTTGTCTTCTCTTTTTTTAACTATATCTCTTTCTGACTTTTATGTTCAACCCAGACCAATTAAGTTCAGAAATCAGATGTTTAGGAGCAATGTTTCTTTTCTTTCGCTGCTGTATTGGGAAAAAAACACTGAAAAGAACAAGAACAGAGAAAGGAGCCATTAGCTGGTATCATCCTAACCTGAACAGAAGAATATAAAGGATTCTATGGCTCACAGAGGTACTTCTTTCAGATTTCTGATAAATGCTTAATTATGAGCAGAGTCAGAAACAGAAATTAGAGAAAGTCTGCTAGGGAAGGAAGGCCCTCTTTGGGCCATTGGTCTTTGAGCCAAAGATTTAGCATCCATTCCTATACCACACTAGATATCAGATAGCCTTCCATAAAAATAGGGGTCATCCTGCCTGAGAAAATGTTAAGCATGCCTAAGAAAAAGCTTGGGGATGGAGAAGGCCTAGTTAGAGGTTGAAATTCCCAAGGCAAAGCCAAAGACATACAACTAGTGCCAAAACTCACTCACATAGGTCTACACTGGGAATCTTCTTTGTTCTTTTTTATCAGTGGTTGTAAAATGGCTGTCTTCATCTCTAACAGTCTGTCCGAGAAGAGGCAGGGTGACTCTTTTTAAAGTATTTCCATTCCTTCCCCCATTCAGAATAATTATCAGATATTAAAAGGGCTTTTCAAAGAATTTTAAGGACTTACTAAAAAGAAGGTAAGCAGAAGTCTCAATTTAAACCTAAATACTATACTTTATTAAAAGTATATATGCCCAGAGAAATAATTAGAAAAATAGAAAAAGCCAGGTACACACAGGTTGGCTTAATAACAAAGCCAGAGTTATTGAAGAGGCAGAGATTTCAAATATAACACGTTGCCCATTCTAAATGTATTTTCTAGCCCAGTTCCTACTCCACATACATCTAAATCTCATTAGAGAGTAATAAACAAACTATGAAAGAGCTAGTTTATAAAAATCCCTGTAAATGGCTATGACATATGTAGCACTACTTTATGGACCTGAAAATGTGATTTTATTAAAGGAAAGAGAGATTTACTTCTGAAAGGAGAACTTCCTCACTTACTTTCTTCTTTTTCTTTTGTTTTTTTTTTTTTTTTTGGCTGCAGAGTACATAAAGCTGCTTCATCACCCTGACCTCACCACAGCAATAGAGGCACCCAAGAAAGTCCTACCACGCAGAAGGCATGAGGCAGTGATTACAGAGTCCCTCCAGAAGAGGTGACATATTGTGGAAGTGACTTCATGTCCAGAAAAACATAGACAAAAATAAATAAATAAATAAATAAATAAATAAATAAGGTAGTAGCCAGAATTAATATGGCACCTGAGGGGAGGCTGCTCATTTCTATAGGAGGGAGACGCAAGACAAGCCAGTATGGCTTAGTGGGCAGAGGTGGGAGCACTGGAGTCTAAGTAAGCAAGGGAGTGAGGAAGACGCCATGTGACAACAGGCCAGACTTGGAATAAGAACACCTGATATATATCCAGAAGGCTACAGAAATGATGATGAAGCAAATAGAATGTGGGATTCTGCACTGGAAGGTGGAACATGAATCAATGAAATAAAACCCATTATTTATTACCATATTCCCAGAGTGTGCTAAGGAAATACATGTACATGGATATATTTATTTATAGACCAGAATGTGGAACAATATTTTAAAAAATATGGCTCGTGTGATAAAATACCATGCAGCCATTTTAAATGTTTTAAAATAAATATTTAAAGAGTTTGGGATAAAGTTATACCATAAGATGGAAAAAAGAATATTAACTTATATACAGAATATGGTCCAAATAGTTATTAAAGAAATATATAGGTAGAGATATAGAAAAGGTAGCAAAATATTAATGCTTATATTTTGTCATAGTAGAATGATGTTGTTTGCTATTGTGTTTACCATTTTAAAATAATATAATTAGGGGCACCTGGGTGGCTCAGTTGGTTAAGTGTCCAACTTTGGCTCAAGTCATGATCTCCCAGTTTGTGAGTTCAAGCCCCACATCAGGCTCTGTGCTGACAGCTCGGGGTCTGGAGCCTGCTTCAGATTCTGTGTCTCCCTCTTTCTGTGCCCCTTCCCTGCTCATACTGTCTCTCTCTCAAAAATAAATAAACATTAAAAATTTTAAAAATAATAATATAATGACACTAAAAGGCTAAATGTAAAAATCTGGACAGACAGGTGTAAACAGTGTTGTGATTAATATTCTCATTCACATGCCTTTTTGTGTATTGGTCTCATAATTACTTTATGTAAAATGATACAAAGTTGTAGCAAAAAAAACAGCTGCAAAGCTATATAATATATACTTTAAAAAGAGACTTGAATGTTGATCAGAAAACTGTTAATTAAGCTTATCTCCAGATGAAAGTATTACAGGCATTAAAATTTTTTTTCATTTTCTTTCCTCCTTTTTTTTCTCTTCCTCTTCCTCCTCCTTTTCCACTTACCCTTCCTCCTCCCCCTCCTTCTCCTCTTTTCTCTTTCTCCTTTTTTCTTGTCTTCCAATTAATCAGGAAAATACATGTTATTAATCTCTTCAAATGTATCTACATTTTTACTCCATGGATACTTTTCTGCCTAGTGTCTTTTGTGGCATTGTGGAAAGCAAAAGTACCATATTTTTGAAAGCAAGTTTGAGTCTTATCCATTCCATAAAGATTCCCAGGTGACTATTCTTTCCACCACCTCACACAACACCCCTGGAAGGATTTTATATGTAGAACATGAGGTGTTGTATCCTACACTGACACTAGAATATAAACCCTAAGAAGGCAGAGTCCTTCACTCAATGTTCTCAGTTGATGGAATATATAGCTGTCTAATAAATATAACTGGGGCAATTAATATTGTTGGATGCTTAATAGATATTGTTAACCCCAGGCTAACCATCTTAATACCAGATTATTTAAAACATTAACTAAGAAACAATTATATATTTTTCCTTCCATTGATTCAAGTTTAGTATTTTTCAAACATTTATCGGGTCCTCCTTTAATTAAGAAAATATTAAGAAGACAATAAACAAAACTTGTGCCTACCAAATTCCAAGGACTCCTTCTCCATAGTTCTTGCCACTCTTGTGCCTCAGAGGACAGAGAAGTATTTCTGGATTCCAAGATCAGTCACATCCACCTTAGTTTTCTTTCCAAATCCTGCATGCTTACAGGGAATGAGTATTTTATTCAAACATCTTGCAGTGAAGTATTTTCGCAGATCAAATATTGATATTTTGTGTGCATTTATTTACTCACAGTCAACTCATATTAAATCTGAAAGTCTCGCTTATTGTCTTACTATCTTTCATCTCAATTCCCATCTCTCTCATTGTTAGCCAAAATTGCCATAATATTTTCTCAGACCTCAACCGCATTACCACACCTTTAATCATGCATCATAATGAGATCGGGATGGCAAAAGGGGTTTTCAAATATGCAAATCTGGTCTCTTCATTTTGATCCCTTAAAATCATTCAGTATTTTGTTCACAAAATAAAATTTAAATTTCTTATTTTATCAAACAAAACTTATTTTATCAAACAAGACTTATTTTATCAAGCAAGACTTTCATCGTCTGTCCCTTTCCATCTTTTGCACTCCTTTCACGTGACTATTACTCTGGGTATACTTAATTACTCTATGTGGTATTAACTTAATATACCCAGAAATATTTAAAATGATATATTTAAATACTTTTGGCTGCCCCAGCTGTTTCATGACCTTGAACCTTTTTACCTGATCACTTCTGACTAAAATATGCTCTTACAGACACCCCCAAGTTAACATAGGTATACAATCATATTTCTAGATTTGGCTTAAGCATCATTTACTGTGAGAAGTTCCTCATTCAATTTGAGTTCAAGTTCCCAATACCAACTGTCATCCTCTCTCTGCACATGTCTCCATCTTAATGCCTTCTATGGTATTTTCCTCATTGCTTGTGTGTCTCTACAATTCGAATGTGAGTAAATTAAAGTGAGTTTCAACTGTTTGAATCACCCTTTTATTGCCAACAGGAATTACTTAGTGGATTATACTTAGTGGGGTCTTCAAAAAGCATTTATCCTTTAGACAGGGAAGATGGCAGCGTAGGAGGATGCTGGGCTCACCGCATCCTGCTGATCACTTAGATTCTACCCATATCTGCCTAAATAACTCAGAAAACCTCCAGAAGACCAGCAGAATGGACTCTCTGGAGCCAAGTGTAGACAAGAGGCCCACGGAAGAGGGTAGGAAGGGTGGATACGGTGCTACACAGACTCGTGGGAGGGAGCCAGGGCAGTGGAGGGGCAGCCCACCCGGCAAGGCAGAGCCCCCGAGTCTGGCTTGCAAAAGCAGAGGGGCCGGACTGTGGGAGTTCTGACAGCCAGCGGGACTTAACATCTGGAATGTTAAAAGTGAACAGCTCTGCTCTCGGAGAGAGGGGAGGATGAGAGGACACCAAAAGGGAGAGTTGCTGAGCCCCGGAAGACAGAGCTCGGCTTGGCAGGGAACAAAGGTGCTGGCAAGTGCCATCTCCCTCTCCCATCCCCCAGGCAAAATTCCAAAGGGAACCAGTTCCTGTCACTGAATTTGCTTGCACTGTGCAAACACCCAACACTGTGCTTCTGTGGATCCATCCCTCTGATGGGTCTGCCTCCCTCCCAGTGCTGCAGGGCCCCTACTGCAGGGGACCAACGACAGCAAAGCTAGCTAAGCCTAGCCCTCCTGCCCCTGTGCACCTTGCAGATCCACCCCAGTTAATACGTCAGATCCCATCAAAGCAGAACCACAAGCCTGGCAGTCTGCAAGTAGCCCAGACAGGAGCCACACCACTCCACGGTAAGTCCTGCCCCTGGGAGAGGAGAAGATAAGGTACACACCAGTCTGATTGTGGCCCCAGCGGTGGGCTGGGGGCAGACATCAGGTCTGACTACGGCCCCTCCCACCAACACAAGTTACTCTGTACAATACAGGGGAAGTGCCCTGCAGTTTAGAGCCACCCCAGGGATTACCCAAAATGATGAAATTGAAGAATTCTCCTCAAAAGAAACTCCACGAAGTAGAGACAACTAACGAATTGATCAAAAACAATTTAAGCAATATAACAGAACAAGAATTTAGAATAATAGTCATAAAATTAATCTCTGGGCTTGAAAAAAGTATAGAGGACAGCAGAGAATCTATTGCTACAGAGATCAAGGGACTAAGAAATAGCCATGAGGAGCTAAAAAATGCTATAAATGAGGTGCAAAATAAAATGGAGGCAACCACAGCACGGACTGAAGAGGCAGAGGAGAGAATAGGTGAATTAGAAGATAAAATTATGGAAAAGGAGGAAGGTGAGAAAAAGAGAGATAAAAAAATCCGGGAGTATGAGGGGAGAATTAGAGAACTAAGTGATGCAATCAAATGGAACAATATCCGTATAATAGGAATTCCACAAGAGGAAGAGAAAGAAAAAGGGGCTGAAGGTGTATTTGAACAAATCATAGTTGAGAACTTCCCTGATCTGGGGAAGGAAAATGGCATTGAAATCCAAGAGGCACAGAGAACTCCCTTCAGACATAACTTGAATCCATCTTGTACACAACATATCATAGCAAAACTGGCAAAATATAAGGATAAAGAGAAAATTTTGAAAGAAGCTAGGGATAAATAGGCTATAACCTACAAAGGGAGACCCATAAGACTAGTGTCAGACCTATCTACTGAAACTTGGCAGGCCAGAAAGGAATGACAGGAAAATTCAATGTGATGAACAGAAAACATATGTAGCCAAGAATCCTTATCCAGCAAGTTTGTCATTCAGAATAAAAGGAGAGATAAAGGTCTTCCCAAATAAACAAAACCTGAAGGAATTCATCACCACTAAACCAGCCCTACAAGAGATCCTAAGGGAGATTTTGTGAGTGAAATGTTGCAAGGACCACAAAGTACCAGAGACATCACTAGAAGCATGAAACCTACAGACATCACAATGACTCTAAACCCATACCTTTCAACAATAACACTGAATGTTAATGGACTAAATGCTCCAACCAAAAGGCATAGAGTATCAGAATGGATAAAAAAACAAGACCCATCTATTTGCTGTCTACAAGAGACTCATTTTAGAGCCAAGGACACCTTCAGATTGAAAGTGAGGGGATGGAGAACTATCTATCATGCTACTGGAAGTCAAAAGAAAGCTGGAGTAACCATACTTATATCAGACAAACTAGACTTTAAATTAAAGGCTGTAACAAGAGATGAAGAAGGGCATTATATAATAATTACAGGGTCTATCCATCAGGAAGAGCTAACAATTATAAATGTCTATGCGCTGAATACGGGAGCCCCAAATATATAAAACAATCACAAACATAAGCAACCTTATTGATAAGAATGTGGTATTGCAGGAGACTTTAATACCCTACTTACAACAACAGATAGATCATCTAGACACAGGATCAATAAAGAAACAAGGGCCCTGAATGATACATTGGATCAGATGGACTTGACAGATATATTTAGAACTCTGCATTCCAAAGCAACAGGATATACTTTCTTCTCAAGTGCACATGGAACATTCTCCAAGATAGATCACATACTGGGTCACAAAACAGCCCTTCATAAGTATAAAAGAATTGAGATCATACCATGCATACTTTCAGGCCACAATGCTATGAAACTTGAAATCAACCACAGGAAAAAGTCTGGAAAACCTCCAAAAACATGGAGGTTAAAGAACACCCTACTAAAGAATGAATGGGTCAACCAGGCAATTAGAGAAGAAATTTAAAAATATATGGAAACAAACGAAAATGAAAATACAACAATCCAAATGCTTTGGGATGCAGTGAAGGCAGTCCAGAGAGGAAAATACATTGCAATGAGGCCATCTCAAGAAACAAGAAAAATCCCAAATACAAAATCTAATAGCACACCCAAAGGAAACAGAAGAAGAATAGCAAAGACACCCCAAACCCAGCAGAAGAAGAGAAATAATAAAGATCAGAGCAGAAATAAACAATATAGAATCTAAAAAAAAACTGTAGAGCAGATCAACGAAACCAAGAGTTGGTTTTTTGAAAAAATAAACACAATTGAAAAACCCCTAGCCAGCCTTCTCAAAAAGAAACGGGAGATGACCCAAATAGATAAAATCATGAATGAAAATGCAATTATTACACCAATCCCTCAAAATACAAGCAATTATCAGGGAATACTGTGAAAAACTATATGCCAACAAACTGGACAACCTGGAAGAAATGGACAAATTCCTAAGCACCCACGCACTTTCAAAACTTAAACAGGAAGAAATAGAAAACTTGAACAGACCCATAACCAACGAAGAAATTGAATCAGTCATCAAAAATCTCCCAACAAATAAGAGTCCAGGACCAGACAGCTTCCCTGGGGAATTCTACCAGGTATTTGAAGCAGAGATAATACCTATCCTTCTCAGGCTGTTCCAAAAAATAGAAAGGGAAGGAAAACTTCCAGACTCATTCTATGAAGCCAGCATTACTTTGATTCCTAAACCAGACATAGACCCAGCAAAAAAAGAGAACTACAGGCCAGTGATGAATATGGATGCAAAAATTCTCAATAAGATACTAGCAAATCAAATTCAACAGCATATAAAAAGAATTATTCATCATGATCAAGTGGGATTCATTCCTGGGCTGCAAGGCTGGTTCAACATTCATAAATCAATCAATGTGATATATCACATTAATAAAAGAAAAGAAAAAAACCATATGATCCTGTCAATTGATGCAGAAAAAGCATTTGACAAAATTCAGCATCCTTTCTTAATAAAAACCCTCGAGAAAGTCGGGATAGAAGGAACATACTTAAACATCATAAAATCCATTTATGAAAAGCCCACAGCTAATATCATCCTCAATGGGGAAAAACTTTCCCTCTGAGATCCCCCTGCTCCCCCTGAGAGCTTTCCCCCTGAGATCAGGAGCACGACAGGGATGTCCACTCTCACTGCTGTTGTTTAACATAGTGTTGGAAGTGCTAGCATCAGCAATCAGACAACAAAAGGAAATCAAAGGCATCAAAATTGGAAAAGATGAAGTCGAGCTTTCACTTTTTGCAGATGATATTATACGTGGAAAACCCGAAAGGCTCCACCAAAAGTCTACTAGAACTGAGACATGAATTCAGCAAAGTCACAGGATACAAAATCAATGTACGGAAATCAGTTGCATTACTATACACTAATAATGAAGCAACAGAAAGACAAATAAAGAAACCGATCCTATTCACAATTGCACCAAGAAGCATAAAATACCTAGGAATAAATCTAACCAAAGATGTAAAAGATCTGTATGCTGAAAACTATAGAAAGCTTATGAAGGAAATTGAAGAAGATATAAAGAAATGGAAAAACATTCCGTGCTCATGGGTTGGAAGAATAAATATTGTCAAAATGTCAATACTACCCAAAGCTATCTACACATTCAATGCAATCCCAATCCACATTACACCAACATTCTTCTCGAAGCTAGAACAAGCAATCCTAAAGTTTGTATGGAACCACAAAGGACCCTGAATAGCCAAAGTAATATTGAAGAAGAAAACCAAAGCAGGAGGCATCACAATCCCAGACTTTAGCCTCTACTACAAAGCTGTAATCACCAAGACAGCATGGTATTGGCACAAAAACAGACACATAGACCAAAATAGAATAGAGATTCCTGAATTGGACCCACAAAAGTATGGCCAACTCATCTTTGACAAAGCAGGAAAGAATATCCAATGGAACAAAGACAGTCTCTTTAACAAATGGTGCTGGGAGAACTGCACAGCAACATGCAGAAGAATGAAACTAGACCACTTTCTTACACCATTCACAAAAATAAACTCAAAATGGATAAAGGACCTGAATGTGAGACAGGAAACCATCAAAACCCTAGAGGAGAAAGCAGGAAAAGACCTTTCTGACCTCAGCCGCTGTAATTTATTACTTGACACATCCCCAAAGGCAAGGGAATTAAAAGCAAAAATGAACTATTGGGACCTTATGAAGATAAAAAGCTTCTGCACAGCAAAGGAAACAACCAACAAAACTAAAAGGCAACCAACGGAATGGGAAAAGATATTTGCAAATGACATATCAGACAAAGGGCTAGTATCCAAAATCTATAAAGAACTCACCAAACTCCACACCTGAAAAACAAATAATCCAGTGAAGAAATGGGCAGAAAACATGAATAGACACTTTTCTAAAGAAGACATCCAGGCGGCAAACAGGCACATGAAAAGATGCTCAATGTCGCTCCTCATCAGGGAAATACAAATCAAAACCACACTCAGATACCACCTCACGCCAGTCAGAGTGGCTAAAATGAACAAATCAGGAGACTATAGATGCTGGAGAGGATGTGGAGAAACGGGAACCCTCTTGCACTGTTGGTGGGAATGCAGATTGGTGCAGCCGCTCTGGAAAGCAGTGTGGAGGTTCCTCAGAAAATTAAAAATAGACCTACCCTATGACCCAGCAATAGCACTGCTAGGAATTTACCCAAGGGATACAGGAGTACTGATGCATAGGGGCACTTGTACCCCAATGTGTATAGCAGCACTCTCAACAATAGCCAAATTATGGAAAGAGCCTAAATGTCCATCAACTGATGAATGGGTAAAGAAATTGTGGTTTATATACACAATGGAATACTATGTGGCAATGAGAAAAAATGAAATATGGCCTTTTGTAGCAACATGGATGGAACTGGAGATTGTTATGCTAAGTGAAATGTCACACAGAGAAAGACAGATACCATATGCTTTCACTCTTATGTGGATCGTGAGAAACTTAACAGAAGACCATGGGGGAGGGGAAGAAAAAAAAAGTTAGAGAGGGAGGGAGCCAAACCATAAGAGACTCTTGAAAACTGAGAACAATCTGAGGGTTGCTGGGGGGGTGGGAGGGAGGGGAGGGTGTGTGATGCATATTGAGGAGGGCACCTGTTGGGATGAGCACTGGGTATTATATGGAAACCAATTTGACAATAAATTTCATATAAAAAAAAGCATTTATCAAATGAACACACCACACACACATAACAAACATCAAATCTTCAAAAATACCTCATTGCTGTATGTTCTAATAAAACTTCCATTTTCCATAGTTCCTACAGTAGAAGGGAAGACCGAAGTGGTGCCTTACTCTTTTAAAGTCCAGAGCCTTTTCCGTATGGCCTGGCACATCAGGTGACAAAACTTAGGGAGTATCCATTCTTAGACTTTGATCTGCATCAAAATCATCTAGCTGCTCCCTCAGAAAATCTCAACCATTAAAGTTAGCATATGGTTTGGGCATCTGTATTTTAACATATGATCCTGATTCACATGAAATCCAATGACCAGAGCTATGGAATCTGCCTTGAATAATTTCTATTTGTTTTACAATGTTTAAGAGGTCTTAAAAGGATATATAATGCTGCTCCATTTTTACTAGAACATTTATTCTATCCTTTGGGAGTATCATCTTGTCTACTTTCTTTGTCTTTAAAATCAATCAATTCTTGCCTTGATGCTCCTAAAAATTTTCCCCCTGAATACCTCCCTCCATTCATTTTAATTAAACCACAGATCCCAAGTCTTTGAAGACTGCTCATTTCTTATTTTAGACTGAGCCTTCCCTGCATTGATATCAACTATGGATCAAAACATCTCTCAGTTGACCCTCTGGGACTCTGCTGCTTAGTTTCAGAGGCAATAGTATGCATATATGGCATTCTTCATTAAGCTCTCAGAATAACTTGAGGGTTTAAAGCATCTAAATTGAAGAGAACCTATGAATTTTGGAGCTCTTTCTCTCTAACATACCATATCTTAAATGGCATGTTTCCCCCAAGCAAGATCTTCTTTAAGTTATAAAACTCACACACAGTAATATAAAGCAATTCTCGGTCTGATACAACAACATAATGCCCTAAGGGTAAGTTCTTTCAGAAGTGAAAACAATGGTATTATGCTTTGAGTATCTTTGTAGACTTAAAAGATGATTAAAAGAGGGGCGCCTGGGTGGCTCAGTCCGTTGAGAATCCGACTTGGGTTCAGGTCATGATTTCACAGTTTGTGGGTTTGAGCCCCATGTTGGGCTCTGTACTGACAGCTCAGAGCCTGGAGCCTGCTTCACATTCTGTATCTCTCTCTCTCTGTCCCTTCCCTGCCTGTGCTCTCTCTCTCTCAAAAATAAAGAAATAAACATTTAAACAAAAAGATGATTAAAAATTTCAATAGTTTTTGTACTTTAAGTTTTGTAGTAGGGAATAATTTGGAATTTTACTATCTCTCTTATTATGGTACTTCAGGGTACTTATAAATCTGTTATGCAAAAAAATAGTTCTCATGTTTCACTCAGAAGCATTGATGCCTTTTCTCTACCACAGAAGGAAAAACAAAACAGATGAAAAAAAGGAATGGAAAGTTAACTATTCTTATTGTCAAAGTACATTCAGATGAAATCTGTTTTGCTATGAATTTGTGCACTGTGTGTTTGTTAACATACAAATGCCAAGTATCAGTACCAGCTATTTTAAATAGTACAGATGATTTCTTAAAGCCAATAGTTCTTATCCTATTTGCATTAACATGAACTCTGGATTCAAATTCACATGACACTTTATACGAAAAAGGAAACCTAGGGACGCCTGGGTGTCTCAGTCAGTTAAGTGTCTGATTTTGGCTCAGGTCATTATCTCACGGTTCCTGGGTTCCAGGCCCACATCAGGCTCTTTGCTGACAGCTCAGAGCCTGGAGCCTGTTTCAGATTCTGTGTCTCCCTCTCTCTCTGTCCCTTCCCTGCCCACACTATGTCTCTCTTTGTCTCTCAAAAATGAATAAACGTTTAAAAAAAAAAAGAAAAGGAAAAGGAAATCTGTAACTTGATCTGGACAGGATTAAGAAGAGTGTCTGCTTTCTGGTAATTCTCCATGTTATAAATGGGAAAAGATCTGTGTCACCTCCCTTAAGGTATGAACTCCTGATGTCAGGCACAATGCCCTAGCCATTTGGCTTCTCAACAAGGGTTCCATCCAATCCTAGACACCAGGAAGACTGCCCTTTAGAAGTTGCTCAAGCAACAAACATTTGAATAACAATAACACTCCTTACTCAATGTTAATGTACCTACTAGCACTGTGCTAGTGTTTTGTGTGTAAACTAATCTGTAATGTATTATGTAGACCTTTCTTATATTCATTTTTATAAGTAGAAAACAATTACTCAGAGAATTGAAATGACCTGCCTAAAGTCACAGTTAGAAAAATAGGAAAGCCTGGATTTCACCTTCATCTGTCTAATTCCACCTTCTAATCTCCTAGCCTCTGTGCACTATGATGATGAGATCAACAGTATTCTATGGATCTGGAACAGTCCTACCCAGTTCCCTTACTGCACACAGTGAATTTGTCTTCTCCTTAGAACGGGAGTATGGCCATTGTCCTTAGAGGTTTTCTTGTTTAAATCAATTATTCTTCCATTTAAAGCTTCATCTATTTTCCTTCTGCAAAGTTTGGTATTAAAAAAAAATATATATATATATATATATATATATATATATATATATATATATATATATTTCTGCTGCCAAGTTCTGAGATTTCTTAAGACCTTCCATCCATGGAAAGTTTTGAGAATAATTCATTCCCTCAATAAGAAAAGTGGGTATCCTTTCTCCTCAGATAGCTACCTTCAGTAATTTATTATTTTATTTAGATTAACCACTGAAGGAGAGCAATAGGAACTGTTGTGAAAACGCAATACAAAAATATGTGTAAAAGATAAATCATAGTGCCTGGTACACAGAAGGTATTCTGTGTGTTCCACTGCATGCTACACTAATGCTTCCTCATAGAATGCTCTAGAAAGGCCTTAGGCTTTCCTACTATAAGGAATGTCTTGCTTGAGTTATTCTTGAGCAATAAGACAAGAGACATTGAGATTCTTCATGTCAATTTTATGGAGAAGTAGAGAAATATGTCATTAGCGTATGCCAGAAACCCTAGGAATTATCTTTTTATATTTCCTAAGTGATCATGCTACTCTTTTCTTTTTGAAGCCAGTGTTATTTTGCAATAAAGATAAAATGTTTCAAAATCTTAATAATTTGGACATTTTGTTATCTAATTTTCAGGTCCACGTGAAAAGGTTAAAACAAATGTTAAATAATGCTTGAGTTCAGAAGGAAATCTAGTTCTCTGGAAATCTCCACTTAAAGCCCAGTATTCACAAAAATACAATTTTGTGTTTTTTAATAATCACTACTAAATGATTATATAGTTCTTTTTTGAGAAACAAAGAAATCTAGTTCATTTGGAATAAGTTCCAAATTTCCAAGGAATTCCATGAGATACATATAATTCCTATTTTAAGATATGGAAGCTGAGACCTTGAGAAGTTAATTTTCAAAGGGTACAAAGCAAGTACTACCAATGATGTGCTTCTTAGGCCTGGGTTTCCCAGACAACAAGCAGGCTGAGAAGCTGATAATGGGGTCCCAAAAGGAGCTCATGCAGGCTGAGCATCCCAGGTGTCAGGCTCCCTTCCCCAGAGAGTCACAATATTGCACAGGTCACAAGGTCTCAGATGCTGGACCACGAACATCCCAGACAACTATAAATAGCTAGAACCCAAAATTCAAATGGCCAGTTTATTCCTCCCGTGATAAGACCACTTTCTCATGTTTGCCATTTAAGAAAAAAGACCCACAATCTCCTAAATGGAAGCCATGCTGTGCAGTGGTGATAGACTGGCAGACCATGTATATATGTGTCACTGATCTTGCCTTGTGAGATTTTCTTTTCTCTAATAAAACCTATTCCTTATCTCCTCCCATAAATTGATGTGGAATTCATCCCGATCCTTTGCCTGACAAGGAGCATCTCGAAACAAACCTACTCAGTACCATAATTGTCTTGCTACTTTAAATGGTAAGGTTTTTAAGAAAAGTTGTTTTAAACTTCTTCAGTAGAAGAAAGAATTCCTAAATTGATTATGAGCAAAAAAGAATGCCCTATCCTTCTCTCAAAAATAAAAATTAGTAAATAAATAAAAAGCGACACCTTGGTGGCTCAATCAGTTAAGTGTCCAATTCTTGATTTCGGCTCATGGTCTCATAATTGTGAGATCAGGCTCTGCACTAGGTATGGAGCCTGCTTAAGTTTCTCTCTCTCCCTCTCACTCTGCCCCTCCCCCACTCACATGCATTCTCTCTCTCAAAAAAAATATGAAATAAAAAATTTAAAAAAAGAATGCTCCATTTGTTCAGAAACATGGCCATAATAACTATGCCTGGTGTAAAATCATTAAAATACTCCAATCTTGGGGCACCTGAGTGGCTCAGTCTGTTAAACATCTGACTTTGGCTCAGGTCATGATCTTGAGGTCTGTGAGTTCAAGACAAGCGTCAGGATCTGTGCTGACAGCTCAGAGCCTGGAGCCTGCTTTGGATTCTGTGTCTCCCTCTCTCTCTGCCCCTGCCCTGCCCTTGCTCTCTCTCTCTCTCTCAAAAATAAATAAACATTTTTTAAAAATTAAAAAAAATATACTCCAATCTTATTTCCTCTACCTCCTCTATTCTCCCCTGCCACATAAAACTCCTATATATACATATTAAAATTGATTCCTTATTTGTCTACATTAATCCATTACAAGTAAATAATTACATATTTTAAGCAATTTTAAAGATTATCACATTGACTGTAAGAAATCAACAGAATTTTCTCTTGCTCAATCTCTCATCTTGCTGTTGTTTCATTCTTCCTTGTACTTAAAATTGCCTTCACGATTCCTTGCCTCCCTGGGCTGCTCTAATCTTTATGGCTTATACACTTCCAGAAACTGAAAATGAAATAACTTCTTAGCCTTTTTTATTTTATTGAACAAATATTTATCAGAGTGTATAATATACCCGGTAGCACCATTTTTCTAGTTAGGTCTCCTAAGACAAGGGAAATAAAAGCAAAGAGAAATGTTTGGGACACATCAAAATAAAAAAAAACTTCTGCACAGCAGAGGAAACCATCAATAAAACTAAAAGGCAATTTCCCGAATTGGAGAAGGTATTTGCAAATGACATATTCAATAAAGGGTTAGTATAAAAAAAATATACAAAGAACTTATACAACTCAATACCCAAAAAACCATAAAGAATCTAATAAAAACATGGGCAGAAGATATGAATAGACATTTCTCCAAAGAAGACATGCAGATGGCCAAAAGACACATGAAAAGATGTTCAACATCATTCATCATCAGGAGAATGCAAATCAAAACCACCATAAGATATCCATATCACACCAGTCAAAATGGCTACAATCAGCAACACAAGAGACAACTAAGTGTTGGTGAGGATGTGGAGAAAAAGGATCTCCCATGCACTGTTGGTGGGAATGCAACTTGGTGAACCCATTGTGGAAAACAGTATGGAGGTTCCTCAAAAAATTAAAAATAAGACTACTGGGTATTCACCAAAAAAAAAAAAAATACGAATTCAAAGGGATACATACACCCTATGTTTATCGCAGCTTTATTTACAATAGCTACACTACAGAAGCAGTCCAAGTGTCCATAGACAGATGAATGGATAAAGAAGAAGTAGTATATATAAACAATGGAATATTACTCAGCCATAAAAAGAATGAATCTTGCCATTTGCAACCACATGGATAAGCTAGAGAGTATATAATGCTTAGTGAAATAAGTCAGTCAAAGACAAATACCATATGATCTCACTCACATGTGGAATTTAAGAAACAAAACAAACGAGCAAAAGAAAAAGAGAGAGAGAGAGAAAGAGACAAACCAAGAAATAGACCCTTAACTATAGAGAACAAACTGATGGTTACCAGAAGGAAGGTTGGTAGAGGGATAGGGGCAACAGGGGATGGGGATTAAAGAGTACACTTATCATGGTGAAAAAAAATAATAAAATGAAATGGAAAAAGAGATTAGAAAAAAAAAAAGGAGAGTGTACAATATATCAGCCCTGTGATAGATGCTGAGTATATACTTGAAAATAAAACTCACCCAATCCTTTAACTCTTAGAGCTTACATTCACTGGAGGAGAGAGATAATAAACAATTAAACAAACGAATGTTTATAAAATATTGAATTGTAAAATTTTCTATTAAAAAATGGAGAGTAATAAAAATAAAAAATAAAATCATTCCAACCTCTCTGTATCCCCTCCCACTCTTAGTTTTGGAGACTTCTAATTAACCCTTTCCCCAATCTGTCACTTTATACTAGTATCTCTACCTTTAGCCCTGCTCCTTCTCTTCAAGTTGTCTCTCTCTGTCTCCTAAAAGCTTCCAAAAATATGCTTTATATTAATTCACCCAATTAACTTTAATAAAATGGAAGTTATTTACATGAAATTAAATAGTATCATATTGGCAACAATGAACAAAAGACAGGAATTTGATTTGTGAAACATCATGGTACAATCACTGGACTTCCAAGCTTGTAATGTTCTAAAAATTCACATCCACAATTCCATCTGGATAGAGAACTATCAGCCAAACCGGGCCAGATTTACACATTCTTTTTAGAACTGGTGCTGAAAAAGTAATTTCAAACATTTAAACTCAGCATTACTTTTTAAAACTTGAAGTAGGAAGTGGGCAAGTATAATTGAAGTGCACTAATGACTTTCAGTGGAGCTTTAACCTACATTAATCAGAAGTGTTCTCATTGTTTGCGAATGGACTTTATAGAAATGGCTTTGCAAGGTTTTGCTTACCCATTCTGGCAGTTGGAAGCAGCATAATTTATTTGCAAAGCATCCTTTATGCAAACTATATCCATTCCCCAAATGTTCCCTTGAATTAAATAAGGCAAGAGTGTAGACAGAATAAATTAAAGAAAATCATAGCATGCAAATATTATAGAAGGAATTAATTAAAACCCACATGGCATTTGGCCAGAAAAAGAGAAGGAGAAACTAATAAGTATATTCAAGTACAGGAAAAAATAACTTTAGATGATATTTGGAGGAAATGAAATGTTGAAAGTGATAGAGAATAGCTGAAACTGGCATTATTATAAAGGAAACAAGACTATTTTACCAAAACAGGAATAAACAGAATTCCAAATTAAATATGACAACAATATTATATAAGTCTACAGTTAAATATAAAAGAGGAAAGAGGATTTTCTTCTAAGAGATTACCACAAATTGCATTCAACTAAGATGCAGTTGTAGTATATCTTATAGGAAGAACTTTAATAAAAGAGGTTTTTAGGTCTCCTATGATATACTCAATTTCATTTCAGATGTATAATCACAATTATGAAATAAGAAACTTTTAAAAAAAGGGTTCACTGTACCTCCTTGAAGAATTCTACCTGAACATTTCTGGGTAAAGTCAAAATGGTTATGCATTCTTCTAAAATAATTAAGGAATTGGGCCTATGGGATTGTTAGATCTTCTGGTTAACCAGGTTTTAGACAATCCTTTGTATATCAAGCCTATGTAATAATTTCCCTGAATGTAAGTATTAAATAAATTCATGGTCTAGTGGTGGAGATGTTCAAGTAAGTGGCTGATTATAGTACAATGTGATATGAGGTACAAGAGAGTTTTGTAAGTTGCTGGAGAGCAGAGGAGGAATTCCTAACCTAGGCTTGGAGGAGTCAGGGAAGATTGCAAAACTGGTATACTTGCAATAAGTCTTAAAAGATTACCAAGAATGTAAAGTTGCGAAGGACGTTTTAGACTAAGAGAGAGCACATCCAAAGCCACAGAGGTGTGAAGGTCCCTGCCCAGCTGCTTCCCAATATTTGGCAATGTTTGAGCATGAGAGGAATTGAGGAAAAAGTAAAAATGAAACTAGAAATTAGAGCATAGAAATTAGAGCATAGGCCAAAACAAACACTTGCAGTTGAGTGGACTTTTATATTATAGCCTCTGCTATAATGTATATAAGAATAATACATAAATTGCATTAATCCTAACCCATGTTGTATATAGTCTTCTAGATCTAGAAACTGGACTTGTAATTCTATATAAATGTTACCCATATATTGTCTTATAGTTTCTTTCTTTTAAAGTAAATAAAATGTTTGAGTTGTCAATGTAGCTATATTTTTAAAAATTGTATCCTATGTTCAACTTCGCTCCTTATCAGGGAAATACAAATCAAAACCACACTCAGACATCACCTCACGCCAGTCAGAGTGGCTAAAATGAACAAATCAGGAGACTATAGATGCTGGAGAGGATGTGGAGAAACGGGAACCCTCTTGCACTGTTGGTGGGAATGCAGATTGGTGCAGCCGCTCTGGAAAGCAGTGTGGAGGTTCCTCAGAAAATTAAAAATAGACCTACCCTATGACCCAGCAATAGCACTGCTAGGAATTTACCCAAGGGATACAGGAGTACTGATGCATAGGGGCACTTGTACCCCAATGTTTATAGCAGCACTCTCAACAATAGCCAAATTATGGAAAGAGCCTAAATGTCCATCAACTGATGAATGGATAAAGAAATTGTGGTTTATATACACAATGGAATACTACGTGGCAATGAGAAAGAATGAAATATGGCCCTTTGTAGCAACGTGGATGGAACTGGAGAGTGTGATGCTAAGTGAAATAAGCCATACAGAGAAAGACAGATACCATATGCTTTCACTCTTATGTGGATCCTGAGAAACTTAACAGAAACCCATGGGGGAGGGGAAGGAAAAAAAAAAAAGAGGTTAGAGTGGGAGAGAGCCAAAGCATAAGAGACTGTTAAAAACTGAGAACAAACTGAGGGTTGATGGGGGGGTGGGAGGGAGGGGAGGGTGGGGGATGGGTATTGAGGAGGGCACCTTTTGGGATGAGCACTGGGTGTTGTATGGAAACCAATTTGACAATAAATTTCATATATTGGAAAAAATAAAAAAAAATAAAATAAATAAATAAAAAAAAATTGTATCCTATAGGAAAGGCTACCCACATTTATGTATATCTTGCAGATTATAGTACAATGTGATCACAAAGTAACGTGATTACAAACTAATCAGAATCATGCAGAATATTTGTTAAAAATTTAGGTTCCTGGAATTAACTCAAACCAATAATATAAGAATCCCAGGGCCCAAGAATTTGCCTTTCAGCAAGCTCTCCAGATTCTTCTGATATGGCCTCATAACAACACATGGACATTCTTTATCTAAAGAATGCTCAGTGCAAATGAAAAGATCTATTTTTAAAAAAATTTTAATGTTTATTATTTTTTTATTTTTGAGAAAGAGAGATAGAGTGTGAGCACGGAAGGGGTAGAGAGAGAGGGAGACACAGAATCTGAAGAAGGCTCCAGGCTCCAACCTGTCAGCACAGAGCCTGACGCGGGGCTCAAACCCATGGACTGTGAGATCATGACTTGGGCCAAACATGGGCACTTAATCGGCTGAGCCACCCAGGGGCCCCTGAAAAGATCCATTCTCTTTACATTATGTATACTGAATAGGAAGCTGAGATCATAAGACTTTAAAATTAGAACCTACTTGATGATAGAGGACCTAATTCTGTCCTAATTAATTTCTGTCTAATTCCTTTAGATTGGAAGTCACTCACTGAGAGAAAACCGATAAGCAACAGAGAGTCAAGCACTTCGGCGTGTCAAACACCATGATCTAGCTCTGACTTACAAGCTACCAATCTTATCCTCTAGCCAATGTGTTACTAGTCACAAAAACAAATAAAAAAACCTAACACACTGCATTTCTTACCATTCTATGGTCTTAACAGAACTTTTTCACAAGTTAATGCCTTTGTAGAACTTGAGTCCACTGCCTAAAAAGCCTAATTAGATCTTGAGCTATTGAAAAAATTCAGCCTATATAGTAATTTTTTTTTTAGTTTTTATTTAAATTCCAGTTTTTTAATATACAGTATAATGTTAGTTTCAGGTATAGAATTTACTGATGCAACGCTTACATACAACATTTGGTGCTCATCACAACAAGTGTACCCTTAATCCCCATCCTTTCACTCATCTCTCCACTCTGTTAACTATCAGTTTGTTCTCTGCAGTTAAAAGTTTGTTTCTTGGTTTGCCTCTCTCTCTCTCTTTTTGTCTCTTTGCTCATTTTTTTTTGTTTGTTTCTTAAAGTCCACATATGAATGAGATCATATGGCATTTGTCTTTCTCTGACTGACTTATTTTGCTTAGCATTATACCCTCTAGCTTCATGTTGTTGCAAATGTCAAGACTCCACTCTTTTTTATGGTTAAGAAATATTCCACTTAATAGTAAATTTAGTAGCCCTTCAAGACACCAAGTAAATGGACTCAACTTTCAATGTATTTGTGAAAAGGCTGCCAGTGTATAAGGCACTAGGCATACTAAGCCACAGATGATCAACCCAGCCCAACCACAGTTGAGCTAATTAATAGTTTAAAATCTTTTAGTTCAATGGAGATCTATTAAGAAATTCTAAATCAATTCAATTACTTGATATTAAATTTTGTATTCCATTGTCTTAATTGGTGAAATCTATTCCACAGTAACATCTAGGTTATTTGCAATGTAGTTTCCTTCACCAGAAAGTTATTGTACTAGTAAAGGACAGACTCTATTAAAACTCACTTAATAAATCAGAGAAAGACAGTCAACAATACCATAAACAGCATGAATCTTGGAGTCAGGTAAGTCTAGATTCAAGCCATAAATATATCACTGTGTGACTTTGAGTAAGTTACTTTATTATCCTGAACTTCCAATATTTCACCAGTCAAATGGAAATTGTTTCACAGGGCAAACAGCTAATTAGATAATTAAACATACGGGAAATTGCCCAGCTTATTGGCTAACTCATAATAATCACTCACAAATTTGTTACTGCTGTTGTTATAACAGTTGCATCAGGAACAGGTCCTTCCCACTACAGAGCCTGGAAGAGCTTAGAGGCACAAAGGATGTTAGCCGAATGAGCCCAGCTTTACACAGAGAATCTTAACAGAAGACTTAACTGGCATGCTAGGATGTGTATTATCAAAACGTTTCTCATAAACTAGAAAAAATTATAAGGAGAACTTACCCCATCCACACATTTTTAAATTGGTAGGTCTTCTTTAAAGATAAAAAGTCTGGGGCGCCTGGGTTGCTCAATTGGTTAGGCGTCCAACTTTGGCTCAGGTCAGAGCTCACGGTTCTTGAGTTCGAGCCCCACATCGGGCTCAGTGCTGACAGCTCAGAGCCTGGAGCCTGCTTTGGATTCTGTGTGTGTGTCTCTCTCTCTGCCTCTGCCCTGCTCGTGCTCTGTCTCTGTCAAAAATAAAAATACATTAAAAAAAATATTTAAAGATAAAAAGTCTGTTCTGTTTCTGAGAAAATTTGGATTAAAGTCACATACTAATCAATGGATGTTCATGATTAGAACATGGGGACTCTGAAAGAAGCACTGGTCAGAGACGAGGACAAGCACTGGGCCCTAGCAGGGCCTCAGAGCCTGGTGAGCTTATAGAACCCAGAGACTGGCCCTAGAGTTTCCTGCCCCCCTTTAAAAAAACAGTTTTAGGGGCACCTGGGTGGCTCAGTCAGTTAAGCGTCCAACTTCGGCTTAGGTCATGATCTCGGGATTTGTGAGTTTGAGCCCCACATCGGGCTTTGTGCTGACAGCCCAGAGCCTGGAGCTTGCTTTGGATTCTGTGTCTCCCACTCTCTCTGCCCCTCCCATGCTCATGCTCTGTCTCTCTCTCTCAATAATAAATAAACATTTTCTTAAAAATTAAAAACAAAAACAGTTTTTTTGGGGTGCCTGGGTGGCTCAGTCAGTTAAGCATCCAAGTCTTGGTTTTGGCTCAGGTCATGATCTCTCATGTTCACAAGATCATGTTCACTATTAGTGCAGAGCCTGCTTAGGATTCTTTCTCTCCCCCTCTCTCTGCCCCTCCCACTTGTGCACCTGTGCATGCATGCATTCTCACTCTCTCAAAATAAATAAACATTAAAAAAACAGCTTTATTGAGGGGTGCCTGGGTGGTCCAGTTGGTTACGCATCTGACTTCAGCTCAGGTCATGATCTCATGGTTGTGAGTTCGAGCCCCAGGTCGGGCTCTGTGCTGACAGCTCAGAGCCTGAAGCCTGCTTCAGATTCTGTGTCTCCCTCTCTCTCTGCCCCTTTCCCACTCATGCTCTGTCTCTCTCTGTCTCTCAAAAATGAATAAACGTTAAAAAAAATTTTTTATAAAAATTTTTTTAAACAGCTTTATTGAGATATAATTGATATATAAGAAACTGCACATATTTAAAGTATACAACTTGATGAGATTTGACACACATATATATACCCATGGAACCATCACTATAATCCAAGAAATAACTATATGCATCACCTCCAAAGTTTCATCGTTTTCAGTCCCAGAAATTTGAATTTGTAAGTGTGCCAAGAGTTAACTGGTCTCTTAGGGACCTGTTCATAACAACCAAATTCTCAAGAGATAGATGGTAAAGCAGACACCAGCAGATTTGTTAATTTACTATGGAAGACTGAATATTTCTAACAAACTCAGAGCACTCTTTGCCCAGTATTAGAAACAAGATACTTTAGTAGTTCAGAAATGGATGTGTCATCAGAAGTTTGCTCAGTAACAAAGAATCAGATGCTTTTGAGGAATATTTCAACAAAGAGATAAAAAAGTTAATGGTCTCTCCTTGCCCCCCCCCAATCTTCTTCACTTTTCTAGTGGTCAGACTCTGTGCCTTCTAGGTTAAAGTGCTTCTATTTTAAAGTTTATTTATTTATTTGGTATTTATTTGGGGAGGGGAGGAGGGCAGAAAGTGAAGGAGAGAGAAAATCCCAAGCAGGCTCTGTGCTGTCAGTGCAGAGCCTGATGCAAACCTTGGTCCCATGAACCATGAGATCATGAGCTGAGCAGAAACCAAGATTCAGATGCTTAAGCGACTGAGTTACCAGGGTGCCCTCTGTTTCTATTTTAAACAAAATTTCTCCTTTTCTAGACTCAAGCAGATAAGACTCCTTTTTTGTTCATAGGGATGTGCATACTGCAGATGATTCAGTGACAACTTTCTTTTGTTATATCTTTGTCACTTTAGTAAGGCTTGGACATTGTCCAGAAAATAGTCATTTATCTTTGCCCTTGTTTGTAAACTCTATGGCTATGTCTGGATATGATTAAGCTCTTGGATATTGTATGTTGAGTCCTATGAGATACCCTCACGGAGGATTTTATCTACCTATGGCATTGAAGTCACCTTGCCATGGCTCCTACAGAAATGGCAACACCAATGGTCCCACTAAGACACATAAAACATTTTCATTTTGCACTGCAAAAGGACTAGCAACTTTGACTCTAATATGACTCCATAGTGAATACTGCAGTCATTTCTCAAGGATATGTGGTGTTATGGGTAGTCTCCTCTTCCTCTTCACCTTTGGTAGATGATTTACAGAAATATTTAAATGTGTTTCAGCAAGTTAAACATGTCAGCGCATGTCAAAACACTTAAATTATAATGCGAATCTATGACCTTACCACAAACATGATGTCAATATCAAAAGACCTCTTGCTGTAATTAATGTCTTCCATGAATTGAGTCTCTTTGAAATGACTTTTACCAAGCTCTTAAACAAGTTAGCCACTGCACATATTTCCTAATTGAAACATTCCTGGCATTAATTTTTATTAATTAATTCTTTAAAATAAAGAATTTTAAAGGCTAGAAATTATGATCTTTTTCACAGTGGGAAGAATTTTGTTTCTAATAAAAGCTTAATAAAAAATTTTGTCTCTATTAATAGAGAATTAAATAGAGAATTTAATTTTGTATCAATATGTCAAGATAAATTATCATTTTTGAATACCAAACAAAGTTCAGAAAAGAAAGTGGCATCGTAAGTCTGGACATTTGGTACCTAGTAGGAATTCAAGTAATGCTGACAGCTTTAACCCTGTCATCATGTGTAAAGTTTTGATTATAAAATAATTTTCATGGCTTTTGATTTGAGATTACTTTTTGGACTTACCCTTCAATGTCAAATTAAAACATAGTTACTAAACAGTGGCTAAGAGAGTAAATACTATGTGTTAGTTACCAGCACAATGTTAGCCATCATGGTGAATGAAGAAGTGAGGGCTACACAGCATTTAAACTTATTCCATAATATACAATCTTCCAGGCTTGTTGACTTGCAAATCTGCAACTTTGATTTGATTTGATTTTGCAGACCATGCTTCAATTATGTGTGTCAATTTCTAAATTGAAAATAATAAAATCAATATTAAAAATATCTGGACTTGTAGTCGTCTGTGACTTGCCTAACAATCATTTGTCAAATAAATTGTTGATCTTTTGAACAGTATTTAATAAGGCTTCCAATTCCAAAACTACTGTGTTAACTGTTTTTAATTGGTTTGGTTATACAGTCAGTGAATGTGTATTCATGTTGTACTCAATGCTGGGAATAATGTGAGCGAAAACAAATGAGTTGCCATTTTGACTCTGCATGACTCCTTGAAAGCTTAGACCGTATCTTCGACTAGCATCTGGACCTCCATTTTTGGCTGGGTCCCATTACAAGGCCTCCTATTACTATTTTTAGGAATATAATTTGCCTAGAAGTTCTTCATCCAGCTCTTCAGTTGTATTTTCTTACAACAGTGGGTGCCACCCTTGCTACATTGACAGAGAGCCTAAAAAATATGGTATTCTCTGCAGAAGCATAGTTGATCTGGAATACAAATTCAGAAGAATTTTTCTGCAGAAATATGACTCTATTTCATGAACAAATTACATAATTACAATCAGGGATACATTGTTTCAGATATTAAAAAGCTGTTGGATGAAGCAAATTTGAGAGCTTTAAAAATAAACTCAAGCCAGTGAAAGAAGAGTTAAGTATTTAAATAATATCTGGGAATGCTGATGAGTTGAAGAATTAATGAGCACATTAAGGTTAATAGAGGACATTTAAGAGTTGTCCTTTATTTGGGAAGAGGACACTAATCATGATGACAATCATACTCAGCAGATATGAGGTTTTCTCCAGGTGTTCTGGCCACCCTCACTTTCCTGACTCATAAACCTGGCCAGCGTGGTTGAAGAGGATTAGAAAAAGAGACAATCACAAAGTACAAGAATTTTCCCCAAGCTAGCACGATATCCCCATCTACCACATGCTTAGTTTCTGACACAAGTCCTGGATTTTGGCATTGGTCTTAGAAGATACTCAGGTTGTTTTTCATCCTGCTATAATGCACATTTGTGTATTCAGTTTGTTGAATGAGCTCAACTATTTGGGGTGATTCTCCTGAAGACAGAGATCATGCCTTAACCAGCTCAAAGTTCTTTGTGCTAAAAACTGAGATTTCACGTGGAAAGTATTCTTCAAAAGTTTGTTGTATGTATGAACAAACGAAACATTTTTCAGGTGCTTGGGTGGTTCAGTCAGTTAAGTGTCAGACTCTTGATTTTGGCTCAGGTCATGATCTCACGGTTTGTGAGATCAAGTCCCATGTGGAACTCTGTGCTGATGTCACAGAGCTTGCTTGGGATTATCTCTCTCTCTCTCCCTCTCTCTCTCTCTCTCTCTCTCTGCCCCTCCCATGCTCTCTCTCTCTCAAAATAAATACCTAAACTTAAAAAAAAAAAAAAGATTTTTTCCAACTATACATAATGTAAATAACGCATCTTGTGAAGTCAAATCTATTTCAACACCAAAAGTCCAGTTACAATATAACCATGGTTGACTCATGGGCTCACTAAAGCAAAGTCACTCACTAATATCCTGTTTTTGAGCATTCTTCCTCATGGCCAGTTTGGCTGCTATAGGTCACATTATTCCCTAACAGGCTTCATCTTGGATAGTACATGGCATACTGAATGACATTACAAGGAGCACCTTGCCTTGTCTATGAGGTAAGCAAAATGTTTTAGAATATCTGCTATAGGAACCTTAGCTATTCATAATTTAATGAGGTGTATGTGGTCATTTTTTGTTTGAAACATGAAATTTGAGTGCTAATACTTTGATAAGTTATAAACTTCTACCCTTTCCTACTTTCATGCCCCTCCTATTTTCTACTGATTCAGTATTTGCCAGCCATGTACCATATGAAAATTCAACATCATTGTGTGAAAAAATAATAATGAAGAGGGAAGAGAGGACAGAAGGAAAGGGAAAAAGAAAGATATCATTTACCATTGCTTCATAGCATGATTTTTATATTCTTTGATACATTTTCTCTACATTTCTATGCAGAGAAATGTTGGCCGTCTCATGAAATTTAACAGCACCCTCCTTCAAAGGAAATCGACCAAAAAAATACTTAAAATGTCCTCTTGGGAAATAGTTTTAAACTCTCATGTTATTAATTGAATTGTGTCCCCTAAATATTAATCTGTTGAAGTCCTAACCCCCTGTACCCCAGAACGTGACCTTATTTGGAAATAGGGTCTTTGCAGATGTAATTAGTTAATATGAGGTCATACTGGCATAGGGTGGACCCCTAACCCAATATGACTGGTATCCTTATAAAAAGGGAAAATCTGGTAGGATTCAGCCATAGAAGAATGGAATTGTAGTGGCCAGAATGGCTTTATTCAAATGCCTCGTTCTTTCCACATGGTGGCTTGGGCAAACAGTCCGACTTCGTCCATGGTGGCTTAGGGCTCCAATACAAGTGTTCCAAGAGCAGGGAAATGGAAGCTGACATGCTTTTATAAGGCCTGGGCTCCAAAAATGGCCCAACATCGCATCTTTAATATTTTATCAGTCAGAGCAAGTACATAACCTGCTCAGAACTCAAAGGGAGGCAACATAGACCCACATCTTAATTGGGAAGAGTTTCTAAAAATCTTCACCCTAACTTAATGTGCTACATGACTCTTATCAAAAATTATTTCCACATGTACTTAGAAAAACCATTACATTAATTACAATTCACTGATCATTTTAATTTTTCAAAATCATTTTTTTAGGCAAGGATTTATTAATTAAGAGATTAAACATCTTTCAAGTCCCCTGCCTTATCCCCTTCAGTCAGCATTTATATGTCTCATTATATCCAATGTGTGCATTTATTTTTTATAATTATACTCATAAATTAATTCATAATACCCCAATAATCCTTAAAGCATCTTGTCCTCTACATCTTTTGTAATTTCCCTTAGAGCAAAAAAAGGGAAATTTTGGATACATCATGCTAAATACAAGGCAGAGATTGGGGTGATGCTCCTACAAACCAAAGAATGCCAAAGATTGCCAGCAAGCCATTAAAAGCTAGGTAAGAGGACAGATTCTCTCTCATAGCCCTCAGAAGGAATCACCATTCCAACACCAAAATCTTAGATTTGTAGCCTCCAGAACTGTGAGATAATTCATTTCTGTTATTTAAGTCACCCTGTTTGTGATACTTTGTTACAACAGCCCTAGCAAACTAATACACCTTCTTTGAAGTCATTGACTGGAAACAATAGTGTCTGTCTTGTCAGGACAGGCTATGGGGCTCATGGGTGCCTCAGTAAGTTAAGGGTTCATGACTTTGCTCAGGTCATGAACTCAGGGTTGGTAAGTTCAGGCCTTGAGTAGGGCTCTGTGCTGACAGCTCAGAGCCTGGATCCTGCTTCGGATTCTGTGTCTCCCTCTCTCTCTTTCTCTTTCTGCACCCCCCCTCTTCTGCTTACTCTCTTTCTCTCAAAAATAAAATGAACATTAAGACAGGCTACTACCACACTCCTACCCACATTGAAACCATACTATGAGACAGCAGAACCTTGACTTCTGCTTGGCTGAAGCTTTAAAAATCACTTACCACTGAAACGACACTACCTTATCTTGCTCTCTTGTGATTAATTACACAAAGCAGAGGCAGGAATAGCAGTTAACACACAGGTGCTCCTCATAGAGCTTTCCTATTGTTGACCCTAAGCAATGGTGAGGCAGGAGCTGTTGACTGATACATTACATAGATTAATGTAAGAGATATTAATGAGTTCAAGGGCATTCTCCTTATTTCTATTCCCCATAGCCTCTAGTTTCGTGCTGAGCACAGAACTATTATTTAGTACTTAATCTTTGATAAATGATATTATCAACTCTCTTCAACTGTTTATTTTTGCTTTGAAATATTTTGAGTAAAAATATAAGTAAAACAACTTGTTTTCACTACATGTAAATATCAATATCAATAGGTACAAAAGGTATTGAATTTCTGTTCTTTCTGAGAAAGCTTTTCTGTAAGGGGACCTCAAAGACAGACAAGCTAGTCTCTGTCGCCATCTAGGGAAAATAGAGGATTATAACAGTATAGAGCTTAAATTTAAATTTCGGCTTCCGAAGGAATAATTAAAACTATACTTAGAAAAATGCAGGAATATAGAGTTTGCACATAGAGATGCTTCCTTTTTCTATGTAGGGTAGGCCAGTGTATGCTTTCACTGTTTGTTATCTTGTCCCAGCTTGCAGGTGTATGACCAATGTGATTAACTATTTACTCATTTAACGAATCTGTTTACCCACTACTATATTCAAGGCACTGTAATGGTAATTAAAAGCAGTATATAAAAAAAGAATCAAATGTTATAGATGGGTAAACAGGTAAAAAGAAAGCAGTATAAGACACCTTACCCACGAAAGAGTCAATCGTGTGATATAAGGGAGTCTGACTTAAAATTTCTGTTTAAAGTAATTTATTCTGCCCTTGCTATGCTACAAAAAATAATCAAAATCATACCCATTTTTGGGTACTCTGTTCACTACTAGCCCTCCCACTGTCCATTTGGATCCATTATTGCTTTCTTTCATCTCTCTGGACTTTCTAACCCCTTGGCTTTGCCCCTATGTTCCTGGTTTAGGCTGAAAGCTACCTTTTGTTTTGAAGACTTCTTGGTCACACTTCTTTGACTTTGTTCTTGAGAATTTTTTCTTAAATGTGACTTCTTTCTTTACTCTAGCTTCTATGCCAGACTTAGACAATCCTAACAAACCAAAAATTATACTGGGAAGCAAAAATGACACTCATTGAAACCCTGGGCCTTAAGTTCCCTTGTACACTGGGGATGAGACAATGCCTTCTTTACTCTCTGTTTAGGAAATGCAGTACAAACCAGTGTGCACCTAGCTGTCAATAATAACCCCTACACCTGGCTCAAGCATCTGTTTTGCTGGCCTCCCACCT
Source organism: Panthera uncia (assembly GCF_023721935.1). Classification (NCBI taxonomy): domain Eukaryota; kingdom Metazoa; phylum Chordata; class Mammalia; order Carnivora; family Felidae; genus Panthera; species Panthera uncia. The sequence continues at coordinate 64,011,708 of NC_064807.1, forward strand.
CAAGAAAGCTGCCAGAAAGCTTATCAGGTGGGTGTGTTCCCTGCCACCAAGAAAGAAAATTCACTGCAACTTGGAGAGCAGATTAGTGTAGATTTTGATGGGCAGGTTACTTCAGAGGACCCCCACATTTTTCCCACATCCAAGTACTAGCCTTAATAGGCCCTGAGTATGTTTCTGAAGAAGTGTAAAATTGTCAGGTGCCAAGTGACCATACTTTCTGTTATGGACTGAATTGTGACTTCCCAAATTCTTAGGCTGAGGTCTTAACCTCATTCTCCTATGCAATAACCCCAATCTTGGTTCAGTGCTCTTTCCTCTCTAGAAAATGTGGCTCCATGGAGTCTTCAACTCAAGTAACAGCTCTGTTTAGAAGGTGAGTCTGTCTTTCCCTTGATCTTAACTCTTCTTTGTAGAGGCATAAAGGTTTTTCAGGCAGCAATAAATGGTTGTCTTCTTTAGGGGAGATCAGTAAAGTATCAAAGAAATTCCCTTAGCCCCAAATATTCATCACGTCACTTCCCTCATAACTTACCCATGCACATGGATCTTCCTGAGATCACTGCAAAGGCTATCCAGTCCCCCCAGTGCTCATTATCAATACATCTTTCATGTTGCTCCTAGGAACTTCAAAAATGTGTCAAAATAAGACAAGTAAGCACCTGCAAGGCCACATTATGATCTCACTGAGATCTCACTTAATTTCTCAATTTTCTCAAATTATGTTCAACTATGATGTTCTAATTCCCTGAATCGAGTTATACTGTAAGGTGAACATCAGATGATGTTATATCTCATGACTCAAACTCCTCTCACTCATTTTCCACTGTCAGAGATTTTTTTTATATGTATTTATTTTTTGGGGGGAGAGTGCAAGCAGGGGAGTGGCAGAGAAAGGGGAACAAGGGATCAGAAGTGGGCCCGGTGCTGACTGGTTGACAGCAGCAAGCCCGATGTGCTGCTCAAACTCATGAACAGGGAGATCATGGCCTGAGCTGAAGTCAGATACTAAACCAACTAAACCACCAGGTGCCCCTCCATTGTCAGAGTTTTAATTTCATTCTTGCTTCTAATACCTTCTCCCCAATATCAGCACAGTGAATTTTTAAAAAAATTGAGCCATACTCATATTGCTTTTCTCCCAGTAAAAAAAATCCTTCCACAGTACCTAAAATGTGGGCTATGAAGCTCCTAAATTAGCATAGACTACCTTGTGTGATAATTCCAATTTTATCACCAGCAACACCCTCTTTTGCATTTAATGATCAGATCACACCAATCTACTTACCTTTCCCGAATACAATATGACATTTTACAACTCCCAGTTTAAATATATGTCACTCTCCTTGCCTGGAAGCCTTTTCTCTCACATACTCATTTGGCTGCCCCTAATAACCTTCCAACTTCAGCTCTAGTATCAATTCTTCCAGGAAGTCCTTTGTAACCCATTCCCAGACTGCAGCAAATGTCACTCACTCACCCCCATGCCTCACAAATTACACTGTCTTTACACTCCATTTCCCTAATTAGACTGAGAAGGTGCTAAGGGAAGAGTTCAGACCTTTCCCATCTTCTGATACCAGCACCAACACAGGAATTGAAAACTGGCAAGTGCTAATTAAACAATTTATTCTAGATCACAACAGATCAAGAGAAACATGCTCTATAAGTGTTTGCTTGTTTGTTTTTTGTGGGGAGTGAGGGGTCATTGGGATGGGAGTATTAAAAATGTTGTTTTTGCAATACCTGGGTCATCTAGGTAAGAGAAGTCCCTCAGTCCAATAGCTCCTGTGCCCAAGTGTCAGCAAGGATGGAAAGAAGTTGGAACCCTTGTACACTACTGGCGAGAATGTAAAATGGTGCCACCATTAAGGAAAACGTTATGAAGATTCCTCAAAAAAATTAAAATAGAACTATGATATGATCCAGCAATCCCACTTCTGGGTATATATCTAAAAGAATTTAAAGCAAATCTCAAAGCAATATCTGTACACTCATGTTTAACGCAGCATTATTCACAATAGCCAATAGGAGGAAACAACCCAAATGCTCATCAACAGCTGAAAATATAAAGGGAATGTGGTATATACATATAAGGGAATAAAAGAGAATTAAAAGAGAAGGAAATCCCGTCACATGCTACAACATTAATGAGCTTCAAGGACATTATGCTGACTGAAATAAGCCAGTCACAAAAGGACAAATATTACATGATTTTCATTCATACGAAGAACTCAAAATCATAGAAACAGAAAATAGTTGGTTGCCAACGGGTGCTGGTGGTGAGGGAAGATTAGTGTATAGTGAGTACAGAATTCCAGTTTTGCAAGATGAAAAAGTTCTAGAGATCTACTGCACAATAATGTGAAAATACATAACACAACTGAATTATACACTTTAAAATAGTTAAGATGATAAACTTAACCACATTTTTGCACCATTGGTGGGAAGGTAAACTGGTGCAGCCAGTCTGGAAAACAGTGTGGAGGCTCCTCAAAAAATTAAAAATAGAACTACCTTATGACCCAGCAATTGCACTACTAGGTATTTATACAAAAGATACAAAAATGCTGATCTGAAGGGGTACATGTACCCCAATGTTTATAGCAGCACTATCAACAATAGACAAAGTATGGAAGTGCTCAAATGTCCATGACTGATGAATGGATAAAGAAGATGTAGTATATATTTATATAATGGAATATTACTGAGCAATCAAAGAGAATGAAATCTTGCCATTTGCAACAACGTGGATGGAATTGGAGTGTATTATGCTAAGTCATAAAAAGACAAATATATGATTTCACTCATATGTGGAATTTAAGAAACAAAACATGATCATAGGGGAAATGAAGGAAAAATAAGATAAAAACAGAGAGGCAGACAAACCATAAGAGGCTCTTAAATACAGAGAACAAACTGAGGGCTGCTGAAGGGAAGGGGGAGGGGTGGATGGACTAAATGAGTGATGGTCATTAAGGAAGGCACTTGTTGGGATGACACTGGGTGTAATACATAAGTGATGAATCACTGGGTTCTACTCCTGAAACCAATACTACATTGTACATTAACTAACTTGAATTTGAATAAATAAAAATTTTTAGAAGATGACAAAGTTAACCAATTTTGCCATGATTAAAAATTAAAAGATGATCTATATCCATTCTTTCGATTTAAAGAAAAGAAAAAAAGAGGCCTAATGTGGGGATATATCCAAGAAAAAACAGCAGGATAAAGTCAGTTAAAAAACTGAATGTTCTTCTTCTGAGATCAAGAAGAAGGCAAGAATGTCCACTACCCCACTTACAGATAGCATTGAGTCCTAGGCAGTGCAATAAGGCAAAAGAAATAAATAAAAAGCATTACAATTGGAAAGAAGGAAACTGTTTTTATTAAAAAAAAAAAACAGATTGCATATGAAAACGACCATAAAAATTCCAAGGAGTCCACAAAGTAACTAATAAAATTACTATGAGATTTTACCCAATCTATCAGGATGTATCAGATCACACAAACCAGCTGCATTTCTATTTACCAATAATAAACAATTGTTAAATATATTTTTAAATATCATTTGTAATAGAATAAAAACTAAAAATGACTAAAGGAAAGTTAACAGAAGATGTGTAAAACTTTTATACTGAAAGCCACAAAGCATGTAGAAACAAATTAAGGAAAACCTATTACAGAAATTCCTCTGACTCATGAATTAAAAGAGTCAATTTTAAGTTACCAATTCTTCCCAAATTCATTTACAGATTAATGCCATCCCATTCAAAATACAGGCAGAGATTTTAGAAAAACTGCCAAGATGATTCTAAAACTGATATTGAAATGAAAGGACTTAGAATAGCCAAAACAGTCTTTAAAAAGAATAAAGTTGGAAGATTATACTACCTTTTTATTAAACTTATTATAAATTTGTAATAATCAATTCACTTGGTACTGACATAAAGTAAGACAAATCAATGGAACAGGATAGAGGTGTACAGAAAGAAATCTACATATATATGATCTATGAATTTTCAACAAAGATGCTAAGGTAATTCAATGGGGAAAGGATACCTTTTTCCATAAATAATGCTGGCATAACTATGTACCCATATCTCACCCCATACACAACAATGGATTTGAAGTAAATCATACACCTAAACATAAACATTCTGTCTATAAAACTGCCCCGAATATTATTTTTAAAAATTTATTTATTTATATTCAAGTTAGTTAACATACAGTGCAGTATTGGTTTCAGAAGTAGAACCCAGAATGTCATTTTGACCATTAAGAAGGCAACGATTTCTTGGAATCAAAAACTACCAACATCTAAAAGAAACATTGAAATTTTATAATTTTATTTTTTTTTAATTTTTTAATGTTTAATTATTTTTGAGAGGGAGGGAGAGAGAGAGCGTGAGTGGGGGAGGGAAGAGAGAGAAAAAGAGAGAGAGACACAGATTCCAAAGCAGGCTCCAGTCTCCGAGCTGTCAGCACAGAGCCTGATGAGGGGCTTGAACCCACAAACTGCAAAATCATGACCTGAGCCGAAGTTGGACACCTAACTGACTGAGCCACCCAGGCGCCCCCCCAAATTTTATAATTTTCAAAGTTAAAAACTTCAGCTCTTCTTTCATTATGTTTAATGTTAGCTGAAGTCTTCCACAGATAGCCTTTATTATGTTTTGGAAGTGTCTTCTTATTGTTTTAGGTACTATTGTTAATTTTTTCCTAGCTTTATATAAGTACAATTGACAAATTAAAGGTGTATGTATTTATGGTATACAATGTAATGCTTGATGCATATACATTATGAAATGATTACCATAATAATGCTATTAACATATCCATCACTTCTTACAGTTATCATTTGTGTGTGTGTATGCAGAGTGAACACTTAAGATCAACTCTCTTAGCAAATTTCAAGTATAAAATATAGTATTATTAACTATAGTCACCATGCTGTACATTAGATCTCTAGAAATTATTCATCCTGCATAACTGAAACTTTGTACCATTTGACCAACATTTCCCAATATCGTCTAATCTGGACACCCCACCTGGAACCATTCCACTCTGTTTCCATGAGTTCAACTTTTTTAGATTCCACACATCAGTGAAACAATGTAGTATTTGACTTTCTGTGCCTGGCTTATTTGACTTAGTATAATGTCCTTGATATTCATCTTAATTTTAGCATGTGACAATATTTCCTTTTCTTTTTAAGACTGAATAATATTCAATTATATGAATTTACCACATTCTCCTTATCTATTCATCCATTAATAGACACCTGGATGATTCCCTAACCTTACTATTGTGACTAATGTTATAAAAAACATGGGAGTGGTGATATATCTTTGAGATACTGATTTCATTTCCTTTGCATATATACTCAGAAATGGAATTGCTAGATCATATGGTAATACTACTTTTAGTTTTTGAGGAAGTCCATCTAACAGATGGAAGGTGATAGCTCAAAAGTTTTTATTTGAATTCCAGTTATTTAACATACAGTGTAATATCAGTTTCAGGTGTGCAGTTTAGTGATTCAACACTTCCATACAATACCCAGTGCTCAACACTACAAGTGCACTTCTTAATCCCCATCACCTATTTAACCCAGCCCCCTACCCACTTCCCCTCTGGTAACTATCAGTTTGTCATCTACAGTTGTGATACACATTTCTCTGATGATTAATAATGTTGAGCATTTTTTCATATACCTATTGGCTATTTGTATGTCTTCTTTGGAAAAAAGTCTATTTAGGTCCTTTGCCAGTTTTTAAATTGGGTATTTGTTTCCACAGTTGAGCTCCTTATAAATTTTGGATATTAACTTCTTATTATATGTACGGTTTACAAATATTTTCTCCCATTCCATAGGTTGACTCGTCATTCTGTTGGTTGTTCTTTGTTCTTTGATGTTGATTGTTCTTTGCAGAAACTTTTTAGTTTGATGCAATCCCATTTTCCAATTTTTGCTTTTGTTGCCTGTGCTTTTGGATTCATAATAAAAAATCATTGTCTGGGGCGCCTGGGTGGCGCAGTCGGTTAAGCGTCCGACTTCAGCCAGGTCACGATCTCGCGGTCCGTGAGTTCGAGCCCCGCGTCAGGCTCTGGGCTGATGGCTCGGAGCCTGGAGACTGTTTCCGATTCTGTGTCTCCCTCTCTCTCTGCCCCTCCCCCATTCATGCTCTGTCTCTCTCTGTCCCAAAAATAAATTAAAAAAAAAACGTTGAAGAAAAAAAAAAAAATTTTTAAAAAAATAAAAAATAAAAAAATAAAAAAAAAATAAAAAAATCATTGTCAAGACCAATGTTAAAAAGCTTTATCCCTATGTTTTCTATTAGTAGTCTTATAGTTTCAAGTCTTATATTTAAGTCTTTAATCCATTTTGAGGTGATGTAAGTATATGGTCTGAAGAGTCCAATTTCATTCTTCTGCATGTGGATATTCAATTTACAAACACCATTTTTGAAAAGACTGTCCTTTTCCCATTGTATAATCTTGGCACTTTTGTTAAAGATCATGTAAATGCATTAATTTATTCTGGTTTCTCTATTCTGTTCCCATTGATCTATACATCTGCTTTTATGTCAGTATCATGCTGTTTTAATCACTACAGCTTTGTAGTATATTTTGAATTCAGAAAGTATGCTTCCAGCTTTGTTCTTTCTCAAGATTGCTTTGACTATTTGAGCTCTTTTGTGGTTCCGTAGAAATTTTAGGATTGTTTTTTTCTATTTCTGCAAAAAATGCCATAAGAATTTTAATAAGGATTTCACTGAATCTGTAGATTGCTTTGGGTGGTATGGACATTTTAACAATATTAATTCTTCCAATCCATGAGTGTGGATATCTTTCCATTTATTTGCATTTTTTCAATTTCTCTAATCAATGTCTTTATTTTTTAGTGTACATAACTTTCACCTCCTTGGTTACATTTATTCCTAAGTATTTCATTATTTTTAATGCTATTATAAATGGGATTATTTTCTTAATATCTCTTTTGATAGTTCATTTTTAGTGTATATAAATGCAGCAGATTTTTGTACATTGATTTTTGTATCTTGCAACTTTACTGAATTTGTTTATTAGTTCTAGCAGAGTTTTGGTGGAGTCTTCAGGGTTTTCTATATTTAAAGAAAATGTAATCTGCAAACACAGACAGTTTTCATTCTTCCTTTCCACTTTGGATGCCTTTTATTTCTTCTTCTTGTCTAATTGCTTTTGCTATGACTTCCAGTATTATACTGAATAGAAATGGCAGGAGTGGGCAACCTTGTCTTGTTTCTGGTCTTAGAGGAAAAGCTTTGAGTTTTCCACTGTTGAATATGAAGTTAGCTGTGGACTTGTCACATATGGTCTTTATTATGTTGAAGCACACTCTTTATAATTTGTTGAGAGTTTTTATCATGAATTTTGTCACTTTTTTTTCCCGCATCTATTGTGATAATCAGTGAGGGTTGGCCTATATGCTGGGGCTGCAGCTTCCTGCCTGACAGTGGGGTCATGGAAGCTTGATCTATAAGGGCAGGCATTTAGCCTGGAGTCTCAGGGCCTGGCCTGGCACTGTGGTGGCCAGGAGCCTTATTCTGGGGGTGTGAGCCTGGAGCCCAAGGTGCCAGGGTTCACTGGGGTGAGCTCTATGCTGAAGTTCGTGGTAAAGTTAGATACCACTTCACTCTTCTTCCCCCATGAGGTGTCTCTATGCATCGCACTACTCAGGCTTGAGGAAAGGATGACATGGGTAATGTGAAAGTGTTTTTCTTACCCCCTTCAATGTGTCTTTTCTTATTTCTGTTCTGGATTTCAATGGAGACCCAGAAGTATTCACCAATCCAATTATCTTTCACCTGAAATCCTTAGCTTTTGTAAAGGTATTTTCATTTGTGGATAGTTGTTCAAACATGCTTGCATGAGGGTACAAGCTCTGAAAACTATCATTCCACCATCTTGCTCATTCCTCATGGAAATATCCTTTTACTGCTAGTTTACTGAGTGTGCTTTATCATAAACAGAGTTTGAATTTTTCCATGGAGTTTCAGAATTTCTCTTCTTTTCAGTGTGCTTTGATTTATCTACAAAGCAGAAGTGTGGTTGGTGCTTTATGCATAGTGGGGGGAGTCAGGTCAGCAACCTTCCTCAGTCTTAGTCACTGCCTTCCTTTAAATCTTTGTGGGGTAGCCCTACAGTACAGTTCTCTCCTAGGCACAGTGAAGCCAACCTAAATTATTTACTTCCAGCTGTATAAGCCTTTACAGCTTTACAAGTTCAAGAAATCAAACAAGTTGGGAATGGTAGTCAATAAATAAATTCAGAGGGAAATGGGATTCTGGGGCCAGATGTCAGTCAGCTTCTTCCTTTTGCTTCAACCATTTGTATTATGGTTGCAGTTAATCTTGTCTAAATGAGGGGGGAAAGTAAGAATATTGCTGTAGTCAAACAAGGAAGGAAACAGTGAGAAGGGGAAGTAAATCCAGTAAATGCAGTAAATACAGGAAAGGAAGAGGATTCAAGAAGCAAACAGAAAACCACAGAAGAGAGAAAAATCTGAAATCTATGAGTGTATACTATAAATCAGATACTATGTAAGTTGCTTTACATAAAATATCTCTCTACTCCTCATAACGACCCTGATAAAGAAATATTATCATTGCTCTTTTACAAATAAGCTAAATCTCAATGAGGATCACCAACTTGCTCTAGATAACAAAACTGAAGTGTTGAAGTGGGAAGTATTTGCAGCACTAAAGCCTTATTGTTTCCTGTGCACCAAGATGTCCTGTAGTTAAAGAAGTGAATCATCCCAGGGCCTTGAAGGTTATATCCCTACAAGAGCAGAGTAAATAGAAGACCTCACGGCTACATTCCGTTTGTAATAAAGCAAACAGTGAGGACAGGATTTCTGGTTGTTGGATTTTTTTTAATAATCTTGGCAATAGTTCAAATTTATAAACTTCTCTGAGAATGAAAACATATTTGATGTGATATAAGTAATTTAGTAATAGTCATGATTACAATCTGTTACTAAAACCAAGGCATCCAAACACAATTGCATAGTGATGAAACTAACAGCATGTTTTCTCCACACCACCATACATACTATTCGCCATTAGTTGCTCATTTGGAAAACAGAAAATTATAAATAGAGATTATAAAAATCACTCAAATGGAGCATTCAGTGGATTTCTGAAGGATCAAGATGCCTTTATCTGGTGAAGCTATCTTCTCAAAATGGTTCTACCTTAAAAGAAGTGTTCTTTAAAACAAATTGCCCCTTCAAGTTCCATGAAGAACATTTATTCTCATCTTATCTTTGAGCTATGATGAGCAATGGAAGAGTTACTTAAGCTCTCCTTCTTCCATCTTTGGTGGGCTCCATATCAAGTGTAACTTCATATTGTACACATTATGAAACACTCCTTCAATCTAAAGGAGAAACTGTCAACATTATTCATTCGCCTTAACTTTTTTAAAATTAGCCAGCTTGACTGATTTTATAACACAATCAGAAGCAGAGAAAAGTTCCCTTCCCAAAGATAGTGTAGATAGGAATATGTTTATTTCTTGTTTGAATAACACTGCAATTATAACAGACCAGTTACTGACTATAATTGGATCTATGGGACATTATCCCTGGAGTTTCAGAATTTTAATTCTGCACAAATAGAATTCTAAGTTTAATTTGCTACATGAATTGGAAACTTCTCATAAGCAACAAAAAGCTTAAATTGCCTTATAGTGCCAATAGTTGGTCTTTTGAAGGATGATTCTGGAGCACAGATGCCAGGCAAATTCTGGCTATATGAAAGAAATATCTATATATGTCTACCACCATGAGAATATCTGTCATCATCTTCCTGGGTTTGAAATGGAAACTGTGGACTTGTGTTGAAATGTCCAAGGTTTTTGGTTAATTAATCTATGACTGCAGAAATTTATAACTTTTTTTAACTCACTGAATCTCCCAAATTATTTTGGACAGAATTCTAGGAGTGACAGAAAATATGATGAGCTTGGAGAGCAGAACAATTCCTAAGTAAGAAGACTGTTACCAAACTAGGGTAAGAAAATAATTCCAATGGTTCAGGTAAATTAATGACTTAGCTATAGATCAGTTACAAATGTGATTTCAGAAAAAGAAAGAATGCATAAGATTATTTCTTTCATCAATCTCTCATGATGTTTATGAAATAAACCTCTCGCTTCCTAACACTGCCAAAAAATCTTGTATCAAATATAACAGCTTGAGGATTTACCTGTTGACTTCCTACTTGAAATTTTCCTAATTAATGACAAATTCCTTCAAACATATATTACTATCACCAAGCTGGAGAAGCATTTGACACACAGACTACAAGTCTATAGCATAGACTACAAGTTCATATGAAGAAAAAAATGCCAGAAAATACGAAGGGAGGGGATCTTATGTTTTATATATAATATATGATGTTAATCTTTCTGTGCATATATACAAATGAATATGACATAATAAAATGTTTCAGGGAAATTTGACATCTGTAACAGTTTTTTTCTTCCTGGGATTTTCCCACTACCCCAAAGTTGAGGTCATTGTATTTGTGCTGTGCTTGCTGATGTACCTGATCACCCTGCTGGGTAATATCATTCTGATCTCCATCACCATCCTGGATTCCCACCTACACAAACCCATGTACTTCTTCCTCAGCAACCTCTCCTTTTTAGACATCTGGTACACTTCTTCTGCTTTTACTCCAATGCTGACAAACTTTGTTACAGGGGAAAACACCATCTCATTCGTAGGGTGTGTTGCTCAGATGTACTTCTCTCTAGCTATGGGTGCCACTGAGTGTGTGCTCTTGTCCTTGATGGCATATGACCGATATGTGGCTATCTGCAACCCCCTGAGATACCCCATCATAATGAACAAGAAGGTTTGTTTGCAGTTTGCAGCTGGTTCCTGGTTGACAGGCTACCTCACCACCCTGGTGGAAACAGTATTTGTGCTGCAGCTCTCTCTGTGTGGTCATAACACAATCAATCATTTTGCTTGTGAAATTCTGGCTGTCTTGAAACTGGTTTGTGTGGACACCTCCATGGTGGAATTACTCATGCTGGTGATCACCACACTTATCCTTCCCATGCCAGTGCTTCTAATTTGTATATCTTATGCATTCATTCTCTCCAACATCCTAAGAATTAGTTCAGTGGGTGGTCGAAGCAAAGCCTTTTCAACATGTGCAGCCCACCTGACTGTGGTGGTTTTGTTCTTTGGTACAGCTCTCTCCATGTATCTAAAGCCCTCAGCTGTGGATTCACAGGAAATAGATAAATTTATAGCTTTGGTATATGGCGGATTAACCCCCATGTTGAATCCTATCATCTATAGTCTACGGAACAAAGAGGTGAAAGCAGCTATGAAAAGGTTGCTGATTAGAAATCCTTTCGGTACTGTGTTAATTTCTGTCCTCAATAATATCAGAGCAAGCACACTCATCTGAATAATCTCCAACATTATCCAGAAAGTTGCAAAATAGTTGCTATAAACCAAACCCTGGAAAATACTCATTTTTGATAGTTCAACATTAAGTTCAATATCTTGATTTATCTTGTAAATAAAACTGCTGAAATTAATGAATCATTTATAAAGAATGAATTATGTTTCCAAAAAGTATTTAAAATTTATTGAATATTAATATAACATTAAAATTAGATAATTTCTTATTTCCTGTTTGACTTGCTATACATCTAATAGTCAACTGTAGCATCACCATGGCAACTAATACCCCAAGATTGTAAAATTTTAAGCCTAGTAAATTTTTAAATAATTTCTTCTTATATGATTTGCAATTATATCTGAATTTATGAAGAAATAGGTAATTTTACATAAGTGTTGATATAATTTAAGGTATAAATATGTCATAATTCATAAAACCAAGATACTATTAATTTTAGAAGTTTTCCTAGTCTCCAAACGTTAAAATGTGAAAAATATGGTTTCAGGTTTGATGAACTATAGCATGAATGATTTTGTTATTTGGGATGTATATCTTGGGGGATGAATAAATATCTCTGTATGTGCAAAGATATCATAACAAGAGTTTGCACAATTGTAATCCTGCATATGAAGTGGAGTAAAGAAATAACTTTGGGACATCTTGAAATGCTTATGGTAATAATGTCAAAACACTCTCATATTAAACTTTGAATGCCTCAGTGAATTCATCAACACATAACCACACCATGTTACTATTCTTAGACATGGTTAATTGACCTATTAAGTCTGAGAAAGGAAAGATTCCTACCCTGTAGAGATTACATTGGAAAAGAATTGATTTATGAATGTACACACATATTATGGGAAAAGATTCATGGATATATTTAATGTATGTGAGCAAAATTACATAAAGTATAACTTTATCAATATTGCATATTGGTGAGTTTTTGTCTTTTCCACCTTCCCTGGAACTAGGAAATAATGAAGTCAGTGTGTAAACATATCTTTCTTTCCTCTTTATCAGAGAGGTATTCTTGGACATACATGGGTGGTGACTTTATTATATGGATCAAGTGACCCTTGCTAGCATACATACAATCTCCCTGAGTTTTAGATTTAGAGAAGGTAGAACAATTATAGATAATTGTTGCATAAGGTCTCAGCCTGAACAAGTCAGAGCTTTCAAGGAATTATTCAATCTCTATAACCTATTATATATACATATGTGTATGTGTATATATATATATATATATATATGTATATATGTGTATATGTATATATATATATACACATACACATATGTATATATATGATTATTCAATCTCTATAATCATTTACGACAGTGATTTCAGGTAATCACAAACACTGAGCCTATACATATTCATCTTACTTGTTTACATGCGTGAAAAGAAAATCTGTAAATAAGGTGTTAAAATTAAAGTCTTATGCCTCATCAGTTCCAGTGGGCATATGATATCTTCTTCAACAGATTTGTCTATCATTGTTTTTGAGGGATGTGGATGAGCTGATTATTGTTCGTGAAATAAGCCAACTCCACTCTCTTTAGGCAAAATCCAATGAAATGGCTTTATCCCACCTAGCTGGATCACCATAGGCCTAGACAGGGTCCTGAGATTTCAGGGGATTTTGCAAGAGTCATCTTGTCTAGTCAACTAAACCCAGGATTGAGTAAACTTCTGCATGGTTCAAGTATGTTTTGTATGCTGTATTCCAAAAATGGAACTAAATATGTAATCCTGAATTGTATTTTGATTACTTCTTCATTATTCTATGTTGCATGATGAGCAACCTCCAGTGTTACCACATTCTTCATCAAGAGGGAAACCACATTCTCATCAAGAGCTTCATCAATGAAGCTTACAAAACTGCATTGTATTCCAGTCCCACTTCTCTGAGGTAACATGTAGTTTATACTTTGAAATATTCATATTCAGTGTCCTTGGATTTCACTCAGGATTTCACTCACACAGGTGGTTAATTTCAACAGATGCATAACTTTGACTCTTTGTGGAAAACTTGTTGTTTTAACTTTCAGAGAGTAACCTAGATTCCAAGGTCTATAGGACATATCACTGTGACCCACTCCTATGTATCACTTTTAAATATATTCATGTGAGCTCAGAGGAAACATTTGCCTTTGCAATCGCCCAGTAAATGGGAACTTACCCATGCCAATAGATTCCTAAATGTCTGTCTGATCAAAAGTTTTTTTTTCTTTTCTTTTCTATTTCAGGTTAATAAGATTTTACATGATTTCTCATGTGGTCTTTTAGTTTTCATTTCACCACAACCAAAGAATATGCTAATACCTGTGCTACTTTACTTGTTTTAAGTTATCCTGAAGCTTTACTAAACAATTCTAGAAATCAAGATCATCTGGAAGGCTTGCCTAAAATATCATGTTCATGCTCAACCTAGATCCATCAAGTCAGAATTTCAAGGGGAAAGATCTGTTAATCTGCATGTTTTATAAGAATTGGTTATTCTTATCATGTGAGCGTTATAAGAATTCTGACTCACAGCATTAAAGGGAAAAGACTGAATCATATTACTTAATGCTTTTAGAATTGGAGGTGGAGAGAGATGTGTTAAGCACCAAGGACATAAGAATACCCCATATCATAATTGATCAGAATTTAAGGAAAATATATGTTGTCTTCTAGAGCTTCATTATAAAGTGCCAGGGAAGAATCCATTTAATGATGTAATAAGTTTGAATACAATACCCTTGGGACTCTGTTCAAAGAAGAACTGTTTAAATGCAAGGTTTTGTTCTGTTTTGTTTGCCGCAGCTTTCATTTGTATACAGAAAAAAGTAAAGAAACAAATTCATCAATTTTATTTGAAATATATATTCTAAATACACTAGAGAAATGAAATATTTTAAAGTCTATTTAAATATGCTTAGTTTTTTTTTTTTTTTAATCTTATTACTTTAGCAAGACCTCTTATCATTAAAGAACAATCACAGCAAAATGATCCTAACAGCTAGAATCAGAAACGTGGAGTTTGGGACCTTAATTTGGCATCCACAGCTCTCTCCTTTAAAATGTCAATCATGTTAACATACTACACTATTTTTAAGAGTTTTCTTCAAAAATCATCTGCATGTTGTGTTAAGATCAGTCTGTGGGGGATAATTTTAGGGTCAGGAGGACTTTGGAAACACATTGTAGTAATTTTAGCCCAGACCAGAGTGATAGTTATGGAAAAGATGATTAATAGTTAATTCTGGATACATTGAGAAGGCAGAACCAACAGGATTTCCCAAAGTATTGGATATGTGTGACAGAGGAAGAGAAGCATCAAAGATGACTTCAAGGTTTTCACACTCAAGGGTGAAAAGGACAGAGCTGTAACTCACTGAAAGAAGAAAGGCTATAGTTGGAGTGGATCTGTGGGAGAATACCAAGTATTCATTGTAGACATTAGGTTCAAAATATCTCTTAAATATGATAACAATGCTGAAGAATATGCAAGTCTTGTGCTTAGAGCAGAAGTCTGGAATAGGGATATCAATTTGGGAGTCATCAGCATATGAGTGGTATTTAAAATCAAGAGATGGGATAAGATTATCAAGGTAGTGGGTGTGGATAAGAGAAGAGGTTGAGCCTTAGGGCATCAAATAATCAATAGGCAGTATTGAAGATCTTAATCTGTTGTCCATGCAGGGATGACAGATGATAGTGTAGTCTCTCCATTATCTATGTGCAACTATAGATATGGGCCCACAACTGTCCACCTTGTCCACAAAGTTGCCATTCTGTATCTAATTATCATTTTAGTAGCTATATATTTAATCATACGAACTTAAAAAATATATTTTAATCATTCCTATACTCAAGATTATTTTTGATCAGTGCCTATTGTCACTAATGCTGAAATAAATACCTTCTTATGTTTGATTTTCCCTTCTTTTTGATTATATCGTAGAATAAATTCCCAGGGGTGGCTTTACTTCATCAAAGGCAATGAACAATTTTATGGCTCTCAGTAGAAAAGTTTTATAGTTCTTGATATATAACTCCAAATTACTTTCAAAAGGGGTTATACCAATTTACTTTACATGCTGCAGCTCTATTAAAATAGGTAATATAACTAAATGAAACTGCAACACTAATTCAACCAAAATCAAATTGTCTAAAACTATTTTTTCACAATATATTCTATCTACAATGATTTTGTTTTTTGTTTCACTTCTCCCATTTAATATGTGTCTTCATTTCTCTTATTAAATGGTATCTTATATAAGGGTATTAGTGGGCATTCAGATGGAGTGAATTTGATCATTTAAATGCAGAGGAATTTCAGAAAAAATGGGCCTACCTTCAGAACTTTCAAATATGTGTATATAAGACATAGAATAGTAGCTAGAGCTATAGTGAATCAAATATCTGGACTTAAAAGTCAACCCATGGCTACTTCACAGAGCTGTATGTTGTAATCTATGCATAGAGAGTATTTCAGCAGTAATATTTTGAGAAGCTGAGGCATTGGAAGTAAAATAATTCTGGCTAATGATGAAACATGAGGATTGACCATGAAAGCCAATTTCAAAAGTGGAGTCAAAGAAAGGTCACATTGCAGTTGGTAAGATTAAGTCCTAGAAACTAGATGACAACAAAGGAATATTTTCCATCTAGATCCAAAATAAGGTATCTCTTAGCATTCCAGGGCTGGATGCTACCTATTTGAGAAGGTACCCTATTAAATGCTACCCTATTTAAGAAGAAGAAAATCAGCTCTTGTGGGTTTAGTTTTTTGTTCCTTGTTTTTTTAGTTCATCTTTTTTATTGTTAACTTAAATTTCTAAAATCCTACAAAGAAAAAAATCCCTTTGACCTTACTGAAAATAATGTTATGAGCCCTGTAAACCTAATGTCTGATCTTGTCTCCATCTCTTACTTTACATGTAGGATGCTCAAGAAGAGATTGTGACAAACTTTCTGAAAATTTGAAAGAATTTATTCTACATGTTTGTTTTCAAACTTTACTAATTTACTTTCACCTCAATTTTTAAATATGTGTTTACCCTATTATATAGTCCACATGTATGTTAGGTATAATTTTTTTATGCATGATGTATTTGAATAAATTTTAAAATAAAATTAAAAGTGCTATTAATCGGGGCACCTGGGTGGCTCAGTTGATTAAGTGTCTGACTTCAGCTCAGGTCATGATCTCACGGTTTATGAGTTTGAGCCCCACGTCCAGCCTGGAGCCTGCTTTGGATTCTGTATTTCTCTCTCTCTCTCTCTCTCTCTCTGCCCCTCCCCTGATCATGCTCTCTCTCTCTCTCTCTCTCTCTCTCTCTCTCTCTCTCTCAAAAATAAATAAACATTACAAAAAGTGCTATTAGTCTCTCTTTTGTTGGTGTTGTTTTTATTGCTAAGAAGAGGTTGCAAGTGGGCCCATATCATTTGTGTTTTCATCATGTTTGTTTCCAGAGTAAGTGACCCAGAGTAGATGGTCAACTGTTCATGAGATAACAGCTATTCTGGACAATATCTAAAGTTGGATCTTCATTCTGAGGGAGAAGTCAAGGATGAGTTTTTCAGGTTGGCTGAAAACAGAGGCAATCCTGAAGGAAGAGCACATGCATGTCTACTGGTATAGACAATATTTTGATCTTCTAAAATGGTCTTTCTGGATTTTCCATAATTTCCCTACTCAGCCTAACACAAAAAAGAATAGGCACAAAAATTAGTACACCTGAGCCTAATAATTGGAATTTATGTGCACAGTTCTACTCTTGCAATGTCTGTGTAGTTGATGACAAAAATGAGTCCTACTAAGTAAATCTTTTGGGGTACAAGCTATCTAAGACTATCATAAGCTGGTTTCCCAGGAAACAAACTCTGAGATGGAGATTTACCACTGGAGGTTTTCTGGGGCATGCCCTCAGAAACAACATCTGTTAGAGGGTGAGAAAACAGGACTATGCAGGAGGAGGTTAATTGCAACCCAGGATCATCAGAAACCTCAGTCAATCCCACAGTGATCTCTAAAACTGAGATGGTCCTTTAGAGAAATCCCAAATTGAGGCTAAGGTCTAGGGCTTTTGTACACCTGCATGGACCAGTCATTGGATAAAGTCTGCCTTTAGGAAGGAGTAAAAGCCATGGGCAAGACAGCTCTAGCCGGCTGAAATAAATCCCCAAGGAAGGATGCATAGAGCTGCCAAAAATCACAGCAGGGTGGTACAACAAAAAGAGAACTACCATAGTGAAGATGAACATTTTAATTTGGTTTATGATAGGATGGGAAAAGGTAGAAAGGAGAGAGAAAAGATGAGATAAGAAGAAAGACCTTGGCAATGATAAGCTCAATACTTATAGGTAAATCTTATAAAAACAAAAAACAAAAAAAAACCCTAGGCAGCCTCTGGGCCTGGTCCCTTCATACCCTTTAAGAGAACACAGAATTTAGTCTTGATAAGAAAATCTCCCATAATGTTTATAGCAGTGCTATCAACAATAGCTAAATTATGGAAAGAGCCCAAATGTCCATCAACTGATGAATGGATAAAGAAGATATGGTATATACATACAATGGAATATTACTTGGTGATCAAAAAGAATGAAATCTTGCCCTTTGCAACAACATGAATGGAGCTAGAGGGTATTATGCCAAGAGAAATAAGTCAGTCAGAGAAAGACAAATATCATATAATTTCACTCATATGTGGAATTTAAGAGAAAAACAAATGAACATAGAGGAAGAGAAGGAAAATAAGATAAAAAACAGAGAGGAAGGCAAACCATAAGAGACACAAGAACTGAGAGCTGCTAGAGGAGAAGTGGGTGGGTGGATGGGCTAAATGGGAGATGGGAATTAAGGAGAGCACTTCTTAGGATGAGCACTGGGTGCCATATGTAAATGATGAATCACGGGGCTCTACTCCTGAAACCAATACCACACTGTATGTTGACTAACTTGAATTTGAATAAATTAATTTTTTTAAAAAAGAAAATCCTCCAAGTCAAACAACCAGAGCCTACCCTATAATTAAGGTAAAGTCTATGGGCTAATTAGGGGGAAAAAAGAGAGAGAAATAAAATTAAAGAAAAAGTGAAAGGCAGACAAAACTAATACTGTGCAGTATTTTCATTTTATTTTGCCAGGTACAGTAGTTGGTAATTAATAGCTATTATTTAATTGAGCTCTATCAATAAATCTAAGAAACAGGTATTATTATTCCCATTTTATGGATAGGAAGCTAAAGCTCATAGATTAAATATCCAAATTCATTCAACTTGGAAGGAGTTATAAGTCACCACATATAGGTTAAGAAAAAGTCTTAGATAGCATAACTTTCTTTGGAAACATAATCAAAACTATGGTGAATGTGAACCCATGTAATGGTAAGTCATTTTAAATGATGTTTTATAGAGATTACAAATTATATCATATTTTTTATTCATCATTTATTATTTACTAGATTACTTTACACCAATAAAGAAACTAAAGTCCAAAGAAATGAAATAACCTAGCCTAGAATCCCCAATTAGGTAGTGGCACAATGGCTCCTATGCAACTGCACCCTATGTGACTTTAATATGATCACTCTTCTCATTATTCCACAGTTTCAGTTGCTTGGAGAATTAAGACCGCTGCCAAAACCTTTCTATCCATCTCTTTCACAACAGACTAAAGATAATGAGCCACCAAGTGACCTCTAACCCCGTAAAATCTGTAGGTTCCAAAGGGGGCCAAATACCATAGTGTCAACCCAATAAAGAGGTAAACTGAGGCAGGTTTGAGTTTACCAAAAATTGAGTTTAATCAGGAATAGAATATAAATTGCAACTTGGGAAACTTAAACTGCAGCAAACCACAGGCAAGCCCATTGAAGGTTTGGGTTGAGCTGTATTTAGGGGCAAGGAATGCAAAGAGTTGGGGGAGTCCAGCCAGAGTCAAAGCAGTAATTTCCCTTGCTTGAGGATATGGAGAGATTCTTGGCAAATGTTCAATGTCAGGAGAAAATTCCAGTTTTCTGTAAGTCAGGCATTCACAGGGACTCAGTCTCAGTTTTTAAGTTTTGTATTTCTGAGGGCAAATGCATGAGATCCTTCTCTTTCATATCCTCTGGTCCAATTTTAGATTGAAATCCTTTCACACTAGGAAACCATTTATTTTCTATTTGTTAGTACATATTGGTACTGGTAAATCTCTTCCCATGGGAATGCAGACCGCATTCTAATATTTAGTGTTTTACTGGAAACCACATCTTGTTCTTTGCTAAGCTCCCTTAGCAGTATGGGCCTGGGCAAGAGATGTTTCATAAGTCTATAATAAATTAGGAGTATGCCTCAGTCTGGATTTATAACTTGTTTCTTTCCAAAAACCATTACATTGTTTTCAAAGATCAGAGCCTGCACAAAGAAAATGGGAGGAACTGATGATTCCGCTTTTGCTTTCAGGATTGAAGTAAACCTGATTACCTAACCAGCTCTAACATGTTCTCAACTAACACAGAAACATATCAGTGGCACAGAAACAGAGTGGCTTCTGCATCACCACAGAAAGATGGACTCACCATAAATAACTGCACTGTAATGAGAAAGAGGACTATAGAGTAGGAAAAATTAATTCAACAGGGAACAAAGGCAATGCTTTGCCACAAAAATGAGGGCTAGCAAGAGCTTCCAAAGGAAAATGATTTATTTACAAGGTGTTATGGTATCATCATCATAAAGAGAGAACAGGGCGCCTGGGTAACTCAGTCAGTTAAGCACTGACTTCTGCTCAGATCATGATCTCATGGTTCATGAGTTCGAGCCCCAGGTCGGGCTCTGTGCTGTCAGCTAGGAGCCTGGAGCCTGCTTTAGATTCTGTGTCTCCCTCTCTTTCTGCCCCTCCCTTGCTCACACTCTCTCTCTCTTTCTCTCAAAAATAAATAAAACATTAAAAAAAATTTTAAAAGAACAAAAATTCTCATGGAGCAAGGTTCCTAGCTGGAATAATAATACTAAAAGAAATAGTAATAAATAATAATAATCTAGAACATTTATTGAGTTATAACTGTGTTCTAGACACTCTCCTTAGTTCCTTACATGTAATTTAATACAAACAATAATGTTATGAATTGGTATTCATAGTAACTTATCCTATTTCATCAACCATATTTCTACATCTCTTTCCAAACAAGCAACCTTAGAAAACAGGTATTAAGTGACTTATGTTGTTTACAGATTAGATACATGAGAGGGCTGGGATCCAAGCAATTTGGCTTCAGAACAAGTAACTTAACCATCATGCTATTCTTTCTCTCACAATAAACTGAACGTTCTTCAACTCATGTTTCCCTCTCATATTTACTAACAGGCAGTTCTACTGGAAAAACTGTGAAGCCCAGGTTCTTCAAGAAGGTTTTAAGTTGGGTTAAATTCTTGAATCCTCATATTTATCCTCTTTTGAGAGTACAGCAGCACCAAGATTTAGGGTCAATTCAAATTGAAACACAAATCATAATGTATACTTCGATGCTCATCTGAGCCCTTGAAGATCATCAGTCACCATAAAGATCATCATAAATTATCTCCTACATATTCTCTTAATAGAGATGGAGCAAAGCTGAGGAATGAATCCAGGTAGCATATTATATACTTCCCTCTCCTTAGCATCTTTAAGAATAATTTCCCAAACATAATAAAATTAAACTTGAGGGTATCTCCTTTTGAACCAATAGTTTTAAAAAGGTTAATTATTAAAAGGTATAAAAACACAGAAGGTAATTATATTTTAAAATATACAGAAAAAGGGGTACCTGGGTGGCTCAGTTGAGCATCTGACTTCAGCTCAGGTCATAATCTTGCCATTTGTGAGTTTGAGCCCCACATTGGGCTCTGTGCTGACAGCTCAGAGTCTGGAGACTGCTTCAGATTCTGTGTCTCCCTCTTTCTCTCTGCCCCTCCCCCGCTCACACTCTGTATCTCTGTCTCTCTCAAAAATAAATAAACATTTAAAAAATTTTAATATACAGAAAAAAACCCAAGAAAACAGAAAAAAAATTAATAATGGCAGAGGTTTCCGTCTAAAATGCCATTTACTCAAGACATGCTTAGCATTTGATTCAGTTTTATTCTCATGGAACTAACATATTTATAAAATGATATTAGTTATTAGTTGTTTATTGTGTGTTTCTATTTGTAAAATCTAAGGCTCATGAGAACACAAGGCTTTTTATCTTGTACTATACTATATTCTCATTTCCTTCAACAATGTTGAAAATATATAAGCACTTTAAATAAACATTTGTCAAATGAACCAAAAGCAGGTATAAAGAAAACAGAAAAATCAACCCAATAGAGTTCATGGAAAATTTTCAGTTAGTCCATTTAAAAATTAAAAAAATAATAGAAATTCATTACATTGTGAACAATAGAAGCAGTAAAATCACACATACAGAGTTATTTTAAAAGGAGAAAATGTTATGAATATACCAATTAATTTAAAAATCCTGTTGCAATGGAAGATTTTTGAATGATAAATATGCTTTAACACCAATAGTCCTATCATATTCCATGTTAAAACACATGAATGAATCATTCCTGTGAAAGTCAGGGCCAAAATAAGAGCATCTTCTAATATCTTTATTATTCAACATTAATTATTATGGATAATCAAATTTTTCCAAATATATGAATTTACAAACCTAGGAATATAAATATAGGAACAGAAAAGAACGTTATCAGTACTAACAGTCACTTTTTTTTTTAAGAAAAGCTAAGTGAATCAACCAAAAAGTCTATTATTAGAGAAATGTTCAATTTCTACTCTCTATAATGTACAATGTTCAATTATATAGTTACCTGGCTATATAATAATATATAACATATAGCTTCTCTATAGGACAATGGTTAGAAGATGGCAGTGGAGTAGGAGGGCTCTACTCTTCCCACAAAGACAATTATATAACTATCAAATAATCCTAAATAACCCAGAAATTTACCTGAAGAGTGGCAGAACAAACCCCACAGCTAAAGGTAGTGAAGAGACTCATCAAGAGAGGTCAGGACATGCAGAGAAGTGGTTTGGGAGAGAGATGGATTGTGGCTGCTTCACTGGGGTGGAAGGAGAGCCATGGTTGTGGAGAGGGTTGAGAGACAAACTAGCATACAGGGGAGAGAAAGGGGAAAACAAATCCTCATAGTCGTTGGCTTCAAGAGAGAGAAGGGCTGAACCTTGTGACTTTTGGCAACCAGCTTAAAGCCTGGAGTTTTGAGGGTCAGCAGGCTTGGATGGGATGGAACCTGGAGGGCATTGTGGTGCTCTTGGAGAGAAGGCAGGCAAATAACCCATGGACATATGGTGTTGAAACGGTGATCTGGATACCACCAGCCGGGGCACACAGTGGGAAACTTATTTGCTCATCTCAGAGTGCATCACAGAGAGGCAGCTTTTGCAAAGGACCCCTCCAGGAGTGAGGGAGCTAGCCAGCACTGTTTCCCTCTCCCACCCCTCAGTGTGGGCACTGGAACACCTTAAGGAACCAGTGCAAAGCCCACACTGACTATCTAATTTACTTACACCAAACCCCACCCTGCTGCACTCCAGTGGAACTACTCTTCCCACTCTCACTTGTCTTAATCCTAGCTAGGCAGGCTCCCTCCCACAGAAGACCAGTTAAAATTCCTACTCACACCACATCTCCTGACTGGGGAATTTTGCAGAGCCTCAGTTCTGGTGCACGACAAAAGACTATAGTAATATACATGGGAAAACTATAAGGCTATCAGGAGATTTTTCAGCAGAAACTTTTCAGGCCAGAAGGAAGAGGCATGATATATTCAAACTGCTGAATGGGAAAAGTCCACAGTCCAGAATACTCTATCCATCAAGGTTATCATTCAGAACAGAAGGAGAGATAAAGAGTTTTCTAAACAAACAAAATCTAAAGGAGTTCATGCCCATTAAACCAGCTGGGTAAGAAATATGAACGGGGACTCTTAAAGAAGAAAGCAGAGACCAAAAGCCACAGTATGAGGTAGGAAAAACAAAACCAGTAAAAATGAATATTTCTGTAAAAAATAAATCAAGGAACTCTGAAAATAAAAGCATGTAAAAAATGATAACACATACCTAAAACATGGGAGAAGTAAATAATGGGTTCAAACTTAAACAACCATAAACTTAATATAGATAACTGTATGCAGAAGGCATTATATACGAACCTAATGGTAACCATATATCAAAAACCACTAATAAATATGCAAAGAATAAAAAGGAAGAAATCCAAATATATCACTAAAGAAAATCAACAAACCATGACAGAGAGAAAGATAAGAAAGGATCAGAGAAAATCTTCAGAAATAACTACAAAACAAGTAATAAAATGGCAATAAATACATATTTATCAGTAATTACTTTGAATGAAAAAGGTCTAAACACTCTAATCAAAAGACATAGGGTGACACGATGGATAAAAAGAACAGGACCTATCTATATGCTGCCCACAACAGGCTCATTTTAGACCTAAAGATATCTGTGGGTTGAAAGTGAGGGGTTGGATGCAAATGGGGATCATCTCTCTCTGTCTCTCTTTATCTATCTATCATGCAAATGGATGTCAAAAAAAACCAGAGTAGCAATACTTATATTGGACAAAATAGACTTTAAAACAAAGACTGTAACAAGAGACAAAGAAGGACACTAAATAATAATAAAGGGAATCATCCAAAAAGAAGATACAACAATTGTAAATATTTATGCACCCAACATAGAACCCTGAAATACATAAAACTGTTAATAAACATAAAATAACTAATCATAATAATACAGTAATAGTAGGGAAGTTTAATACCCTGCTTACATTTATGGACAGATCACCTACACAGAAAATCAACATGGAAACAATGGCTCTGAATGACGCACTGGAATAACTGGATTTAACAGATATATTCATACATTCTATCCTAAAAGAGAAGACTACACATTATTCTCAAGTGCACATGAAACAATCTCAAGAAAAGATCACATATTAGGCCACAAAACAAGCTTCAACAAATTCAAGAAGGTCAAAGTGATACCAATAATTTTTTCTAACGAAAATTCTATGAAACTAGAAGTCAACCACAAGTAAAAATGTGTAAAGACCACAAATACATGGAGGTTACATAAAATGCTACTAAACAATGAATAGGTCAACCAGGAAATCAAAAAAGAAGTAAAAAAGTTTATGGAAACAAATGAAAATGAAACAAAATGGTCCAAAATCTTTGGGATGCAGCAAAATGGTTCTAAATGGTCATAGCAATGCAAGCCTACACCAAGAAGTTAGTGTAAATTTCAAATAAACAACCTAACCTTACACCTAAAGGAACTAGAAAAAGAACAACAGACAAAACATAAAACCAGAAGAAGGAATGAAATATACAGATAAGAGCAGAAATAAATGATATAGAAACTTAAAAAATAATAGAACAGATCAATAAAACCAGGAGATGGTTTTCTTGGAAAAAATCAATGAAATTGATACCTCTCTAGCCAGATTTATCAGGAAAATGTAAGAAAGGACTCAAATAAAATCACAAATGAAAGAGGAGAAATAATAACCAATACCACCACAAAAATATAAATAAAAACTAGACAACCTAACAGAAATGGATAAATTCCTAGAAACGTATAAATTACCAAAACTGAAAGAGGAAGAAATAGAAAATTTGAACAGATAACCAGCAAAGAAATTGAATCTATAATCAAAAACTCCCAAGAAACAAAAATCCAGGACCAGATGGCTTCACAGGTGAATGCTATCAAACATTTAAAGAAGAGTTAGTGTGTATTCTTCTCAAACTATTCAAAAAAATAGAAAAGGAAATAAAATTTCCAGATGCATTCTCTGAGGCCAGTATCACTGATACCAAAACTAGATAAAGAGACCACACAAAAAAAGTCAACTGCTGGCCAATATCCTTGATGAATATAGACGCAAAAATCCTTAACAAAATATTAGCAAAGCAAATCCAACAATACTTTTAAAAAATGCTTCACCACAATCAAGTGGGATTTATTACTGGATTGCAGGGTGGTTAATTATTCACAAACTAATTAATATGATATATCACATCAATAAGAGAAAAGATACAAACTATATGGTCATGTCAATAGACACAGAAAAAGCATCTGATAAAGCACTATATCCATTCATGATAAAAACCCTCAACAAAGCAGGTTTAGAGGGAACATACCTCACCATAATAAAAGCCACTATGAAAAACCCACAGCTAACATCATCTTCAATGGAGAAAAAATTAAAGTTTTTCCCCTAAGTTCAGGAAGAAGACAAGAACATCCACTCTCACCACTTTTCTTCAACATAGTACTGGAAGTCTTAGCCACAGCAATCAGAAAACAAAAAGAAAAAAAAAAGCATTGAAATCATTCAGGAAGAAGTAAAACTTTCACTATTTGCAGAGGAGATGACTCTATGTATAGAATAATCAAAAGCTTCCACCAAATAACTGCTAGAACTGATAAATAAATTCAATAAAGTTGCAGGATATAAAATCAATATGTAGAAATTTTTTGCCTTTGTATACACCAATAATGAAGAAAGACAAAGAGAAATTAAGAAAGCAATCCCATTTACAACTGCACCAAAATAATAAGATATCTAGGAATAAACTTAACCAAAGACCTGAAAGTGAAAGACCTGTATTCTAAAAACTATAAGACATCAAGAAAGAAATTAAAGAAGACAAAAAGAAATGGAAATTCCATGCTCATGAACTGGAAGTAGAAATATTGTTAAAATGTCTAAACTACCCAAAGCAATCTACACATTTAATGCAATCCTTATCAAAATACCAACAGCATTGTTCACAGAACTAAAACAAACTCTCCTAAAATTTGTATGGAACCACAAAAAACCCTAAATAGTCAAAGCAACCTTGGAAAAGAAAAGCAAAGGTGGAGGCATCACAATTATGGACTCTAAGTTATATTACAAAGCTGTAGTAATCAAAACGGTATGGTACTGGCTCAAAAGTAGACATATAGATCAATAGAACAGAATAGAAAATCCAGAAATAAATCCACAACTATAAGATCAGTTAATCTTCAAGAAAGGAGAAAAGGATATCCAATGGGAAAAGGTAGTCTCTTCAACAAATGGTGTTGGGAAAACTGGTCAACAACATGCAAAAGAAAGAAACTGAACCTCTTTTCTACACCATACACAAAAATAAATTCAAAATGTACTAAAGACCTAAATGTGAAACCTGAAACTATAAAAATCCTTGAAGAGAACACAAGTAATAACTTCTTTGATCTGGCTGAAGCAACTTTTTTCTTTCCCTGAAGCAGGGGAAAAAAAGTAAAAATAAACTATTGGGACTTCATCAAAATAACAAGCTTCTTCACAGCAAAGGAAACAATCAACAAAACTAAAAAGCAACATAGAAAATGGGAGAAGATATTTGCAAATGACATATCTGATAAAGGACTAGTATCCAAAATAAATGAAGAACTGATATAATTCAACACCTGGAAACAAATAATCCAATTTAAAAATAGGCAGAAGACTGGGGCACCTGGGTGGCTCAGTTGGATAAATGACTGACTTCGGCTCAGGTCATGATCTCACAGTCTGTGAGTTCAAGCCCTGTGTCGGGCTCTGCGCTGATAGCTCATAGCCTGGAGCCTGCTTCAGGTTCTGTCTCCCTCTCTCTCTGCCCCTCCCCCACTCGCAATCTGTCTCTCTCTCTCTCTCAAAAGTAAAATAAAAACATTAAAAAAATAGGCAGAAGGCATGAATAGACATTTCTTCAGAGAAGACATACAGATGGCCAACAGGCACATGAAAAGATGTTCATCACTTATCAGAAAAGTGCAAATCAAAACTACAATGAGATATCACCTCACACTTGTCAGAATGGCTACAATCAAAAACACAAGAAACAAAAGGAAGATGCGGAAAAAAAGAAACCCTTGTACACTGTTGGTGGGAATGCATGCGGGTGCCACCACTGTGGAAAATAGTATGGAGATTCCTCAAAAAGTTAAAAATAGAACTACCCCTACAATCCAGCAATCGCACCACTCTGTATTTACCCAAAGAATACAAAAACACTAATTCAAAGGGGTACATGCACCCCTTTGTTTATAGCAGCATTATTCACAATAGCCAAACTATGGAAGCTGCCCAAATGCCCACTGATTGAGGAATAGATAAAGAAGATGTAGTAATGGAATATTAGCCATTAAAAAGAATGAAATCTTGCTATTTGCAACAACATGGATGGAGCTAGAGAGTATAATGCTCAGTGAAATATGTCAGTTTGAGAAAGAAAAATGGTATATGATTCATTCATATGTGGAATTGAAACAAAGCACATGAGTGGAGGGGAAAAAAGAGATATACATAAGAGAGACAAACCAAGAAACAAACTCTTAACTACAGAGGACAAACTGATGGTTACCAGAGGGGATGGGTGAAATAGGCACTAGGAATTAAGGAGTGCATTTGTTGTGATGAGCACCAGCTGATGTATGGAATTGTTGAATCACTTCATTGTACAGCTGAAACCAAGAGAACACTGTGTGCTAACTGGAATCAAAGTAAAAACATAAAAAATAGTTTCTTTATAAATAATAATTGCTTAGAAGTTATCATGGGAAAATATTCAAAAAACATAACACAAAGTATTAAAAGTACATTAAAGATATTGAAATATTCAGGGGAGCCTGGGAGGCTCAGGCGGTTAAGCGTCCAACTTCGACTCAGGTCCTGATCTCGCAGTTTGTGAGTTCAAGCCCTGCATCAGGCTCTGTGCTGAGAGCTCAGAGCCTGGAGCCTGCCTCAGAATCTGTCTCCTCCTCTCCCTGCCCCTCCCCTGCTCATGCTCTGTCTCTCTCTGTCTCTCAATAATAAATAAACATTAAAAATTAAAACAAAAAAAAGATATTGAAATATTTTTAAAATGCAATATATGAAGAAGTGATAATAATCTTGATATATAAAGAATTCTTACAAAAACAAAGGAATCTCCAATTCATTTACTTTGCCCAATTTTCAATTAAAACCCAAGTGGAAAATGGATAATTAAATAATAAATGAAGAAAAATCACAAGCTAAGACATAGAACAGAAAATGAATATATGAAAATATGCTCAATTTGACTGTTATGCAAATAAACATTAATACATTCAGAAATGAAGTGTTATTTTTAAGTGATTAAAAAATATATACAGACTTCTGGGTTAGTGATTATAATAGTGGCTACTTAAATCCATATCTCCCTACATATTCTCCAAAAACAATATAGTACAACAGAAGAACAAATAAAACTACACAAACCCACAGTCTAGACATAAGTAGAAGATAAAATGTATCCATTCACTACACTGTGGTGCATTGAATATAATATTTCAAATAACATAGATAAAAGAATTATTAATAGTAATAGAATAACCTTTTATCTGGGTAGTATTATTTCAGTGGAAATTTCATGGAAAATGTTTCTAAAGATGCTAATATCATATGTGAATAAGTGCAGTGTTACTTCTTTTAAAGATGTGTCTACAACACTGTTGCATATAAACACTATATAGAATCATATAAATAAAAGATACTTCTAATGATTTTACAAATTTTATATATCTGAATATGTTTTTCCAATAAAAGCGTGTTTTTACAAAAAAGAGAAAATACTCAAACATCAAGTTACTTATAAGCATAGAATTTGATATCCAACTTTAGTATCTCTCATGCTCCCACTGAATGCTTTCATAGAGTGAAAACTTGTGTAGAAAAGAGAAGGAAACTAGTGGCAAATTTAAGATTGACCTAAAATCAAGACAGAGCCCTGAATATAAGAGGGACACAAAAGTGTGTATAGGAGCACTGGGTGGTCAGTCACTTAAGTGTCCATCTCTTGATTTCAGCTCAGGTCATGATCTTGCTGTTCATGACATCAATCCCCATGTCAGGCTCTGTACTGATAGTGCAGAGCCTCCTTGGGATTCTCTCTCTCTCTCTCTCTCTCTCTCTCTCTCTCTCTTTCTGTCCCTCCCCTGCTTGTGCTCTCTCTCTTTCTCTCAAAATAAATAAAATAAACATTTTTTAAAAAGTGTGTAAGTTGAGGTGACTATCTTTTAAAGCTCCAGATTTGGGGGTGAAAGTATGTTAAAAGGAAGGGAGAGGGCACTTTTAGGGGTTTTAGAATTAAAAGAACAAAGAAACAAAAAATAAAGTTGGGTTCATGCTGACCAAAAAAGTTCTAAAATATCAGAGGGCATACAAGTCCTTCCTACTTAGTCAAACAAGATAAAGAAAAGATAACAGAAGGGTCAGACAGCTGTCAGGACAAAGGATTAACATGGCTTTAGCAAGCTAATTCTGGTAAAAATTTTCCTCTATTTCTGCAGCAGCAGAAGGGGAGGGAAGGAAGAAGCCAAAGCAATCATTTAAGGAAATTCTACTTCACAACACAGACAGACGAGGGCACTCTTGACCTACAAATCTTATAAACTAGTCCAAATCAAGAAATGAATGATGAAAGCAAACTACATTCAAAGCAACTATAAAATTAAATAGAAAATGAGAATCAAAATGTCTCAGCTTATGGAAACCTCTGCCTCTCATTCTCAAAAAAATAAATAAATAAAGAAGGAAGGAAGGAAGGAAGGAAAGAAAGAAAGAAAGAAAGAAAGAAAGGAAAAAAAGCAAATTAAAACTGTAACACAACACTACAAATTGATGCCAATATCTTCAAACAAACATTTGAAAGAATCAGAAACTATTTTGAATCAGAAATTCAAAAATTAAAAAGAAATTGACTTTTATTATTTTTTTTAGTATATATGTTGTGGAAGAAAGCACACTAAGCGAAATAAGTCACTCAGAGAAAGAAGACAAACACCATATGACTTCACTCGTATGTGGAATTTAAGAAACAAAACAAATGAGAAAAGTGGGGAGAAAGACACACCAAGAAACAGACTCTTAACTATAGACAACAAAACTGATGGGGAGGTCGGGGGTATGGTGAAATAGGTGATGCAGATTAAGGAGAGCACTTTCTGATGAGCACTGGGTATTGTATGAATTGTTAAATCACTATATTGTACACCTGGAACTAATACAACATTGTATGTTAACTATACTGGGATTAATGTAAAAAATTTTTGAAAAAGAAATTGACCAAATAATGTATCAGGAAGAAATGAAAAAATAAGTGATTGAATTCAGGAAATAATAAGTAAAATACAAAACCATGTTGGAAATGAAGACTAAATTAAAGGTAGCCAAGGTAAAATAAATTAAAATGCAATTTAATTAAGGGCATTGAAGAAAGACAGGGAAGCAATCTACAAAATGAAAATAAGATAAAGAATGTGTATACAAAAGTGGTTGAAGTGAACAGGCAAAGGAGAAATATTGTTTCTTCAACAAGTATACAAAATTTAAGTCTCTAAAAAAGAAACAAACCAATGAAATAGAATTAATATTTAAAACATAAGTCCAGAAAAACTTTTAGTAAAAAGAAACTGAAAGTGTCCAACAGATACCTGCAAAAATAAGTTCAGCATAATCAACTCTGACATTATTTCAGTAAAGCTATTAGAGTTTAAAGATGAATACAAAATCTTAAATCTTTAAAACAAAGTGGTTAATTCCTTATAACAGCAAAATAATTCATCCAAAAAGATACTTCTGGGGGGAAAAAATCATACAATGGAGTTGCATTTTCAAAACACTGAAGAAAAGAAATATGTACCAAGAAATTTATATTCAGTCAAGCTGTCCTTCAAATATTAATGCTATTGAAAGATAGTTTTAAACATATAAGATCCAAGGAATGCTACACTCACAATCTCCTTTTAGAGTTGATGAGAGAATAATCTTCATTCAAACAAAAGATGAATGGGGAAATGGGCAAAAGGATAAATGGAAATCATTTCATATACTTAATTATATATCTGAGAATAAAATATAAGTCGGAATGAGAATGTCAGAATAATATAGTATTATATGTTCTGAAAAAGTAAAAATGATACTTCCACCAGGAAAGCTAAGAAGCAACACCTGCCTCTGGGAATAATAAACTAACTAGAGCCACTCTCACCATCTCACCATGAACTATTAAAAAACTGGACAAGCTAGATGACATACTGAACAAGCAAGGCAAGACTATGATCCCTGGAAGAAAAGACTAAAATTAAAAGAGACTTAAGATTGCTTTTTAGATTATGATTCATGGAGGAGGATCCCAAATAGATCATAGTGGTCTCACTAAATTAAAAAGAGTCAAAAAAGAGTTCAAGGAGTTGGCGCAGCTGGTTTACAGGGAAGAATTCTGGAGGTGAAAAATCTAGGCAAAGAAAAATCTCCAGATATCAGCAGAGACGTTCCATTAAGTCTATTGCTGAATTTTAAGGCACATGTGCAGAATAGTGAAACTCCATGAATCCAAGCAAAGATGGATCAATGGGGAATTATAAGCCAAACCACTCCCAAAGGTTTGGGAGATGTTTGAGTTCCAAGCAAAGAGAGTGGAAAATATTCATTGAATATCCAAACTATTTATTAGAGACCCATGAATTGTCAGCTAGCAGTAGGGCGAAACTAGTTCCAAGACAGGGATTCTCAACTACAGCATTATTGACACTTTGGGATGAATAATTCTTTGCTATAGGATTATGTCCTGGCTATTGTATGTTTAATAACATCCTTTTTTCTACCTAAAATATTTTAGTAGCAGGATACCCCTGTCATTAGGAATATTGTTCCCCTCCCCCCTGCAAGTAATGACAATCCAAACTGTATCCAGACATTGCATAATGTCTCCTGGGGGAAAATCTTTCACAGTTCTAAAGTAAATCACAATCACTGATCCAGGGTAAATGCAACTCTAGGTCGACCCTCATAAAGTTAAACACTTATTCCAAAGGGGTGAAGGTAACCACAGCTACCTGCCTGCCAGAATATATCTAACACACTTTAAAGGGAGACCCTGAAATCCAGCGTTCAATGATATAAAGGTCAAAATGGCTAGCATACAACTCAAAATTTTAAAAAAATACTAAAAGGCAGTATAATCTGTTCCATAACCAGAAAAAAGATAAAAGCTAATCAATAAAAAGTTTGGGAAATGATAGAGATAATGAAACTAACAGATGAGCTATTATAAATTACCCACAATTTAGAGAAAACCAAGAACATAATAAACCTAAGTGTTATTTTAAAAAAATAACTTCTGGAAATGGAGTACACAATTTGTAAAATAAAAATTCTACTACATGGGGTTAATGGTATATTAGAGAATGAAGATGAAATATAAGTGAACTTGAAGACATAGCAATAAAACTATTAAGAATGAAGTATCTCACTGCTAGGGATAGAAGGTACAAATATTTAAAAAAAGAAAGAGTGAAACTTGGATAGTTGAATTGAATTTTAATGTATCAGTATGAACGAGTGGTTTTATTAAAATAGGTATACATGTAGGTATTTACATACATATATTTCACAGTTGTAATTATTGAGAGGACCTTACAAACAATGATAAACTGATAGCAATGAGTTTTGGTTTCTAAGTATACTCTCCATAAAAGAAACCAGGACTTTTGAGAAAAATGACAGTTTCCAAGAAGTGGGATTGGAAAGTACAAGATGAGGTTGAAACATCTTATTTTACCAGAAAGTAAGAGAAAGTAAGGAAGTGCTCAGAGAATTGTGGGCACAATTTAAAAGAACACAGGAACCAACTTGAAGGGAAGGGATAGGTAAAATTCAGACCAAATTGAGCATTGAAATTAATAATAGTGATAGTGGATTGTAGTGCATTGAATAAAATAAGAAGTTGTAAGTTCAAATGGATTTAAATAAATCAAGGGATAAATAAAAATTGTATTTATAAAGCTATTCCTTTGAGTACAATGCCAATGGATAAATGTAGAAGAAATGATGGTATTAGAAAATCACCAATGACAACCATTATAAAAAGAATTAATTTAGAATTATCAGTTGATGCTAAACCTGGTGGTATGAGTTTTAGAAGAATAGGATATACATATAATATCAATGTTTCTTCTTACAAGAACTTAACAATGAAAAAAGGGGAAAACAGTGATTTTACACAGGAGAAATCCACCACACTCCACCTTAACCAGTAACCAATGTTAATATTTCCAGTAATGAATCAACTCAAGTGTCTCCTGATATAACATGCCAAGAAGAAAAAATAAATTTTTGATATTGTTGCCAAAAATGGCATAACTTGAATTTTATCATGAAGAAACAAAGTGTAATTTAAATTTAAATTTTTTTTTAAAATTTTTTTTTTTTTAATTTATTTTTGGGACAGAGAGAGACAGAGCATGAACGGGGGAGGGGCAGAGAGAGAGGGAGACACAGAATCGGAAACAGGCTCCAGGCTCCGAGCCATTAGCCCAGAGCCTGACGCAGGGCTCGAACTCACGGACCGCGAGATCGTGACCTGGCTGAAGTCGGACGCTTAACCAACTGCGCCACCCAGGCGCCCCTAAATTTAAATTTAAAGGGAATTCTAAAATACCTGGCCTCTAAATATGTTTACGTCATGAAAACCAAAGATTTATAGATTAAAGGAGATTGAAGAGATATGATACTAAATGCAGCATTTTATTCTAAATTGAATCTTTGACTTGAACAAAAAATTTCAATATGGAGACTGTTTTGGAAATTGGTGAGACTTGAATAAGTTTATCAATTAGATCAGCAGTCAACAAACTTTACTTCCATTGTTCCATTGTGGTGGTGTTTACAAGAATCTGTATGTAGGATAACATTTAATAGAACTACACACACACACACACACACACACACACGAATACATTGAAAAATTGTGAAAACTGAATAAGCACTGTAGTGTAGTTAATAGTATTGAACCAATGTCATTTTTGTGGTTTTGCTATTATACTACCATAACATGTTACCATTGGGGGAAATAGGGTTAATGGTACATGATACTCTATATACTATTTTTGCAATTTTTTACTTGCATTGCATAAATGTATGTCTATACTTATCTCCACATAAAAAATTTTTTAAACTACGGGCACCTGGGTGGCTCAGTCGGTTAAGTGTCCGACTCTTGGTTTCAGCTCAGGTCATGGTTTGTGAGTTCAAGCTACATTGGGCTTCGTGCTGAAAACCCAGAGCCTGCTTGACATTCTCTCTCTCCCACTCTCTCAGCTCCTCCCCTGCTCACTCTTTCTGTCTCTCTCTCAAAAACAAATAAACTTAAAAAAAATTTAAAAATTTTTAAACTATGGACACTTGAGTTGGATATTCATATAATTTTCATGTACCATGGAGCATTAATATTATTTTAATTTTTTTCAACAGTTTAAAAACATAAACATTATTCTTAGCTCATGGACCACACACAAACAGCTGGCAGGCTAAATTTGGTCCAGGGTCGTTGTTTGCTGACTGCTAAACTAAATAGTATTATTTTTTCACGTCAATAATTGTATTCTGGTTATCGTAAAACAATGACTTTGAGTGATTTTTAGAATGACAAAAGAAAATGTTTAGGGGTAAAGATACATAATATCTGCACCTCCTCTCAAACAGTTCTTTCCATATACATATATAAAATACACACATATATATGAAGAGAGAAATGATAAAGCAAATACGGTAGGATGCTAGTATCTGAAAATTTGGGGTAAAGACTTAAGGAAAATTCCTTGTGTGATTCTTGCAACTTTTCAAAGTTTGAAATTATTTCAAAATAAAAATTATTTACACACACATATATATCCAATATTTGATTAAAAGCCCGGAGGAAGGGGATAAGTGGGTATAGATAATAAAATAATGAACTGGTAATTATTTAAGCTGGGTGATTGGTACCTGAAGTTTCATTAAATATTATCTTTCAGTTTATGAGTGCTTGAAGATTTCCAATATGAGAATTTTATAAATGTAAACACACACAGACCAGAGCTGCAACAGTTTGTGAAAACCCTTATGGTGCCATTGATAGCAGATAATATGATCTTGGGGATAGGAGTACAATGTAGTAAGAGAAGGTTTCAAAAAACCATATCGTCTGGCCCAGTAATTTCATTTTCTAGAATTTATTCTGTGAAACCCAGAGATATGTACACACATTTTTTAAACATGAAATAGCAACTTCAAGGGTACATAGTGCATCAAAAGAAATCAACATGAAAATGATTACTTTAGGACTCCAAATTAGTGAGACAAATAATTAAAATGTTAACAGTGGTCACTTGTAGGAGGTAGCAACAGAGAAAACAGTTTTTATGCTTATTTTTTTTATAGTTTCTGGAATTTTCTAAACTATTATTTGTCACAAAATAATACATTTAAGTCTTTTTGAGATTTCTTAATTTCCTGGGAAGACAGATTAGTTTGGTTGTTTGTTTTTAAACCTGTCATCTTTTTTTTTTAATGCTTGGGTTTTTTTTTAAGTTTATTTATTTATTTTGAGAGAAAGAGAGAGAGTGGGGGTGGGCAGAGAGAGAGGGAGAGAGAATCCCAAGCAGGTTCCATTCATGGTCAGCATGCAGAGCCTGATGTGGGGCTCAAACTAATGAAACCCTGATATCATAACCTGAGGTGAAATCAAGAGAGGGTCACTTAACCGACTGAGTCACCCAAGCGCCCCAGTCAGATAGTATTAAAACTGTTAACTTTAAGCATTCATCAATATGAGCAGAACTTCTAAACTGAGGTAACACTGTGTCAACTTTATACATACCAATGTAAATTAGAATCAGTTTTTGTAAGTAAAGCAAACAATCTAATATAAACATGCATATGATACACTAGTACCCTTCCTATTGTGGAAAAGGAGGTGCTAAGGAGTTGCCTGGGACAACTAGAAGCAGGACATCGTTGTACATGCAGAAGTGTGCCTAAAACCTTGATGGCAGAGGTCAAAATCTGAAAATAATTAAACCTGGATCAGACTGAAATACAGGGCTCATCCCAGTGGGAGTGGGCAGAGGTTAAAAAGCCTCACCAACAGGGTCTGGTACACGCCTGTCTAAATAGAATCAAAAGCAGCACCCACTGTGATCCAAGACAGAGGGAAAGGACCAGCAGCTAGAGGTTTACTGGCAGTGACAATACTCCGACTGGAAACAGACAGGCAGCAAGATTTTAGTGACCAGATGACTAGGTCAAAATCAAGATTTATCTCCAAGATGTAGACTGGCAGAGAGTACAGCTCCAAACTAGGAGGCCTGGGGCTATATGATGACTCTAAAACCAATAGGAAAGAGAAAATTTAGATAGGAACATCAGGCTGAAAGCAGAGGTCACAATGGTTGGTGATGTGGCCCAATGGTATGCTGTGCTCAACCATGGCAGGAAAGTCTACAGAAAGGGGGGGAAAACCTGTAATAGGTTTACTGAGGAGTTTCAATTCACTGGAGTATAAAATGAAATGATTTGCTCTTCCCAGACACTAATTTCAGCCCTCTTTCAGAGCCCAAGAAACATTTCACACAAACTGAAAAATTCTGGTTATTTTCACCCCTAAGATAATGAGCTCATTATCCTCCAGGCCATTTCTAGACTAATTCATCAGCTCAGTCTACAGCCTAGAGAGTAGAAGGTCAGCAAGCCTCCACTCATCAAGCCAAACATTAGCTCTCCTTTGCAGGCACCCCCAACCTCAAGAGGCTCTTTTGCAGCATCCTCTTTAATTGGCTTGGACTGGAACAGTCTTCCCAGTCTTTGACAGGGACAGCAGTGAAACACCTCTCAGGACTCACTGAGTTCTTCATGATGTAAAATTTCCTTTGATTCTACCTTTCCCTTTCTTGATGTTTTCTTTACATAGCTATGCAGGGAGAAGGGGCAAGGAAAAGTGGTGACTGATGTTAATAAGACTTAAGAAAGGGATAGCTGATCCTAATAACTGGAAGGTTTTTTTAAGAGGTGCTAGCTAGTGTCTTTTATCTTCAATTTGGAGTCTTCAATTCCTACATTCTGTGTCAACAGGAAAAGTCAAGCTCAACATCCTCTACAGAGAGAACTACTATGAACTTGGCACTATGCCAGGTGCTTTGTGCAACTTACTGAATCTTTATAATAACACTGGGAACCGTGTTTAATTACTCCCTTTTTGCAAATAAGGAAACTAAAGTTTAGAAAGAATAAATAACTTTCCCAATATTAATTTAGGCACTTTGTGATAGGGTAGAATTTATACTCCCGCTTCTCTATTTCCAAAGCTTATGTGTGATGTTTTTCACTGTATTGCCACACATGACACCAGAAATACTAATTTCGGATATGACCATGGATGAGATTCTAATGGAATTCATGGTCTTTGTGAAACACGAATCAGACCCTGTTACAACCTGAGTTTACGTCAGACTATTATTCTTAGTAATCATAGCTAAACTTGGCCGGTGAAGACAAAGAATAAAAATCTCTCTTTATATAAACTTGCTTTCCCAAAGAAGGTGCTCAATGGTTGCCCAAAGATGCCATTTCTATTCTTTATACACTAAAGACTCACATTTCCCTTTGGTTTTATTGGTTAACAGTTTTCCAATTCAGCAAATATTTCACAGCAGCTTTTACATCTTTATTTCTCAAGCTATAGATTATAGGATTTAGCATGGGGGTCACTACCCCATAAAACATGGAAATAAGCCCCTCTGTAGCTT
This sequence comes from Panthera uncia, assembly GCF_023721935.1. NCBI lineage: Eukaryota > Metazoa > Chordata > Mammalia > Carnivora > Felidae > Panthera > Panthera uncia. The sequence goes on from NC_064807.1 coordinate 64,049,848, forward strand.
GCAAATTGTCATTCCGAAGGTGGTCTTGAGACTTGGGCTTGGCATACATGAAGAAGATGGTACCATAAAATATGATCACCACAGTCAGATGTGCTGAACAGGTGGAAAAGGCTTTGCGTCTCCCTGTGGCTGAGTTCATTCTCAAGATGGTGTAAAGGATGAACATATAGGAGAAAAAAATGACTATCAGTGGAAGAACCAGGAATGCCATATTTGAAACTGCTAGGGTAACATAATTGAGGGTTATATCAGCACAAGCTAGCTTGAGGACAGCTAATATCTCACATAAGAAATGATTGATAATATTATTCCCACAGAAAGGCAACTGCATGGCAAGAGATGTTTGCACAATTGAGTTGATTCCACCAGAGAGCCATGACACAGAAGCCATCCGTACATACACCACCTTGCTCATGATGATGGGGTATCTCAGAGGGTTACAGATGGCTACATAGCGATCAAA
>NC_064807.1:64050320-64202093 GCF_023721935.1 Panthera uncia
GTACATGGGGGTGTGAAGACGAGAATCAAAGATGCTTGCTATGATCAGAACACCGTTGCCAGTTAGAATCACTAGATACATTACTAGAATTAGAACAAAGTACATGATCTCCAGTTTTGGGTAACCGGAGAATCCCAGAAGAAGAAATTCTGATGTGAATGTCTGGTTAATTTTATCCATGTCATCTCCTTTCAGGATATCACAGGAAGATTTAATATAAAATATATTCACTGCTAAGAAATGTTACAAATTACCTGAACAATTCATTTTGTAGATGGTATTCTAAGGAGTGTTTGCATGGAGCCCTGACAGCCAGTCATCTTCAACAATCTGTGTGACTAGAAAAAAATGAAATTGGAAATGACTAAGTGCTGATGCCCTTTGCTAATATGTGAAACTCTACCTATGATCAGACAACTGTACAGAAGTAACTTTTCCTGCTGTTGACAGACTCCCGGGTTTAGGTTCTAAAACTCCTAATTACCAACTAAGAGCCTGACTTCATCTACCCCCAGAAATCAAGCAGTAGAGAGAGATGGTAAAAGACTACTCAACATAGACCAGACATTTGTTTCAGCAATTACATCATGGTCAAAATTTCACAGCAACTTTGATATTTTTGGTATATATCTCATTCTATGTCTGATTCTACATACCTTATATTAGTATGTTTAATTCATATTTTAATTAATTTTATAGGCATTTAATAATAATAAATTGAATAGCATAAACTGAAATTTAATGTCTGTTTAAATATTAGTTATTACTCTCATATTCTAGGCCCCTCTTAGTATTTTGTGTGACTGTTCCTTTAACAAGACCATTGCACAGATCAGCTCTGGATGAATGTTAAAATCTTTGGAGGACATTACATAGTCTCTACCTTATTTTATTCTGTAGCTTCACAGTGTATCTTGTTTAAGTCAACCTAAGAAAACAGTAATGCAGTTTAAATATTTTATGTAATTATGTATATATGGGTACATATCCATCCCTTTGATTTATAAAATATAATAATTCTTTATGTTAGCCCCATTTTTTCCCAAATATAAAAGATGTAACTTGTCCAAGTTAACCAGTTAGTAAATAATGAAGTGGAGCTCAAAGCTCAGATTGAATCTAATTCATAGGGGTGCCTGGTTGTTTCAGTAGGTAGAGCATGCGACCCTTGATCTCAGGGTCGTGAGTTCAAGCCCCACTTGGACACAGAGGTTACTTAAAACAAATCCAGTTCATAGCTTCACTGATTTTCATATGCATATGAATCGTCTGGGTATCTTGAAAAACTTTAGATTCTGGTTTAGAGTTCATGGCAGCTCCTGAGATTTTCCATTTCTCTTAAGTGGTACTTATGCAAAGCTCTTGAAAGCGTTTGAGTAGCAAGGCTTTTATCTACACTGAATTGACAGAGTATGCAGATTTTTCTGACCCATACTGATTTTTTTCGTCTTATTATGGATTGCCATGTGAATCTGAAAAATAACAATAATATATGTTTGTGTTTTACAGAAAGGTCCAAATTCATATCATGTTGTTATATACTCTTAAGAAAAAATATTATTAAAAGACACATTTTTTTAAAAAAAGTAGTTTCAACTTGTGCCAGACTACTACAATAGTTTTAGATAGCCAACCTTGAACCTAGGCATGTTCCAAGCACAGTAAGGATAAACTAAAGAATAATGTAAAGTGCCTGCCATTACAAAGCTCACAATTCAGTTAGGGATATAGGAAAAGTACATATGAAAACACATCATAAATATAATTACATTATGTAGTTTGAAAATTACCAATTTTCCCAGAAGGAAGAAGTTTCAGACTTGGGCCTGATCTGGAAGTATGGGAAGAATTAGACAGATTTGGAAGAAAAGAAAAGAGGGGACATGGGGTATCCCAAAAGTGAGAAGTTGAGCCAAAGTTAGGAATACATAGAGCACATCCTTTTTGGGTTTTGTTTTTTTTTTTTTTAATATATGAAATTTACTGTCAAATTGGTTTCCATACAACACCCAGTGCTCATCCCAAAAGGTGCCCTCCTCGATACCCATCACCCACCCTGCCCTCCCTCCCACCCTGCCCTCCCTCCCACCCCCCATCAACCCTCAATTTGTTCTCAGTTTTTAACAGTCTCTTATGCTTTGGCTCTCTCCCACTCTAACCTCTTTTTTTTTTTTTTCCTTCCCCTCCCCCATGGGTTTCTGTTATGTTTCTCAGGATCCACATAAGAGTGAAACCATATGGTATCTGTCTTTCTCTGTATGGCTTATTTCACTTAGCATCACACTCTCCAGTTCCATCCATGTTGCTACAAAAGGCCATATTTCATTTTTTCTCATTGCCACGTAGTATTCCATTGTGTATATAAACCACCATTTCTTTATCCATTCATCAGTTGATGGACATTTAGGCTCTTTCCATAATTTGGCTATTGTTGAGAGTGCCGCTATAAACATTGGGGTACAGGTGCCCCTATGCATCAGTACTCCTGTATCCCTTGGATAAATTCCTAGCAGTGCTATTGCTGGGTCATAGGGTAGGTCTATTTTTAATTTTCTGAGGAACCTCCACACTGCTTTCCAGAGCGGCTGCACCAATTTGCATTCCCACCAACAGTGCAAGAGGGTTCCTGTTTCTCCACATCCTCTCCAGCATCTATAGTCTCCTGATTTCTTCATTTTGGCCACTCTGACTGGCGTGAGGTGATATCTGAGTGTGGTTTTGATTTGTATTTCCCTGATAAGGAGCGACGTTGAACATCTTTTCATGTGCCTGTTGGCCATCCGGATGTCTTCTTTAGAGAAGTGTCTATTCATGTTTTCTGCCCATTTCTTCACTGGGTTATTTGTTTTTCGGGTGTGGAGTTTGATGAGCTCTTTATAGATTTTGGATACTAGCCCTTTGTCCGATGTGTCATTTGCAAATATCTTTTCCCATTCCGTGGGTTGCCTTTTAGTTTTGTTGGTTGTTTCCTTTGCTGTGCAGAAGCTTTTTATCTTCATAAGGTCCCAGTAATTCACTTTTGCTTTTAATTCCCTTGCCTTTGGGGATGTGCCAAGTAAGAGATTGCTACGGCTGAGGTCAGAGAGGTCTTTTCCTGCTTTCTCCTCTAAGGTTTTGATGGTTTCCTGTCTCACATTCAGGTCCTTTATCCATTTTGAGTTTATTTTTGTGAATGGGGTGAGAAAGTGGTCTAGTTTCAACCTTCTGCATGTTGCTGTCCAGTTCTCCCAGCACCATTTGTTAAAGAGACTGTCTTTTTTCCATTGGATGTTCTTTCCTGCTTTGTCAAAGATGAGTTGGCCATACGTTTGTGGGTCTAGTTCTGGGGTTTCTATTCTATTCCATTGGTCTATGTGTCTGTTTTTATGCCAATACCATGCTGACTTGATGATGACAGCTTTGTAGTAGAGGCTAAAGTCTGGGATTGTGATGCCTCCTGCTTTGGTCTTCTTCTTCAAAATTACTTTGGCTATTCGGGGCCTTTTGTGGTTCCATATGAATTTTAGCATTGCTTGTTCTAGTTTCGAGAAGAATGCTGGTGCAATTTTGATTGGGATTGCATTGAATGTGTAGATAGCTTTGGGTAGTATTGACATTTTGACAATATTTATTCTTCCAATCCATGAGCAGGGAATGTCTTTCCATTTCTTTATATCTTCTTCAATTACCTGCATAAGCTTTCTATAGTTTTCAGCATACAGATCTTTTACATCTTTGGTTAGATTTATTCCTAGGTATTTTATGCTTCTTGGGAGCACATCCTTTTTGAACAAGGAAGTTTCGGTGGAGGGGTAGCGGCAAGCACATCTGAAAAGGAGAGCATGGTAGATACATACAGAGTCTTGAGGGTCAGGCAGAGAATTTGGCATTTCTTTTGGTAACGAAGGTGTCTATCATTATTACAAAGCACAGAGCATGGGCTGAGTGCTTAGACCCTATGATATTAATACTCTCCAAAATTGACATCGTAGTATGATTTTATGAAATTTTTTATCAGAAATGTAACACAAGAAATTAAGCTATGTAAATTAATGGGGTTGTCACTAATTACTGACTAGATGTGAAAACTGATCTTTCCAAAATCACCACCCGATTCGACATTGGTCAAATCACAAGTTTAGGCCTCACACAGGCTAATAGTTTTGAGAATTTCAGTAGAGTCACTCTTCCCCCCACTCTCACTTAATTTGTCATGGGTAGTATTTGGGAAAATTACTGTAGAAAAGGTTTTACTTAGAGCCAGAAATCCAATTTGTGAGTTGAAGCCCTGCATCAGGCTCTGTGATGCCAGTGCAAAACCTGCTTGGGATTCTCTGTCTCCCTCTCTCTGCCCCTCCCCCGTTCATGCTCTGTTTCTCTAAAAAAATTAATAAACATAAAAAAATACACAATAGAAATATTTCAACTTTGAAGAGAAAGGCAAAGAAGAGAATATAAAAACCTGAATTTTAGGAACTCCTGGGTGGCTTAGTCAGTCAAGCGTCTGACTTTGGCTCAGGTCATAATCTCATGGTTCGTGGGTTCAGGCCCCACGTCAGGCTTTGTGCTGGACAGCTCAGAGCATGTAGCCTGCTTCGGATTCTGTGTCTCCCTCTCTCTATGCCCCTCCTCAGCTTGTGCTCTGTCTCTCTTTCAAAAATAAATAAACATTAAGAAATTAAAAAAATAAACACCTCAATTTTAGAGTTGAAAAAAATAGTTAAGAGATTGTTAATTTTTGTTATTTTTAGCTTAAGTCCAGAACTTCCTTTAAAGGAGAGGGAAGGAAGGAAGGAGGGAAATGGGTGGGGGCAGAGAGAGAGAGAGAGAGAGAGAGAACAGTTGGAGAGAGGAGAGATACGGAGAGAGGGAAAGATCTTCATTTTATTTGTGTAGCCAACTCTTACTTCAGAATCCTATGTGCCTTGAAATTGGTACAGTTGGAATAATGGTCCAAAGCCCATTATCTTTACATTACTACTATGTCTAACTGGTATCATTAAAATTGTATAGAAATTATCAACAGAAGGGAATGCTCAGCAGGAACTGTAGAAATATCGGAGTCACAAAAACAAATTGACTATATTCATTCAACAGTGCCCAGAGGAAAGGGACAATTATTCTACAATGATTCTACACTATTTCTTATGATAAATCAAAATCCTCTCCAGCTCGGAAATTTGTCAGAGAATGCAGAGAAATTGAGCACTCTGATCAACCCAGTCACTAATGCATAAAGAAGAACTCAGCAAGACACTGATTTACTAAGATATATGGAGACACTCCAGGTAGGAGCCAAAGGTCCAGCCTGGAAAGACTGTTGACTGCCTATTCCAGACAACTTCCGGATAATGCATCCAAGGCTACCTAAACTGCTTCTCCAGCCACCTGCTCCCACCTTTCCCTCCTAAATAGGAATCCCCTCACTAATTCAAACCCATCTTGAGCCGAGCTTGTCTTGCTACTTCTGTTCCCTGCACTTTAAACCGGTGATCTTGTTATACTGTGAGATACCTAGACACACAGGGGAAGGAGTGCGTCTGTCTTGCTCATCCCTCTAACACCTAAGCCTAACACAGTGGCTGCACATAATAGATGGGGGGTTTGACTAAATAAGTAAAGGCTGACTTTCTAAACCCAAGCAATTCCCTGTGTAGTATTTTTGGACAAGAAAAATTTAATATGTCATATTTATTTTGCAGCAGGCTTTAATTTTTGTAAGTATCTTTCAGACAACACTAGTAAGTGGAAATATTTTAAAAAATTTTTAATATTTATTTATTATTTTGAGACAGAGCACAAATAAAGGAAGGAAAGAGAGAGAGGAAGACACAGAATACAAAGCAGGCTCCAGGCTCTGAGCTGTGAGCACAGAGCCTGACATGGGGCTCAAACTCACGAACTGCGAGATCATGACCTGAGCCAAAGTCGGATGCCCAACCCACTGAGCCAGCCACCCAGGTGCCCCTAAGCTGAAATCTTATATGCCACCTATGCCATCTTATAATTACCAGTTTATGCACTGTAAGTATAGAGGATCACCTAGTACTCACTGGAATATATATGATATGGGTTTAGCATGGTGGAAAAGTGCCTGGGACTAAAATCAAAGTCTGTGGTTTGAGGTCCTAGGCTTCTAATCTATAGCCTCAGTCTTCTTGTTTATAAAATAATGATAAATATAACTGCCTTACTTTCCTTGCAAGGATATTGTCAGGAAATAATGAGATAGCATAAGGAAATTGCTTTAAGGATTATAAAACATTATACAAATAATAATGAAATATGACTAATAATGATTCACAATTATATTTTGGTGATAATAAATTGGTATTCTATTGAATCAGATTATTAACATTACAAATTAATATTAATAATGGCCTTAACTATAGATTGAAAATGTACAGTTTCATTGTATTCAAGACTCACCTGTATACCGATACATTATTTCCACCTCCTAAAAGACCCAGTAACTTTCTTCTTAGTATTTATGTCAGCATTCTGAATTAAGGTCAGGTTCAACAAACAATGCCAGATCCACAGATCTGGAAGAGTAAATATTTGTTATGCAAGGGTTGTTGTAATTGTTCCCTAATTCCCAAAGCAATTTAAAGCTGGAATGAGAGACATGTAGAATGAAGAAACTTCCAGTGCATTAGGAATAGTGACCCACAGACCCAATTAAGAGCAGTACTGGGAATAAACTGTGATACATCCTCCTACTCATGTAACTTTTGGAAATAGGAGCATATGTTCACAAAATTAACTTTATAATATGTGAGAGTTTTTAGTTCAAATATGCTTACCAAAATAAATTCAATGTCAGAAATTAGTAATTCAAGTGATAATTACCAAAATGCAATAAATGCTACAGTTGAAAAATCACCTAGATATTATAAATAAAATCAAATAGATGTTTTCTTTGAATTAAGTGCATTGTCATTTAACTTTTTTGCTTACTTTATATGTATTCTTTTAGATAAGTTAACTTCATGCAGGATGCCATTGTCATACTTCTTTGGAATTAAAAGAAATGCTAAGTGAAATAAGCCATACAGAGAAAGACAGATACTATATGTTTTCACTCTTATGTGGATCCTGAGAAACTTAACAGAAACCCATGGGGGAGGGGAAGGAAAAAAAAAAAGAGGTTAGAGTGGGAGAGAGCCAAAGCATAAGAGACTCTTAAAAACTGAGAACAAACTGAGGGTTGATGGGGGGTGGGAGGGAGGGCAGGGTGGGTGATGGGTATTGAGGAGGGCACCTTTTGGGATGAGCACTGGGTGTTGTATGGAAACCAATTTGACAATAAATTTCATATATTAAAAAAAGAAATGCAAATAAAAATAAAATAAATTCACAGGACAAAAGTGAATTCCCATTTAAGGCCACAAAAGTAGAAAAAAAGTCTATAATGGGTAGTTTGGGGCATGAATTCTGATAAGTAGATAACACATTAATGAAGTAAAATGTTTTGGGAAAATCTATTGATTTTGTAGACATTAACATTGAGGTTTAGTAAAGTTATCCTTCAGATATGAAGGAGAAATATCATCATGAGACCCACCTTATAAGAAATACTGAAAGGAGTTCTTCAAGCCAAAATGAAAGAACACTAATTAGTAATGTGAAACATAGAAATATGCAAAGGTAAATATATAGATTCATAAGCCTCTCTTCTGTGACAGGATGGTATGTTCACCACTTAACTATAGTATAAAAGGTTAAAGGAAAAGAGTATTAAAAATAACTATAGCTACTATCATTTGCTATGAATACAGAATATAAATAGAGATAAATTGTCAGATTAAAAACGTAAAAGGGAGGGAGTAAAAGAGTATAGTCTGTGCATGTAATTGAAGTTAAATTGCTTTCAGTGTAAAATAGACTGTTATATCTATAAGATGTTTTATGTAAGCTGAGTGGTAACCACAAAGCAAAAATTTTTGGTAGATTCACAAAACATAAGGAGAAGAAAATCTGAGCATACCACCAGGGAAATTCACCAATCCACAAAGGTAGACATCAAGAGAGAAAAAAAGGAACACTGAAACTACTAAACAGCCATAAAGAAATTAATAAGATAACATTAGTATATCTATGTATTAAAAAGTACCCTAAATGTAAATGGATTGAATTCTCCAATCAAAAGGCACAGAGTGGCTGGATGGACTGAAAAACAAGACCCAACTATGCTCTATCTACAAGAGACTAATTTTCAGCTTTAGGGACACACATAGGCTTAAAGTGAAAGGATGGAAAAAGATATTCCATGCAAGGGGGTGGCTATACTTATATCAGACACAATAGACTTTAAGACAAAAACTGTCATGGGAGACAAAGAAGGTCATTATACAATGATAAAAAGTTCAACTCATCAAGCAAATATAAAAATTGTAAATATATATGCACCTGAAATCAGAGCACCTAAACATATTATTTAAATACCAGCAGATCTGAATGGAGAAATAAACAATAACACAATACTAAGGGACTTCAATACCCCACTTTCAACAATGGATAGATCATCTAGACAGGAAATCAACAAGGATACATTGGATTTGAGACATACTTGCAATTAAAAAGACTTAACAGACATATAAGGAAAATTCCATTTAAGAGCAGCAGAATACACATTCTTCTCAAGTGCACACAGAATATTCTCCGGGATAGGTGATATGAAAGGCCACAAAACATGTCTTAGCATATTTAAGAGGACTCAAGTCACACCAAATATCTTTTATCACCACAATGGTATGAAACTAGAAATCAACAAGAGGAAAGCTAGGCAATTTACACATCTGGAAACTGAACAACATACACATTTTTGATCACTTTTGAGTGATCAAAAGGTCAAAGAAAAAATTTTTAAAAGTACCTTCAGACAAATGAAAATGGAAACACCACACACCAAAATCTAGGGGAAGCTAAAAAAAACAGTAATTAGAAGGAAGTTTATAGTGATAAATGCATATATTAAGAAAAAAGAAATATCTCAAATAACTTTACTTCTCAAGGAACTAGAAAAAGAAGAACAAACTCAGCCCAGAATTAGCAATAGTAAGGAAATAACAAAAATCATAGAGGAAATAAATTAGAGACCAGAAAAAATAGAATAAATGAAAAATATAATAGAAAAGACCAACTAAATCATGAAACTCCTAGAAGAAAACATAAGGGGAACGTTCCTTGACATTGGTCTTGGCAACTATTTTTTAGACATGACACCAAAAGCACAAGCAACAAAAGCAAAAAGTCAACAAGTGGGATTACATCAAATTAAAAATCTTCCGCACAGCAAAAGAAATACTCAACAAAATGAAAAGGCAACCTATGAAATGGAGAAAATATATTTGAACTATATTAATATCCAAAATATATAAAGAAGTCATACAACTCAGTAACAAAAAAAAAATCTGATTTTAAAATGGGCAGTGGAACTGAACAGACATTTTTCCAAAGAAGACATACAGGTGGCCAACAGGTACATTAAAAGATGCTCGAGCTACTGGGTGGCTCAGTTGATTACGCATCTGACTCTTAATACTAATCTCAGGGTTTTTGAGATTGAACCCCACAACAGGCTCTGCGCTGACAGTGCAGAGCCTGCTTGGGATTCTCCCCCTCTCTCTTTGCTCCTTCCCCACTCATACATGTGTGCATGTGTGTGCTCTCTCTCAAAATAAATAAGTAAACATTTATTTTAAAAAGATGCTCAGTATCATTAATCATCAGGAAAATGCAAATTAAAATCATAGTGTGATATCCCCTTACACCTGTTAGAATGGCTACCTTCAAAAAGATAGGATAACAAGTAAATGTGTGGATATGGAGAAAAGAGAAACTTTGTGCACCATTGGTGGGAATGTAAATTGCTTCAGCTTTCAGGAAAACAATATGGAGGTTCCTTAAATAAAGAACTACCATAAGATCCAGCTTTTCTACTTCTGGAATATATCCAAGATTTAAGAAAATATATCTGCATCCCCATGCTCATTACAGCATTATTCACAAGAGCCAAGAAACAACTTAGGTGTCTATCAAACCAATAAATGGATAAAGAAAATGTGGTACATATATAAAATGGAATATTACTCAGCCATGAAAAAGTAGGACATCTTGCCATTTGGGACAACATGGATAGACCTTGGGGGTATTATGGTAAGTGAAATATGTTAGACATAGAAATACAAATACTGTACAATATCACTTATTTGTGGAATCTAAAAAGGCCAAACTCATAAAAACAGAGAGTAGCTGCTGGTTACCAGCAGCTGTAGGGTAGAGGAATTGGAGAAATGTTGGCCAAGCGGTATACACTTGCAGTTAGAAGATTAGTAAGTTCTGGGGATCTAACGCACAGCATTGTGATCAGTTAACAAAACTGCATTATACACTTAAAAGTTGCCAAGAGACTAGATCTTGAATGTTCTCACAACACACACACACACACACACACACACACACACACACACGCACACACGCACAGACACACACAGATAATTATGTGCTATGATGGAGGTTAGCTAACATTATGGTAGTATTCATATTATAACATAAAAGTGTATCAAATCAACTCAGTGTACATCTTCAGCTTACACAATATTATATGTCAATTAGATATCAATAAAAATGTGAATAACACATAAAACATAGATTTCAAGCTTTTCAGGCAGAAGGGACAGAGAAAGAGGTTAGGGAAAGAGGACTCAATTTCTTCTCCTTTCAGGATCCTCTTTTTCTTAAGTGGTTCTTCAATGAAAAGTACTACTCTGAACAATAACTATAAATATTAAAGTGGCATAATTTCATAGTATACAAAATATAGAGCAGAATTGAGGAACTAAATGTTATGGTAAAATTGCCCATCTGCCTACAAGTATATATTCTAAGCATCCATCATGCTCAAGGTTCATCTTGAGATGGTGCTGTGATATTTTCTGCCATTAAGTAGTTTTCAATCCCTTTAGGGAAACTTGTTGCATACACATATCATAGGCAATAAGTAATATCTTCTTGCTCCTCACTCAATCTTTAGAATGAAAATAATAGTGTGTCTCATAATATTATAGTAATAATTAGATAAATTAAATACATGTAAAGTACAGAGAAAATGCCCCTCCCCTGCACTCAGTTGGCATTATCTATTATTATCTGGCAGTACATGTCAGATACCTGAACAGTATAACTTACAGGATTTAGAGTGAATTAAAGAAGAAATATGTAGTTTAAGGAGAAATTACCAATTTGAAAAAATAGGCTTATCTCAAAAAGAGTTTTCACAGAAAAACATTGAGAAATAAAGATTAATTTCTGGGACAAAAGCTGAGTCTGAATACAAACCTTGGTTATTAAAGTCAAAGAAGAATTGTTTTTGATAAAAGGTTACTTTCTGTTCCATATGCTTCAACTCTAACTTGAATCTAGAGAGAAAATAAAGCTCAGTTTCAATTTTTTATTGACATTTAACTATCAGTTTAAATTGTTTACATTCTTTTAACCTAAATTTCCTTCCTCATTGAAGAGTGGGAATAGAACACTCTAAGTCATGGTAGTATCCTGGGAAGCACGTTAGATATTTGAAAATATAATACAAATGAAGATGCTTTATGCTATTAATCATGGGAAGTTTTCATATAAGATGAGAAAAGAAAAAACAATACTTATTAAAGACTATTTTTCTGTTTTAGTCTTAAAATCTTCAAATACTGTGGTAATGTAGATGGTGAGATACAGTTCCTATTCGAGTTGCATGACAACAAGAATATACCAGTTACATGATGTAATTGGATCTAACTACATTTTCCCTGGAGTATGGGAAAGTTTTTAATCCTCCTAACATGTTTACATTCCTGACATTAGTTTGTTGCAAATATTGGACCCTTCCATAGCTTGCCCCCAAAAGAATTTAAATTGCCTTGCTGAGCTAATGGCTGGTCTTTGGGAGGATGTTTCTGGAAATCAAAATGCAGAGACACACTTAGATAAGTACAAAGGCTGGCCTTAAGAATCTATGGGTCATTTTAGTTACTTTTTCTGATATTGAACTAGAAGTGGCCTGAGAGTGAGAATATTTTATAGATTTTTTTAAACGTTTTATTTATTTTTGAGACAGAGAGAGACAGAGCATGAACGGGGCAGGGGCAGAGAGAGAGGGAGACACAGATCAGAAGCAGGCTCCAGGCTCTGAGCCATCAGCCCAGAGGCCCACGCGGGGCTCGAACTCACAGACCGCGAGATCGTGACCTGAGCTGAAATCGGATGCTTAACGACTGAGCCACCCAGGCGATCCGAGAATATTTTAAATAAACTCATCTATCAATTTTATCAGAGAATAAACTACTGGTATGTCAAAACTTGAAGAAAATAATTACAGCATCCTGTTTGCTATCTAAATCTCACTAATGTCTCCTCACTTTATCCTGAAAATTGTTACATAAACTAGTGAGCATTACTTGAGGCTGTAAAGCAAAGCAGCTATTAAGGAAGAAGACTGAACTCAGATCAAGAGAGGAAGCCACTCCTCAAGCTTAGAGGTACATATATAAATGACATTATATTCCAACTTCTCTTGTAAATATTGTTTTCAAATTATTGGTAAGATATCAATTTTATATGCTTTAACTGGATATATCTAATTTTTCCATCTGTCAAGCTTTCATCATTTAGTGTCATATGGCTTTCCATTAAATTTGAGACCATTGCTGAATAATTTTCACAACAAAGCTCTTAGGTAGGAATTGGCCTCATTTAAAGAAGGAAAAAAGGAGGTTCCAAATCTAGGCACTCTAAAATAAAATTCAGTCTTCTTTTGCCTCTTCAAAAACATTTGTTCTTCCTTCCTGCCCTTTCTTCTCCACAGCAGATAGAATGAGAACGTTAGATTCCTCCATTGGGTGTTAAGACAGCATTGCAGAACAGGTGCACTGCACCAAGCAATTTGAGTATTATTATTGGACCTATAATCTGCTGAAAAAATTATTTCTCTGTCCCAAATGTGTGGAATTTCAATGCAATTATTTGACCATCTTCCATAGTTGCTATGACTACCATATTTTAAAAAATATTTTAAAATAGTTGAGATATCATATCACCTGTATTTCAAAATAATTGTTGAATTCAAAATAATTAAGACAAAAAATATGATTCCTGGGGTGCCTGGGTGGCTCAGTCAGTTAAGCATCTGACTTTAGCTCAGGTCATAATCTCACAGCTGAGTTTGAGCCCTGCAAAGGGCTCTCTGCTGTCAGCGCAGAGACCACTTCAGATCCTCTGTCCTCCTCTATCTGCCCCTCCCCAGCTCACGTGTACTCTCCCTCACTCTCTCAAAAATGAATAAACATTTAAAAATGCATGTGATTCCTATATCTCACTCTGTATAAATAAATGTACACCACCTCTTCCATTAACCCTTTCTGGAAAATCCTTGGGTCAGGATCACTGTAATCAGCACCTCTTTATCCTAATGCCCTTAAGTCCCAACAGTGAGCTTTGACTTGAGAATAAAGTGTGTGGGCGCAAAAATCTGCCACTGCCCTTTATCTCTGTCTTGTTTTGATTACTACTGATTTGGATTAATCTTGGCAAAAAATAATGTCCCAGAAAAAAATAATCTGAGCATCTATTCCATCTATTCCTACACTGTGCTAAGTACTTCAATTTGTAGCAGAAATTCAGCCTGTGAATCAAATCTGTGGTTGTCATATTCTCAATGTGTCTGTCATTCTGCTTGGATTCCAAGTTTACTTAAATTAGCCTCTCTCTAATTAGCACTAAAACCAATAAGATTAACATAGAACACATTTCCCTGTCTGAGATAATACAGTGTTTCTGAGAGTCTGAGCTTTATAGCCAGACAATGCTTGCTTCCTACACATAGTTAATTAGATACAGAACACTAATTAAGTCATATACCTTCTCTCAGTATTGTTTTCCTGTTTCTAAAATGAAAAGGCAATAGCTTAGGAAAATTCTTTTGAAGCTTCAAAATTATAAAATCATAAAAGAAAAAAATTAAGTTGTTTAACAAATACTGAAATATTTTTTATAAAGGACTATCCTTTAGCTTTGCGAAAAATAGATGTTATAATGATTTCATTTGCTCACCATCATGCCATCACCACCAGCCCTAGTTATATTGCCTAGCACACACAAGGCTACTGCTATTTTTGTGTTGAATGAATTAGTGAATAAGCATTTGGATATTATATTCAGCTTGCAAAGTGCTTTCACTATATCATATCATTGGATTATCTCATTAAATGTATGAAAAAACATAGAATCTGAAAAGTAGTGTAGCACTCACCTACCTAGCATGTGAATTGGGTGTCCTAAGAATGCAATTTTGAGTCTCATTCTCTTTTAATTGCAACTAATTATGACCCAAGGAAGAATCAAATGTGTTTTAAGTTCCTACTCTATAACATAAACTTAGCACTTGTGATCAAACTCAGACAATGCTGCCCCAATATATGTGAGCATACAGTTGCTGAAAGAAGTTAGAAAATTAGCATAATGTCACAGAGTTCATAAGAGATGCAGCTAAGATTTCTTTCAGCTCATGTACATTTGACTACCATTGCTTACAGTGTCCAACATATCCTGGGGCAACTAAGGGAAAACTGAAGACAAAGCGAATATGTCCTTTTTCACCCAGTGAAATACTTTAATAAATACTTCTCTTGGAAGAGAAATTTTCTAAGGGTGGGGAAGAAATCTCTTTTTAAAAAAAGACATGAATAGCAGAAGGGACGGGTTCCTATGACCCCCAGGAAATCAATCTTTTGACTTATTAACTGGGATGTTTTACTTTTCCTCTGGGTATCTGTTGAAGTGCCCTTCATACTCAGAAATGGAAAAAAAAACCAACCTGGAAAACCCAGGCAGAATGAGGCAGTTGTTATTATTTTTGTTAGTTTAATAACTAAAACAATTGGTTAAGACCTGGTTGTGAAAGACCCAACAGAGCATTGGTTTCACCTCAAAGGGAGTGTAGATACACTTTAATTTTCACAGACTATTATAGGATCAAGCTAAGAACCTGGAGGAAATGGCAGGATTGTGTTTTTGCCAAGGGAAATAAAACTTTATAATACCAACTTGACCTAAAATGAACTCTTATGTTTCTAATTCCAAAAGAAGATTTATTTTGAGTCAGGTTCTCTATAAGCTGAAGGAGAGGAGACAATCAATGATTGCCTTGAAAAACAATGATTACAAACCTACAAACCACACAGGTCACAGTTCAATATTAGTAAGAAAGTACATGATCCTGAAGAATGCCTCTAATTAAACTTTTTTTCTGTGTTTTCATCCTTAACATCCCCTGGACAAAATTCCAAAGGTTCCTAATTGCCTGGAGAATAGATTTTAATTCCTTAATGCTACATTTAATATACCACACAAAATGGCAAATCTTCCTTCCTTTTAAAAATATTTTTCTGACTACTGTACCATGATACATTGTTTTCTTGCCTAGAAGCCCCACTGACACATTTTGCCTCATCCTGTTACCTAAGACTCTTTCCCCTCGGCTCAACAAGGCCAAATTCAAGTGACAAGATATCCCTAGCTCTTTCTCAGATGATCTCCCCTTCTTTGAAATCTGTTTGTACTTTCTTTTGTCGTTTGAATAAAACATGTATAATGATTCAGGCTTCCCCCAAGGAAAACTGCTGGTTTCCTACCAACAGACCTCACTACATTGCCATACTGTGGTGGTGTGGTGTGGTGTGGTGTGGTTTTATCAAGGTCCACATTCTGTTCTTTTCCCCCGTACACTCAAAATTGATTGGTTAGAACAGGATGAGTCTGTATCTCATTCACAGGGGTTGATTCACATTAATTCACAGGTACTATTATGAAGCAGAGTACTATACTTTACAATGAGACATAGAATGGTGGGGTGCCTGGATGGCTCAGTCAGTTGAGTGTCCCACTCTTGATTTTGCCTCAGGTCGTGATCCCAGAGTCGTGGAATGGAGCCTTGCGTGGGGTTGGGGGTGCTCAATGTGGAGTCTGCTTAAGATTCTCTTTCTCTCTCCCTCTGCTCCTTTTCCCAGCTAACATGTACACTCATTCTCTCTCTCTCTCAAATAATAATAATATTATAATAATAAAGAAATAGAATAGCCAATTCTTTTGGAGAGCAGCCACCTAATTCCTCTGCTTAGTCCACTTATTCCTTCTACACAGTGACCTGGATGCCCTGTTTCTCAGTATCATCAGAAGGGAAACACTGAGGGGCGCCTGGATGACTGTCTCATGGCTCATGAGTTTGAGCCCCCATTGGGCTCCACACTGAGTAAACCAACCAACCAACCAACCAACCAACAAATAAATAAGCTTAACAAAAAAGAAGAGCAACACTGAACCAAATCAAGGGAGTTATTTATATGAATAGCATATTTAGTGGAATCAGGCTAATACAAACTCCACATTCATTTATCTCTACATTAAGGATAACCTTTCCAATAGGACCACAAGACTTGGAACCATTTTATGCCTGACTTTTCTTTAGCTAGATTTAAAATGTTATTTTGAAAAATGTCTGATCTAACTAAACTTTAACCCATTTTTTTCTTTTAAATGCCTTATTTTTGTCCTCCAATCCATTGTGTGTTGTTTTTTATGGAGTCAGAAGTCAATTTTCCTTTGTTCTTACATTTATGATAGTCCACTATAGTAAAACTACATTAAATTTTTTTGTCTTAATTCTTTTTTGAGACAGAAAAAGGGAAAGAGGAGGGGAGAGAGGCAGAGAGAGAGAGAGAGAGAGAGAGAGAGAGAAAGAGAGAGAGAGAGAATCTTAAGCAGGCTCCACACCCAGCATGGAGCCCAACATGGGGCTTGATCTCATGACCATGAGATCATAACCTGAGCCATAATCAAGTCAGATGTTTAGCTGACTGAGCCACCCAGGTGCCCCTAAAACTATATTTTTATCAGAGCTCCTTCACTAGCATATGTCCTATATTGCTCTCTATGATTTTTATGTGTTTTTATTTGTTTCCTTTTAAACTTAGACTTTAGTTACTCATACTCCTTTGTATTTATTTTATATTCCTCCATACATTATTTCCAGTCTTTACAAAGCCTCCTACATCTCCCATAATCACTGATTCTACTAAGCACTTATGTGTTTGATTTGTCCCTAAAAATACATGTACCTTGTAAGGTACGTATTTTAAATTTTTATGTAAATTTTATTGTGTTATAAGTCACAGTATTGCTTACTTTTTAAACACTTCTTCCAGGATCTATTTATGTTGCTGTATGGACGTCTAGTTAATTTGCTTCTCATTTCTGCAAAGTGCTCCATATGGCATGCTCTCATGTGGTAGAACCATTACTCTGATGATGGGCGTCCAGTTTGCCTCCAAACTCCTTTTGTCACAAACCATGCAATGCTGAGCATCGTCATGCTTGTGTCCTTATAGTCCTGGGCAAAAACGTATCTGGGTCATCTTCCCAGGACTAGAATCACTGAGTCCTACCCGATTTTAATAGAACCAGAGAGTTTTCAGTATACCAGTGTACACTCCCATCAGAATTCTACCTCCCCACCTCTTGCCAACTTTTAGTATCATCTACTTTGGTAATGAACACGAACGATATTGCATGGCTGTTTTAATGAGCATTTTTCAGATTTGTGAAGCATGAGATTTCTCCATATATTCATCAGTCACTTAGGAAATCTCTTCCATAAATGACTAATTCATGTCATTTCACCAATTTTCCATTGGTTTAAAGCTTTATCTTTTGGGTTAACAAAAGAGGTTTTTATTTTTGTGTTTTTTTCTTTTTTTCCCCTTTTTGTATATTCCATCAAGAGGGTTACTTGTCAGACAAGTTAGTAGTGTATTCAGTTAGATAGCGTAACTATCTTCTGCAGTCTGTTAACTTTATCTCTGAGGTCCTTCATTGGATTAAGTCTACCAAGTTTTGCTTCATAGTTTATGCTACTTGGATTTTGTTTTAAAAGTGTTTTTCCTCCACTATAAGTTTACAAAGATTCTCTATATTGCCTTTTATTAATTTTGTAATTTCCCTTTTTCACATTTAAATTGTTAATTCATCTGGTTTCCACTTTTACATATGGTAATCCCAGGATCTAATTTTTATCTTTTATCCATATCTAAAGGTATTTCCCTAATATGATCTACTAAGCCATCCCTTCTTGACTACTTTGGGTTGACAGTTTTATGATTTATCAAATTCCCATATACTAGTGTCTGTATCTGAGATTTCTTTTCCAACGGACTACTTAAATGTCCTTGATCCATTATCATAATATTTTTATTACTGTACCTTTGCAGTATGTTTCAAATATGGACGCTCCCCTTATTTTTTGTTATAAAATGAACTGTGTTTTTATTCTTCCATATAAATTTTAGGATGAATACTCCCATTCCTCAAAAAATTTCAAATACAAATTTCAAAAATTTTGTATATATTTAATTGAGTGTAGAGACTAATTTGGGAGAAAATGGCAGCCTTAAATTTTTATTCCATATATTAACATGCTATACTTTTTCAATTACTTATATCTGTTATGCTCTTTATTATAATTTTTAGATCATTTCTGTAAAGGTCCTGTGCATGCTTTATTAGGTCAAAACCCAGATGTTTTATATTTTTTGTTAATCTTATTATATTTATTTTTATTATATTTGCTAATCATTCATTATTACCATAAAGAGTACTACTAATTTTTCCATTGATCTTACTTTCAGAAGTCTAATTTTTCTCATTAGTTCTTATAAATTTTTTAGTATCATTTTGTTGCTACTTCTTTTTTTAATTTAATTTATTTATTTTGAGAGAGAGGGCAGGGGAGGATCAGAGAGAGAGGGTGAAAGTGAATCCCAAGCAGGCTCCTCACTGTCAGGGCAGAGCTGGACATGGGACTCGAACTCGCAAACTGTGAGATCATGAGCTGAGCAGAAATCAAGGATGGGATGCTTAACTGACTGAGCCACTCAGGCACTCCTTTTTGTTGCTACTTCTGCTATTTTCTTGCCTTACTATTTTGACTAGGACTATCAAGTCCATGTAAGAGTGGGAATCTTTTATCTTATTACAGATAATGAAAATGTATAATAAACTGCCTTAATTATTAGTGACTAATTTTTATAGGTTCTTGGCATATAGTTTTCTTTCAAGATTAAGAAGTTATCCTATGTTTGTGGAACTTCAAATAGTTAATATGAAATTATGAATTGACCTCCACCAAATTTAGTTCCTGCATCTCTTGAAATAATTAATTTTAATTTTCTTTCATCTATTTATATCATGATTTACTTGTGATGTTTACCAAATGTTTAAGGAAGGAAAATCTATATATCATACAATAATAATCCCTCCTTCCATGGATTGTTATGAATAAAAGCATTTAGATATGTATCTGACATTGAGTAATCAATACATAAATTCCTATTTTATTATTATCATTTCTAATAAAACTATTAAATGCAGATTATTATTATATCTAAGTCATTACATAGGTGATTTTAAAACTATGCCCTTTGGAATCCTCTTAAATTTTTTTTTCTTTAATGTTTAGTTTTGAGAGAGACAGAGAAAGAGAGAGAGAGACAGAGTGTGAGTGGGGGAACAGCAGAGAGAGAGGGAGACACAGAATCCGAAGCAGGCTCCAGGCTCTGAGCTGTCAGAACAGTTCAAACCCCAAACCATGAGATCATGACCTAATGAGGGGCTTGAACCCACCAACCGTGAGATCATGACATGAGCCGAAGTCGATGCTTAACTAACTGAGCCACCCAGGTGCCCCTGGAATCCTCTTAAGCCAAACTGAAGGAAGAAATGTAAATAAGGAACTAAATGAATAGTACTCTGTCTTCTCTGGCAAACCAGTATAACTTCAATCAGAGAAAATTTCTTGTTTGCTTTACATATTATGCTTCTGTATAAATTTGATTTGCTAAAAAATAATGGCTACGTATCACTGGTTTAGTTAAATGTGCACATTTTGAATGAAAGCACTATTATTACAGTTGATCCCTAAGTGATAGTCCTTGCATGAGGTGAAAATAAACAAATTAAGAGGAATCTACAATCTACATTATATTTACTCATGATAAAAATGGCTTTGTAAGCACTTTTAATTTCTCTTTCTTTAAGAAATTTTTTGAATATTTATTTTATTTTTAGGAGAGAGAGAGCAGGGGAGGGCCAGAGGGAGAGTAAGACAGAGGTTTTGGAGCAGGTTCTGTGTGGACAGCAGAGAGCCGGATGTGGGGCTTGAATTCATGAACTGTGAGATCATGACCTGAACTGAATTTGAATGCTTAACCGACTGAGCGACCCAGTCGCCCTCAATTTCTTTCTATTAAAGAAAACCATTTATTTAAACACATACTTCATTATCATATTAAGGTAGATACTGTAGCAATATAAAGATACGTCCCTCCAATGAGACGGCTGTGCTCAAGGAGGCTATGTGCAGATAGGTAATACTACTTATTACCACCAGCAGCCAAAATGAGGTCTAAAAAGGGATATGATTATATAGGACCACATTATGACTTTGACTGGCCCTTTCTTCCATGAAATAATATTAAAAATTGTATTTTACATCTGCTTTCATATAAAGATAAATATACTAATATTATGTACTAAAGCTTAAAAACTCAGTTTTATTCAGATTTTAAAAGAAATAAAAACATTTTCATAGGCTTCTAACAGTATGATAGGCCTACTATGCCTACCGGATACATTGGTCCTACAGCCATGAGTCAAGAATTCAAATACATATACAATCCCATCAGGTATTATAAGTGGTTAAGATCAACTGAGAATAACATATTTACTGGCAACTAATATTCACCTCCAGTGACAAGCAGGTAAGGGAGATAGGAGGGTAATCTGGTGTCATGGAGAACATGCTTCAAATAAGAATGGGCAAGTTGTAATTGAGCTCCATCATGGTAATAGGTGTAATGTTTTTAAATATTATAATTTATTTGAAGACAGGCTGAAAATGTAGATTTTTTTATACCATATCTTCTGCATGTAAAATATTGACCTCTAATTCAAAACTTAAAACACTGCAGAAAAGACTGTCAATCAAACTACATCTCTCTACTGCATCCAGACTATAGACACTAAATTGGTGTGCAGTCAGTATGTTAAGAGGCAGAACTAGTTGGAACAGCCATAAACTGGTTTGGGATCCAAATGTCCTATAATCAAATGTACTCTCTCTTAACCCTGAGATAATCAGGTTAGGATTCTGCTCTAGTGGCCTGAGTTTAGAGTGAGAAAGCTGCCCCAGAGTTATATTGTTATACCCAAATATAGAACTGCAGTGACACAGAATATGATTCTTAAAAGAGGTAGCTCTTGCAGATACTGTATTAACAAATTTCTATCCTATCATCCATAGAGTGCTATTGGAGAAGGGATATATGTAATATGGAAAGGACCAATGATTCCATGCTGACAGAATTTGTCCTTGTTGGGCTTTCTGCCCACCCAAAGCTCCAGACAGTTTTCTTTGTGCTAGTTTTGTGGATGTACCTGATGATCCTTCTGGGAAATGGAATCCTTATCTCAGTAATCATCTGTGATTCTCATTTGCACACCCCCATGTATTTCTTCCTCTGTAATCTTTCCTTCCTGGACATTTGTTACACAAGCTCCTCTGTCCCACTAATTCTTGACAGTTTTCTGACAGGAAGGAAAAGGGTTTCCTTCTCTGGGTGCATGGTGCAAATGTTTCTCTCCTTTGCCATGGGGGCCACAGAGTGTGTGCTTCTAGGCATGATGGCACTCGACCGCTATGTAGCCATCTGCTACCCACTGAGATACTCTGTCATCATGAGTAAAAATGCCTACCTGCCCATGGCAGCTGGATCCTGGGTCACTGGGCTTGTGGACTCAGTGGTGCAGACATCTCTCGCAATGCAGTTACCATTCTGTACTAGTAATGTCATTAACCATTTTGTCTGTGAAATTCTAGCTATCCTAAAACTGGCTTGTGCTGATATTTCAACCAATGTGATCAGCATGGCAGGGTCAAATCTGATTGTTCTGGTTATTCCACTGCTAGTAATTTCTATCTCTTACATTTTTATTGTCACCACTATATTGAGGATCCCCTCCACCGAAGGAAAACGTAAGGCCTTCTCCACCTGCTCCACCCACCTAACAGTAGTGATTATATTCTATGGAACTATCTTCTTCATGTACGCAAAGCCCAAGTCTAAAAGTTCTGTTGATGCTGATAATCAAGACATCATTGAGGCCCTCATCTCTCTCTTCTATGGAGTAATGGCCCCCATGCTCAATCCTCTCATCTATAGTCTGAGGAACAAGGATGTAAAGGCTGCAGTGAAGAACATGGTAGGTAGAAAAAACTCTGATGGAATCTGAGTACAGATTTACACTATGTGACTCAGTACCCAAAGCTGCTGCAGACACAAAATTTGAAAAGAGAACATTACTATGTGAAAACAAATTTACCATGTGGCATTCAAAATCATCTGACAGAAATATTTTGGTGGATGTTGTTACTATTAGCTTTTCGTTTTAACTGCAGAAATAAAACATGCTTGTGGTTTTAAAAAATACTATTATGTAAATGCAAAATGCGAAAATCTCTTAGGAATCTCCAGCAAAATACAGTCACTCTTAAATGTTTAGAAAATAACACAGGCAAAAGGTAGACTAAAATCGCTTGACATTAATATAACACTGTGTTAACTAACTGGAATTAAAGTAAAAAATTAAAGAAAAAACAATACTGAAACAGAAATATGTAATAAAGAAGTAAACATTCAGTAAAAAAAAGTGTACTAAAAATATTCTGTAACCTAAAATAAGTACACTTTTAATTAATTATGCAAAAGGAATATTAATTGGCACATGGCATATTATATATTGATTTTTAATTTACTCATTTGTTACTGTCTGTGTCCATTATATAAGCTCACTGAGAGTAAAAACTTGTCTGTTTATTACCCCGTAGCATCCCAAAGACCAGAATAGAGCCTAGCACATAACAGATGCCCAATATATACAGTTACTTATTTTAATAAATAAATGAACTGTATCTTGTGTAAGAGTAGAAATGTGTATCTGTCATATCTGACGTAACAAAGGTTATTCAAAAATGAAGCTGATTCAATGTAATATTTTCTAAATAAACTATATTGGCTTTGTTAAAATATTACCTTTTATTTTCTATGTGATGTGTATTATAATGTAGAGGAAGAGGTTTTTTTAACTAGCTACCATAACTTTTCTGGATTTGGTACATAATGAGTCTAAAGTAACTAATAGAGTCCCTTGGGAATGCATCCTAAGTTTTAACAGAATAAAATAGAGGTGATGTGGTAGCATAGTTCCTCTTGGACTTTGACAAGAGACCAGGTTGCAATGAGAACTTCTTTCCTACTCTGCATTGGATCACATAGTTCCCAAGCAGTAGGAGAACTAGACAGAACTGGTAATTAACAAAAGTTTCAATAAAAAGATAAGACATAGCAAAAGGAAAGGAGTCAAGTCGCTCAACAAAAGTTTCAATAAAAAGATAAGACATAGCAAAAGGAAAGGAGTTAAGTCGCTCAATAAACTACAGAGCTATAGAGTTTTGGTGTTGAAAAGACAAAGACGGCCCAAAACTGAGATGATCTCTATCGACTGAAGAGTGCAGCCGTGTGGGGCAGTGCCAGTGTGAGTACAGAAGCCCCATTTCCATTGAAACAATTGAGTGAGATATGTCAATAGAAGAAAGCACTCCTTTTATCTAGTCCTTTGAAGAGTCTATGGGATTTGAAATATAGAACGCAAATCTAAAGTAAGACTATAGCTACTTTTAAATTCTAAGAGTAAGCCCATAATGTCTTCCTTTCCTGTTAATGGGTAATTAATGTTACTTCAGAAGATTAATTCATTCATAGTGCTAAATAGTGCCTGGAATATCCTAAACATCCAATAAACATTAGTTGTTTTATTATTACTAGTGTTGAGTGAACTTTAATAGGTCAGAAAGCTTTGAGCAAGTGCACATTTTTCATCCTTATTTTTTATGGAGGAATTTTAATGCCATTAAACCATTGTCTCTCAACTTCAAATCCACTTTTCTATGCTCTGTTTTGTGAATTAGGACTGGGTCACTAAAAACCACTTTCTCCTCTGCTAGCTAGCTTTTTTTTTCTTTTTACATAGGCTCCACGCTGAGCATGGAGACCAATGCAAGGATTGAACTCACAACCCTGAGATGAAGATCTGAGCTGAACTAAAGAGTCCGATGCTTAACTGACTGAGCCAACCCAGAGCCCCTGCTAGCTGGTTTCTGTTAAATTCTTGCTAAAGAGTTACTGGAGAATGGGAGGCTGGCTGATGATAAGGGCCTTGAGTTTCCCTACTCTTTTCTTCTTCCTGTCAGCATCATTCCAGATAGGGTTCTTCACCATGACAATGGCAGCTCCTTAGCTGCTTCCAATATTGGTTTCAGTTTTCATTTCTTCTCTATAACCCAGAATCAGCAGCCTACGAGTGCCACCTCCTCAGAGGTTTGAATCTGTCACTCAGCTTTTACTTTCAGTAAATGAATACTCATGAGTCAAGTGTTCAGTCTAGGTATCTTTAAGAGCAGTAAAATATGCAATTCTCTGCTTGAGAAATGTAGTGAATTAGAGCATAAATAGTGTATTTGGTCAGACTATGATTCCCATACACAAATAAATAACAGAAGGTACTGGGCAAGACATTTGTATTTCTTCTGCAGTTGCTTTCTTGTTTCTAAAATGTAGATTACTATGAAGGTCTCTTTAGTATATTCTAAAATAACATAGTAAAAGTCATATACTCATATGAAAGGAGAACATTGAGTGGTTCACCAACCCTAAATACTTGTGAGAAAGGATAAACTTAGAACTTTGAGAAAAATAGAAGTATAACTTTTTTTTCCCCACTAATACATATCTAGCACCCACCTAAGCTTTATGTCTGGCATAGTACACTATTTCTATAAACTTATTAAATTAATGCAGAAGTAAGTAAATATCAGAATGAAAAAAAAACAATTTCAAGAGGACACATATAGTTTTCAAATTCTTTATCAAGATCATACTATTGGGTCCTCAGGATAACTCTTTAATGATCTAATATTTCTCCAACTGTACAGAAGAAAGATATTAGATCCAGAAATGTAGAAATATCTGCAGCCACAACCAGAATGTGAGAGATAAGTCTTTGATTTGAACAACAGAATTAACAAGCTTAACAAGCCAACTACAATGGCATACACATTCTTCCAAAGCACATATAGAACATATACAAAATTTGATATTTTATTAGACCAAAAGTAAAAATCAACAAAGTTCAAAGAAATTATATTGAAAAGTCTGTATTCTGGAAAGACCCCAAATCTATCTGTATCAACTAATGAATGGATAAATAAGATATATATATATATATATATATATATATATATATATATATAGTATAAATATATATAATGGATTACTACCCAGCCATCAGAAAGAATAAAATTTTGCCATTTGCAACAACATGGATGCAACTAGAGTGTATTATGCTAAGTGAAATAAGTCAGTCAGAAAGAAAAATATGATTTCACTCATATGTGGAATTTAAGAAACAAAATAAATGAGCAAAGGGGAAAGTAAGAGAGGCAAAACCTCTTCCACCTCGCCCACAGCAACTTCTTATTCAACACGTCTCCGGAGGCAAGGGAAACAAAAGCAAAAATGAACTACTGGGACCTCATCAAAATAAAAAGCTTCCACACAGCGAAGGAAACAATCAGCAACACTAAAAGGCAACCGACAGAATGGGAGAAGATATTTGCAAATGACATAACAGATAAAGGGTTAGTATCCAAAATCTATAAAGAACTTATCAAACTCAACACCCAAAACAACAAATAATCCAGTGAAGAAATGGGCAAAAGACATGAATAGACACTTCTCCAAAGAAGACATCCAGATGGCCAACCAACACATGAAAAAATGCTCCACATCACTCATCATCAGGGAAATACAAATCAAAACCACAATCAGATACCACCTTACACTTGTCAGAATGGCTAACATTAACAGCTCAGGCAACAACAGATGTTGGCAAGGATGCGGAGAAAGAGGATCTCTTTTGCATTGTTGGTGGGAATGCAAGCTGGTGCAGCCACTGCGGAAAATAGTATGGAGGTTCCTCAAAAAACTAAAAATAGAACTGCCTTACGACCCAGCAATTGTACTACTAGGCATTTATCCACGGATACAGGTGTGCTGTTTCGAAGGGACAAATGCACCCCCATGTTTATAGCAGCATTATCAACAATAGTCAAAGTAAGGAAAGAGCCCAAGTGTCCATCAATGGATGAATGGATAAAGAAGATGTGGTGTATATATATATACAATGGAGTATTTCTCGGCAATCAAAAAGAATGAAACCTTGCCATTTGCAACTACGTGGGTGGAACTGGAGGGTATTATGCTAAGTGAAATTAGTCAGTCAGAGAAAGACAAAAATCATATGACTTCACTCATATGAGGACTTTAAGAGACAAAACAGATGAACATAAGGGAAGAGAAACAAAAATAATATAAAAGCAGGGAGGGAGACAAAACAGAAGAGACTCATAAATATGGAGAACAAAATGAGGGTTACTGGTGAGGGGGTTGTGGAGAGGGGATGGGCTAAATGGGTAAGGGGCACTAAGGAATCTACTCCTGAAATCATTGTTGCACTATATGCTAACTAATTTGGATGTACATTTTAAAAAATAAAAAATAAAATAAATAATAAAATAAAATTTACCAGATATAGAAAGAGCAGGTTTTTTGAGGGAAAGGTTTATACTTAAATTCTTATAGGAAACTTGGCTAGAGAAAGAAGGAAACAAAAAGAAAAGGAAGATAAGGACATGGAACAACGTAAGCAATTTTTAATGCAAAGTCAATGTGCACGGCATTGTGCTATATATCCACAGGTTATTATTTCTTACTAAATATTCACAATAATCTTGAAAGATATATCTTCTTGTTCTTAATTTATAGATGAAAAGACTAAGACACACAGAAGTTAAGATCATACAGATGCGAAGTGGGAAAACTAGTTTTCAACCACAGTCTTGATTATAAAGACATATATTTTCTTATTTCCTACTAGTCATAAGGGAAATATCTTGAAGTTCAGTTGCTTCTGAATGAGGAAAACTAATTCAAAGATATTAGAGAGCAAGAAGGGTAAGATATTCTAATTGGATTTAGCCTTAGAATTTCCCCAAAGTTGTTAGCTGTATATATAGGTGAATTCAGCAGGTTATGGTGATCAAGCTTTCGATGATTGTGCCAAAGGCAATGAATAAGAGTGGATAATATTTTGACTTTGTCTTGAGCCCAGTATTGCATCATCCTCCTTAGGAACTCAATGATCCCCATACTTACAGGTAACAGATGATATCACCAGGAACCAAGTGTATTAACCAACCAGAAAACTGCTGAAGAAACCTAAGGTCATGAGTTTTCAGTGTGATGCACTTCAGGGAAGATGAATTTTTAGGGCGTAAGAATTTTCAGTTTATCAAAAGAGGAAGAAACTAATAGACAGCATATGGAATATGCAAACTATTTAGCTTGGAATCTCACCTCCACATCCACCTTACTAATCCTTTAGCCTATGCAAGTAGTTTAACTTCTCTGAACCTCAGTGTTTTTCATTTGTCTTAAAGATTAAACGTACCAGCTTATTTACCCACATTTTACAGAGCTTCCTCACTCTAGAAAAAAGGGTCTTAGTTTGAAAAACCAAGGAGCCAGAGGAATAGGGAGAAGTTCAACTATAACCAGGAATGTGTAGTCCAAGAAAAATTACACAAATTTCCTAGGTCATATAGCTCGGAAGTGGCACAGTGGGGATTAGAGAACAGCTAAACAGACTACAAATTTCAAACATTTTTCATCACTCCATCATGTATCTCAGTGTTTCTGGCTGCCAGAAGACCTTCCTATCTATCTCTTTAGAAAATACCAAAGGACACAATTTCCAGCACTATATGACCTCTAATTATGCAAAACATGGGGGATCCAAAGAGGCCAACCGACCTAGGAAGACCTTGTTTCTGTTTTATTTGTTATCTCATAGCCTGGTAATCTCTTCCCATGGGAATATAAAACACAGTCTGATATTTACACCTGAGCAAGAAACTACATCTCAGAGGACATCATTAAGAGTTGACTGACCTACTTCTATCTTATATCAAGGTACAAATAGGTTACATAGGGATGGGATCCCATGTGTTTGCAACAGTCTAAAGTCAAGCTTGTTAAAGTAAGCTTGCAACTTTTTAACAACACTCTTCTGTCCACAGGTTTTCTGGAGGGAATCTGGGACTGTTCCTAGGAGATTCATTTCTCCTCTTTAGTTACAACTAAACAGTAAAGAAAAGAGTATATGAGATCATCATGTGGAAAATTCTAAAAGTGGATTCATCTTATTCTGTGAAGAGAAAGTTCTCTTTGCACTGCCATCAAGAAATCGTCAATAAAATATAAGTAAACAAGGTAAAGAATACATATTCTGATAAAAACATTGAATAGAGAGTCAGAAGTGATAAACTTCTAGTAGGAAGGGGATATTAAAGCAGATGCTTTTTGTTTAGTCACATAGAATTAAGGAGATTTGCCACAGTCTTCACTCCCTCATGTAGCTTTAGACCCCACTTGCTTTACTCAAGTACAATCATTGCAAAGCCATGAAGATATTTGAGTTTGTGACTCCCGAGAGACATGAAATCATATAGATAGTTCACTTTCATCCTGGTAAATTAAGGGCCCATATTATTAATGTTATGATTTTTTTAATATGAAATTTATTGTCAAATTGGTTTCCATACAGCACCCAGTGCTCATCCCAACAGGTGCCCTCCTCAATACCCATCACCCCCACCTCTCCCTCCCACCCCCCATCAACCCTCAGTTTGTTCTCAGTTTTTTTAAAAATTTTTTTAACATTTATTTATTTTTGAGACAGAGAGAGACAGAGCATGAACGGGGGAGGGGCAGAGAGAGAGGGAGACACAGAATCGGAAGCAGGCTCCAGGCTCTGAGCCATCAGCCCAGAGCCCGACCCGGGGCTCGAACTCACGGACTGCGAGATTGTGACCTGAGCTGAAGTCGGAAGCTTAACTGACTGAGCCACCCAGGCGCCCCAACAGTTTTTAAGAGAATACCATGGGGGAGGGGAAGGAAAAAAAAGAAGAAAAAAAAAAAGGTTAGAGAGGGAGGGAGCCAAAACATAAGGAACTCTTAATGTTATGATTTTAAAATAGAATGATCTAACTTTTGAAACAAAGAGTACTTTTTCAGAGTCACATAAATCCAGGAAAACCATAGGACAGGGCACTAAAATAGAGAATCTTGAAGCACCTAAAGTAGGATTCAGTAAGTATTAAGAATTTTTTCTAACTCAGAATTTATATAATCTATAATAACATTTAAATATAGCAGAAGTTAAGTGCTCAGCTCAGAACCAGTAAGATGATAAATGGCAAATAAACAAAGAATGATAAATAAAAAACCATACTAATCAGCACAACTTTGTAACAGGACTGCTCATCACATCAATTCAGAATCACTGAGAAACAATCATGACCACCCCCAAAGAGCAACCTGTTCCCTTAGTGTTCTTTTGGGAGTTACAAAAACAAACTAGTTGTTCATCTGCAACTAGATATGTGAAATCTATTATAGAAATTTTAATATGCAGAATGCATTTTTTAAAGATTTTTAATATGCAGAATCCAAGATTTTTAAGAGTAGCTATATGACAGATATCGGTGAGATCATCCACTGACAGAATATTTGTATTGAATATAACACAACTGTATTAATATTACATAGTACCCAACAAATAAAAATGTATCAGCATCTGTCTTTTTGGTATCTGGTAGCCCTGGACACAGGAATCTGCAGTGAGAAGAGAATTGGCCATGCTCACCTGCCAACTCTTGTGCTCCAGTCATACCCTGCTCTCACCCACTCCCACTACACACAAAGCTCCAGAAGGAATAAAATGTGCTACCTGGCTACAATTGGAGCACTCAAATATGAACATGGGAATGACAGCCCTGACCCTTGAATGTATGAGTCCTACTTCTTCCAAATGTCTTACATGTAATTTTACAGGAAACCGTGCTGCATGTGAAAGTAGAGAATGTATAGTCAGATTTTAAGATCTTCTGTCTTTTTGAGACAAATCTCACTGTCTAGAAAGTAGTCTGCACAAGATATCCAGTTGTGGCCATTTCAAAGTTTGAGAATGAATGTAAAACTAAGCCTTGACAAGAGATGATACTCATTAAAAATATTTAATAAGTAAGGAAGGCATAGGCAACAATTAATCAGAACAGAAATCCAGCTGGAATGTATATTAAGCTATAAGCAGAGTGGAAGTTTGATGTGCATCACATTTTAAGAAGATCCACCATGCTATCTGGAAAATATGTTGAAGAAAGGCAGAGTGAAAGCTGCAAGGCCAGTTAGGAACCGTGGCAGAAATGTCATTTTAAGCAGGAGCTCATGACTTGTCTGAGCTCTACATTACTCATATTTGTGTCTCCCAGAGCTTTTTCGTCTGCCAATGTGCCTGTTGAGTTAAATTGACTTGAATACACTTATCAAGAAAAATATGCCTCCTCTAATTTAGATGAAGTTATCAGAAATCATTTGTCAATATTTTGTGTAATCAAATTCAATAAGTTATACAATTTTGTCTCACACAAGCAATCTGTATTTTCCCCAACTCATCAAAAAATAGACTCCATTCTTTGGTGGCAGTGATTCACTTTGATGCTCTAGCTTCATATTGAAGCAGAATGATTACATGCCTGTTTTATTTACGAAAACCAATAGAGAGTGACTACTTGTAGCATCAACATTAGGAAAACTATACTCAGATTCACCAACTCACAATCAAACACAAGTTAACTATCTTCTATGGAGTATCTATTAAATACCAAAAAACATGATATGTAGTTTTTATCACATAACAGCCTTACAAGGTAGTTATAATACTCACTTTACAATTCAAGTTATCTTACTCAAGGTCAACAAAGTACAAGCCAGGAAACTGAGGTCCTAACACATATGTACCCAACTCCAGAGCAAAATGCTTTCTATAATAGAAAAATTCATATTTAAATATTCAACATAATTTAAATAGCAAGCACTTTTATTGAGTACCTACTATGCATCCATAACTATGTTAAATTCTTCAAATGCATTGCCTCATTAATTCTCAGAATAACAACATTCTGAGAGTTTTAACTCCTAACAATATCAGGAGTTTTTAAGATCCTCATTATACAGACATGGAACATAGGGCTAGAGAGGTATAGCAACCTCACTAAGGTCATTGAGGTAGTGCTTAACAAACTGGACTGTCCATAACTCCAGAATCCAGTGTTCTCAACCACCTTACTCTGTCTCCTAAATGACATAAAAAATGACATAAAATGCTTTGCTCCTACAGAGTCAGCCAAAACCAGTAACCAGAACATAATACATTAGAGATATCTTTATTTACCACAAAGAGCCTCATAATCCTAAAATAATCTCTTTAGTACTACATGTTCTTAAGTATTTTAATCAAACACATGGGGAATGGCTGAAGGAAGGAACAAAGAATTGTAACCTGGTGCAAGAAAGACTCAGAGGGAGGCAGCTCAAGATGGTGGCATAGGAAGATCCTGAACTCATCTCCTCCCATGGACACTAAAAACCTATACCTACATATGAAATAACTCCCTCTGAAAAAGACCTGAAAGCTGAAAACTGAAAACTGAATATCTTTTCCACAACAAAGAATAAAAGGTTAAATCAAGATTGGAGAGACAGAGATGTGGTGGCACCAAAAATCTCACCACCACCCTGTCCCTGTGTTAATGACCCACAATCAGGAGGGATATTACAAAGTTTCTCCCTGAGAAGCAAGGGGTTTGTGCCTCACATCAGGCACCTTAACTCTTGGTACCTGCAACAGAGAAATGAGCCCCCACAACATCTGGTCTTGAAAACAAGTGGGGCTTACATCCAGGGGTACCATAGGGCCATATAGGGAACTGATACTGCTCTTAAAAAGCTTATGCACGGACTCATTCACCCCAGGATCCAGCACAAAAGCAACAGCTAGAAAATTACCTAGACCATATGTGAAGGAGATTCATTTACTAATCTTAAAGTGTCTGCCAGAGGGGCAGGAGCCTGTTAGAACTCACTCAGGAACAATGGCACTAGTGGGCATATTTTTGCATTCCCCCTCTACCATGCTAGCACTAGTGCTTACAGGTACAATTTTTGTGCTCTCCCTCTACTCAGCTAGTGCTGGTGGGTGGGCTCTGCCCCTAGGCCAGCCCAATGCCGGGCCAGAGAAGAAAACCAAGTACTTGTCTCCCATGCTTCCTCCCACAGCTCTAATAAAACCAGTGGATGTGCATAGCCCACAGAGGGAACACCCTTTCTGTGCCTGACTCTGGTGACACAGGATTGCATTTCTGGGCCCCATGGGTCTGAAACAACTGGAGAGACAGTTCTTGGCAGGTTATCACCTCCAGAGCACTGCACAGACAGAATACCAAAACACATTCCCAGTCTTCCTGTGGAAAAAAAAAAAGGCCCATTTACTTGTCCTGGAGCTTCAGCCTAAAGAGAAGGCTTCAGGATGACCACACATCTAGAGGATACAGAAGTACTCTCAGGGAACATAGGCCAGAGAATTCCATCTTTGCATTCTCCCTTGGCCTCACTATAGCTTGCCAGTACCTCCCAGAAAAGAGCTCATATACCTGTCTGGAAACTGTCTCCAGATTACCTGGTCTGAAGGCCAGCAGAGTTTATACATTTTGTTTCATAGTACTGTATTTATTGCTACCTGTGGGTCTAGATTTAAATCAGCCTGAAACTAGTTGCTGACTGAGATCTTTCCCTCTGGAACAATAAGAGGACTTAGCACTCAGCAAGAATATCTATCAAGAATAAATCACTTTGCTTAGACATTCACGAAAGTTTGAGAGTCAACCAAATCTAGGGCAAGGTTACACAATGTTTCACCTCCTACACATGGCCACTCCTTTAAAACTGGGAGAGATAGCTATTTTGCCTAATCCATAGAAACACAGAGAGTCAAGCAAAATGAGGAGAGAGAGGAATATGTTACAAATGAAAAAGCAAGATAAAACCCCAGAAACAAACTGTAATGAAATAGAGATAAGTAATTACTTGATAAAGAATTCAAAATAATGATCATAAAGATTATCACCAAACTCAGAAGAATGGATGAACATGATGAGAACTTCAACAAAGAGACAGAGAATCTAAGAAAGTACCAAACAGAAGTCACAGAGCCTAAAGAATGCAATAACTGAACTGAAAAATACACTGGAGATTTTCAACACCAGACTAGATAAAGGAGAAGAAGGAATCAGTGATCTAGAAGACAAGGAAGTAGAACTACCTCAAAAAAGCAGAAAAAGAAAAAGAGTTCTAAGAAGTAAACATGGGTCAACATCGAACAGAATAGCATTCTCATTACAGAGGTACCAAAAGGAGAAGGGGGGAAGAAAATGTATTTGAAGAAATAATTCTGAAAACTTCCCTAATTCGAGAAGGAAACAGATATCCAGATCCAAGAAGCCCAGAGAGTTCCAAACAAACATAAATCCAAAGAGACCCACACCAAAACACATAATTAAATGTGAAGATTTAAAGATAAAGAGAGAATCTTAAAAGAAGGAAGAGAAAAACAACTTGTTACATACAAGGGAATCCCCATTACAGTATCACCATATTTCTCAACAGAAACTTTGAGGGCCAGAAGGGAGTGGCATGATGTATTCAAAGTGCTGAAGGGGAAAAAAATCCAACCAAGAATACTGTACCTATCAAGGTACAGTAGAATGTACCTGGTACAGAATACTGTACCTATCAAGGTTATCATTCAGAATTTAGGGAAAGAGAAAGTGCTTTCCAGACAAACAAAAGCTAAAGCAGTTTATCACCACTAAACTGGGCCAACAAGAATTGTGACAGGCATTCCTTTAAGCTGTAAAGAAAGGAAACTAATGCCACATGGTAACCACAAAGTAAAAGCAACAGTAGATACACAAAAGGAATGAGACAGGTCTCTTATCATCACACTATAGAAAATCATCAAACCAAAAGGGAAGAAAACAAGAAAAGCACAGAGAAGAATGACAAAACACTAGAATGTTAACAAAATGGCAAGAAGTACATACCTAACAAAAATTAAATGTGAATAATTTAAATGTAAAGTTAAATTCTCCAATCAAAAAAGGTAAATTGGATGAATGATTAAATAAATAAGACCTGTCTATATGCTGCCTATAAGATACTCATTTCATATATAATGGTACACACACACTGGAAGTGAAGGGATGGAAAAAGATGTTTCATGCAAATGGAAGCCAGTGGAAAGCTGGGATAACTCTGCTTATATCAGATAAAACAGACTTTAAAAAAATTTTTTTTATTCTTTATTTATTTTTGAGAAAGAGAGAGACAGAGTGGAAACAGGAGAGGAACAGAGGGGTCGGGGGGGGGGGGGGGCACAGAATCTGAAGCAGGCTCCAGGCTCCGAGCTGTCAGCACAGAACCCAGCACAGGGCTTGAATTCACGAACTGCGAGATCACGACTTGAGCCAAAGTCAGACGCTTAACTGATTGAGCCACCCAGGCACCCCAGATAAAATAGACTTTTAATACAAAGACTAATAAAAGACAAAAATAGGCATTACATAATGATAATGGGGTCAATCCAGCAAGAATATATAGCATTTGTAAATATCTATGTACCCAACATAGGAACACCTAAATATAAAAAGCAAATATTAAGAGATCTAATAGGAGAGATTGACAGTAATAGAAAAAATAATACTAAAATTTGTGTGGAACCACAAAAGATTCCAAATAGCCAAAGCAATCTTAAGAAATAACAAAGGTGGAGGCATCATGCACCCTAATTTCAAACTGTACTACTAAACTGTAGTAATCAAAAAACTATGTTATTGGCATAAAAACTGGCACGCAGATCAATGGAACAAGTATAGAAAGCCCAAAATTAAACCCACACATATATGGTCAATTAGTTCACAACAAAGGTGGCAAGAATACACAATGGGGAAAGGACAGTCCTTTTAATTAACGGTGTTGGGAAAATTAGAAAGCTAAATGCAAAAGAATAAAAATAGACCACTATCTTACACCATACACAAAAATAAATTCAAAATAGATTAAGGACTTGAGTGAAAGGCCAGAAACCATGAAACTCCTAGAAGCAAACATACGCAGTAAGCTCCTTGACATTGATCTTGGTAATATATACTTTTTAATCTGACTCCAAAGGAAATGGCAACAAAAGCAAAATTAAACAAATGGGACTACATCAAACTAAAAAGCTTCTGCACAGTGAAGAAAACCATCAACAAAATTAAAAGGCAACCTACTGAATGGGAGAGGATATTTGCTTCTCCAATATATCCAATAAATAATATAACCAATAAGGGATTAACATCCAAAATATTTTTAAAAACTCATACAACTCAATATCAAAATAACATCTAATAAAAAATGGGCAGAGGACTTGAATAGACATTTTTCCAAAGAAGACATACAGATGAACAACAGGTACATGAAAAATGCTCAACATCACTAATCATCAGAAAAATGCAAGTGAAAACCACAATGAGATATTATCTTACACCTGTGAGAATGGCTATCATCAAAAGGACAAGAAATGACAAGTGTTAAGTGAGGATATGGAGAGAAGGAAATCTTGTGCACAGTTGGTGCAGCCACTATGGCAAACAGTATCAAAGTTCCTCAAAAAATTAATAGAACTACCATATATATGATCAGGCAATTCCACTTCTGGGTATTTATCCAAAGAAAACAAAACCTCTAATTCACAATGATATATGCACCTCTAGTTTCAGTGAAGCATTATTTACAACAGTCAACCTATATCAATAGAAGAATGAATAAAGATACATATACACACACATACACACAAATATACACACAATAGTATACTACTCAGCCATAAAAAAATGAAATTTTGCCATTTGTGACAGCATGAATGGACCTTGAGGGTTTTATGCTAAGTGAAATAAATCAGACAAAGAAAGGCAAATACTGCATAATTTCACTTCTATGTGGAATCCAAAAAAAAAAAAACAAAACAAATGAACAAACAAAACAATATTCATAGATACATAAATCATATTGAGTGATGCCAGAGGGATGGGGAGAAGGGGGTGAAATAAGTGGAGATCAAGAGGTACAAAATTCAAGTTACAAAATAAACAAGTCATGGGGATGTAATGTACAGTATGGTGGCTACAGCCAATAACATTGTATTGAAATTTTGAAAGATGCTAAGAAAGTAAATCTTAAAAGTTCCCTTCACAAGGAAAAAAGAACTAACTTTGTATGATGTGAGCTAGTAACTAGATTTATTGTGGTAATAATTTTGCATTGTATACAAATGTCAAATAATTATGGGGTTTTTTTTTGCCTGAGAATAATGTTTATGTCAATTGCACTTCAATAAAGAGAAAAAGACTCAGAAATAGCAATCTAAAAAAAAAATTAAAAAGCTGTCATGTAAAAGAAGCATATGCTTTTTGTAGTTCCACTAGGAAAGATGAGAGTTTATTACAGAGAGTTATATATACAGTTAAATGTAAAGAAATTTCTGATGATG
This sequence comes from Panthera uncia, assembly GCF_023721935.1. Lineage (NCBI taxonomy): Eukaryota > Metazoa > Chordata > Mammalia > Carnivora > Felidae > Panthera > Panthera uncia. Next base: position 64,087,065 of record NC_064807.1, read on the forward strand.
AGGACTGCCCCGAAACAAGCTGTGTGGCATCATAAAATGCTCTAACCATCACCGGGTTCGGGGGTAGAAGATGATTATCAACCATACTGTACATGTGTCTTTGTCATCTCATATGGCTTAGAACTAAGTTAATGTAAAGATGATTTCCAGTTCTATGATCCAATTCTAAATGAATTTTAATGTTTCTCTAGAATGACTGTATTAGAGTAGCATTTAATTATCTTTACCTCCCCTTTCATAATTCATTAATCATAATTCACCATGAAAGTTATTGAGATTAATCTAAAAATTAATAAAATATAAGCATTCCTTTTGGAATATTACAATTATTATTGTGGCATTGTTTATAGTAGTAAAAATGAAACCAAGAAAAATCCCCATTATTTGAGAATAGATTAAGTAAATCTTGAAATGTAAATATAACAGACTACTATGTAGCCATTATAAAACATGTTACCCAATGTTAAGCATAAGAGGATGTAAATTACAGATAAAGGCAGAAACTTTAAGATATATAATATGCTTCTCATGTTTATCTTTGAAATGTTTGAACCTATATTTCTGAACCTATATTTTTCTATCAGCTATGTCCAAGTTCATCTCAATGTTGTTATAGTGCCAGGTCCATAATAGGTGCTCAGAAAATACTTCATGAGTGAATAAGGAGCGGAAAGGTATGAGAAATTTTTAATAAAGTATTCTGGAAAAATAATATTTAAAAATATAAATATTTTCCATGCATTAAACATAAATAATATAGTTACATAAATAAGACAAAAAAATGAAGTCATAGAAGAAAATTTCATTCATATTTTTTTAGGGATCATATGAAAATCTTACCTCAGTGAAAATTAAAATAAGAAGTCAAAAATAAGAAGGAAAACCACAAGTTCGAAAAAATTTGCAAAAAATGTAAAGAAGAAAATGTTAATCTTAAGTGTTCATAGTTAAGAGGTAAGCTATCAAAATACCAACATAGTTAAGAAAATTGTGTGGATGGACAACAAAAGAGAAAATATAAGCAATAAATAAACATAAAAGAAATGCTCAATCTAACTGGCAATCACAAAAATGAGAAGCTAAAAGTCATGTTTTATACAAGCAGAAAAGAATAAACACCTTCTCTGGTTCTATAAAATACACAAAAAATTATCTGTGCAAATACTTCAGTGGCATTTTTGGCATATGCACTAAAAATTCTCTCAATTCTCACACTTTCATTCTATAGTCTTAATCTCTAGAGATGTAACATAAATTCTGAGTTTTCAGTAGAAGGAAAAGTAGATTAGATAGCCTAATACATAGACATCAGTGGTCATTACATCAAGATCTCATAAAATATGAGACAAATTAAAATATTCAATACTATTAAAATTGTACCTATATTATAGTAATTCCACTTAATTATTCTTCAAATCTAATAAAGGAATATTGCAGAGACTATGAAAAATCACAAAAATATTGCTATAAAGTGGCAAAAACTAAAATGTATACTATGATTATACTGGTATAAAGAAAAAATGTGTAGTGCAAGGTCTAGAACTAACAAAAATCTGAAAATAAAAAAAGTTTAAAGAGGTGGAATGACTATATAGGAGTCTATTAAGATTGACCTCGTATTATTTGTGGAATAAAATGAAAAACAAATTCTTGGGTAAAGGTGAACTCTTCTGAGATATTTTGGACATATTCTGATTCCAACCTCAGCTTCTGTAGAAGCCATCAAATACAGCCATATTCAATGAATATTCCAAGAAATGTATGGTTGGGAAAGTTTTTTTTTAAGTGAAGATAATTGGGTCTTTAGAATGTGCAGAAGTCTGGGACCTTCACCTCTAGAGAATCCTAAGATACTGATTCACAACCTTAGGGATTAAATAGTTTATAAAAATAAGTGCTAAATTGACTTCCAAGAGAAGCTGAATCTCTCGAGTAAGCATCAACTTTAGGACAAATACTGGGAAACCAGAGTTGCATCATGGATCCTTATTTTTAATATGTTTTCTTTCCTTGATATGTTCTTATTAAAATTCACGTACAGATGAATTGTTTGATTGTAGCATTCTTTCTCACATTTCTTTTTAGGAAGGAGAACAACCAACTTTCAAAGTGAGAATCTTCTGGTCTAATCTGAAAAATGCAAATGGAATTCAAATTCCTGGAAATGTTTTCTATTACTTAATAGAATGGAATGGTGAGATGACTTTAAAACACAGTTGGGAGGTAAAATAAAAAGTTCTGCTAAAATCATTTCCAAATGAAAACATGCTATCAATAAATATAAGGATTTTTTTGTTGTTGAGGTGATCATTGCTGGTGGGACTTTGAAAATATGTATATATATGTAACGGAAAAAAATTAATTCAGGCATCATCTTCAAGAGCAGGATATTAATTAAATTCCTTTAAAAATCCCAAAATAGCACATAGATAAGACTAGTGAAGAAGAAAAAGTTTCCTGTAATGTAACAGACCCTTATAAATAATGGGTGAAAAGCTACTGTATTCAAGTATATAGTTCACTAAAATCCTAAGTAAAAATTATCTGGAGAAAGAGCACATAATAATTTATATATTAATCACACATAAACTATGCTCAATAAGGGTTTGAGGAAACTTGTAATTAAAGGTGTTTATGGTAAAAACAGGATTAGAAACAAAACGTATGTAACATGGTGTTGTAGTAATTATAAGTGTTAATTTGAACTTGTAGGGGTCCAAGACAAAAGAATATTAATTTTTCCCCATTTATGTAACAAATAAATTCTACCACCCTAGACCTTAATTGTCCACACCAGACAAGTAGAAAGGAATTTTTGGTTGTTTATTTTTCATTTTAATTCATTTTTGTGGTTAGTGTTTTCATACGTGGAAGACAATAAATAGCCTTCAATGTTTTCCAAAGATGCCAATATATTTTTATGTGTATTTTTATCAGTTGGATGTTTGAAAGTCAGTGCATCATATTAAATAGTGGTTTTATAAGAAGAAATTTTATCAATAAGTGAATGTAGTATAGTGCTAAAAATGGGCTACCATAAAGATGAAGCTTTAAATCATAGTTCTGGTATTTACCAACTATATGATATTGAAAACCAGGTGTTGTATGGAAGTATTGAATCACTAAATTATACACCCAACACTAATATTACACTGTTAACTAACCAGAATTTAAATAAAAACTTTATTTTTTAAATGCTTATTTATTTTTGAGAGAAAGAGAGAGCACAAACAGGGGAGGGGCAGAGAGAGAATGAGACAAAGGATCCCAAGCAGGCTCCAGGATCTGAGCTGTCAGAACAGAGGGCTTGAACTCACAAACTGCAAGATCATGACCTGAGCTGAAGTCAGATGCTCAACCGACTGAACAATGCAGACACCCTTTAGATAAAAACTTCTAAAAAAAGATAGTAATCATTGAACTTAACCTTTGAAATTTCAAAGTAATTTCCTCATTGGTAAAATTCATAATAACGTGTGGGTTATTTGGAAGATTAAATGATAAAAACTGTATGAAGTGTCTCATACTAGGACATCACATGCCAATTTCTTTTCTCTTTGTAAGCAAAAGTAATACATCTTTCCTTGTGGCATATTAGTTGAAGATTAGCATTTATAAAATCTACAAATTGAGAGTTAGCAGACCCATTTTTGTACAGTATCAACTCTCTAAATTGATATCTTTAGAAGAGCTGGAGAAGATTATAGGATTAGCCTTAACTCCAAGTCTCACAGAATGGTCAGTTTTGCTTTGTCTACTATTTAATTACAATCCAACATACAACAGAGGCATTAGTGGCACTCTGCAATAGCATTGGAGAGAAATGGTCTAAAAGGCTTGCTATTCATGTGAGTTCTGCAGACAGCTGCGGCAGCAGCATCTGGGAACATGTTAATAAATGCAGATCTTAGAATCCAATTCAGACCCACTGATTTAGAATCCTTTAAGAGACTGTCCCATGTGATTTGTCTGTATACTAAAATTTGGAGGCACTCCACTAGACAGGTGTTTTTCTACCATACTGAATATTAGGATAATCTGAAGAACATATTTAAAAAGATGCCTGAGGGGCGCCTGGGTGGCTCAGTCGGTTGAGCGTCCGACTTCGTCTCAGGTCATGATCTCGCCATCCGTGAGTTTGAGCCCTGCATCCGGCCCTGTGCTAACCGCTCAGAGCCTGGAGCCTGTTTCAGATTCTGTGTCTCCCTCTCTCTCTGACCCTCCCCCATTCATGCTCTGTCTCTCTCTGTCTCAAAAATAAATAAACGTTAAAAAATTTTTTAAAAAAATAAAAAATAAAAAGATGACTGATTCTCACTCCTTAGGAAATTCACATAATTTGGAGAGGGCAACAGCATGCTGTTCAGAAAGGGCAGGTGAGGGGCACCTGGATGGCTGAGTTGGTTAAGCTTCTGAGTTCGGCTCAGGTCATGATCTCACAGCTTGTGTGTTTGAGCCCCCAGTCTGGCTCTTTCCTGTTACCACAAAGCCCACTTTGGATCCTCTGTCTCCTTCTCTCTGAGAGTACTTCTCTGCTAGTGCTTTGTGTCTCTCAAAAATAAATAAACATTAAAAAAATAAAAATAAAAGGGGTGGGTGATATAAAGTCAGAAAATGCAGACTGGAATAGTGGCTCACACTGTGTTTTATATATATTTTACCTCTATGAATTTCACTTTCCTCACATTATTATAGTGATGATGAAATGAGTAATATGTGTGAGTGTATTTGTAAATTACAAGACTCTAAACCAATGTTATTGTTAATGACTGCTATGAAATAAAATCAAGTACATAGTTATTTTGAACAGGTTAAGCACACTGTCTCCAAAATGATGATATTCAAAGTGGGGTCTGTGGGTCCAAAGAACAGGAAGTAACAGATGTTTGTTAGATGCAAATAGTTCTTTCCTGCCTCAGAACTGTGTATCATAATCCCAGCAAATGGAATACAAAAGCCTATAATTTTTAATAAGCTATCAATGTAATTTTTACACATCTTCAATCCCTTCCCTTAAGAGCCAGAAGAGAAATTCAAACAGCTAACCTCAGAGTTCTTAGCACCACTCCAGCTGTTGTGGGCACACACTTGGTGCCCCTCCTCCAGTGATATCTGCACATGGTAATATGCACTGATGCGTTATGCTCACATGAAGTTTTCTCTTCTGGATTACTCCAGGTATAAAAAAGTAAAATGGACAGGACGAACTGGACAGAGATTGAGTTCATTCTGCAGGGACTTTCTGAGTACCCCAAAGTGGAAAAACTCCTTTTCGTCATGTGCTTGATGATGTACCTGGTGATCCTGCTAGGGAACAGCACCTTGATCATACTAACTCTCCTAGATTCCCGCCTCCATACGCCCATGTACTTCTTCCTTGGTAATCTTTCCTTCCTAGATATTTGTTACACGTCCTCCTTTATCCCCTTAATGTTAATTCACTTCCTATCACAGAAGAAAACCATCTCCTTCCTTAGATGTGTTGTTCAGATGTCTGTCTCCTACACTATGGGGTCCACCGAGTGCGTGCTTCTAGCAGTGATGGCATATGACCGTTACGTGGCCATCTGTAACCCTCTGAGATACCCCATCATCATGAGCAAGGCACTTTGCATTCAGATGGCAGCCCTCTCCTGGGGACTGGGCTTTCTCAATTCACTGATAAAAACTATACTTGCAATACAGTTGCCCTTCTGTGGAAAAAATGCCATTAACCACTTTGTGAAATATTGGCCTTTGTCAAGCTGGCTTGTGCACATAATACTTTGATTGAGATTGCTATAATGTTAGGCAATGTAATATTTTTGTTTATTCCATTATTGTAAATTTGTATCCCCTACATTTTCATCCTTTCTACTGTACTAAGAATCAATTCAGCAGAAGGAAGAAAAAAGGCCTTCTGTACCTGTTCAGCCCACTTAACAGTAGTGACCTTGTTTTATGGGACAATCCTCTTCATATACATGAAGCCAAAGTCCAAAGACTCTGCTGTTGACAAATTGATTGCTCTATGGAGTAGTCACTCCCATGCCAATGATATGCCTATCATCTATAGCCTGGGGAACACAGAGGTGTTGGAGCTGTGAGAAAAATGATGAGTAGACAGTGGCTCTGGAGGAAAGGATGAAAAACTTACATCTTTGAGTTCATGCACAAAATAAACTCATAGATTTGAGGCAAAAGTTTTTCATATAAACAAAACAAAAGAAATAAAGATTGTAGGTAGAATTACAGAATTTAGGAGTTGGAAAGCAATTTCAAGACAATAATATAACTTTACCTTTCATGAAAATGTTGTTACAAAATGTAAAGACAACCAGTATAAGAAGTGAGCGTAAACTTTGAGAAATAAGAAAAAAATGAGATTAAGCTTTTCCAAGAAAATCTAGTACAGATCATCTTTAATTGATGGTGTTATATCCTAATAAACCCATTGAAACTTGAGAATATCACAAGCCAATAAAGCCTTTAATACACCTAATCTACTGAACATCAGAGCTTAGCCTAGCCTAACTTGAATATGCTCAGAACACTTACATTAGCCTATAATTGGTCAAAAACATCTCCTACAAAGCCTGTTGACAATAGAGTATTGAATACTTCATATAACTTATTGAGTACTGTACTGAAACTGAAAAACAGAATGGTTGTTTGGGTTTGATGGTTTGAGTGTTATCAGCTCTTTACTCTCATGATCATGTGTCTCAGACTGGAAGCTGGGGCCACTGCCATTTCCTAGCGTAACAAAAGAGTAGCATACCACATGTTACTAGCCCACAAAAAGATCACAATTCAAATTTTAAAGTAAGGTTTCTACTTAATGCATATAATTTTCACATCATTGTGAAGTCGACATATCCTAAGTCAAACCATTTTAATGTATGGACCATCTGTATGTATGTCTACTGAACAAGTAAAACATGTATTTTTCAGTTCCCTTTCAAGAGAACTACTTGAGTTTTCCTGTTTGTCTATTACTGATTTTTGTTTTACCCAAGGATTTGACCTGAGTCTAACCTAATCTTTCAGGTACATATTTCCCCTTCTTCTTTCCCTCCTTTTTCTCCCATGTTTGCACATGCTGTGCTACATTCACTATTACCTCTCCAATAATATCATGTTCTTTCACACCTAAAGACAACAGCTACTTCATCCCCATCATCACATTTCTCTTTCTATGGTAACAGCCCAGAAATATCATTAAACACAATTCAAGTGTTAGATCTTCTACAAATCCTTCCAAAGTTTACTGGGCTAGTTATTCCCTTCTCTATGCTGCGCTGAGTTTTATCTCTGTTATGGCTATTTTCCTTTTATACTATAAACATTTGTTAAATTCTGAAATCCCCCCATGTCAGAACTCACTGTTCTCTGTATCAAGTTGAATGTCAAATATATTTAAAACAGTAGGCACGGGGTGCCTGAGTGGCTCAGTCATTTAAGCATGCAACTGTTGGTTTCGGCTCAGGTCAAGATCTCGTGGTTCTTGAGTCAAGCCCCACATTTGGTTCTGTGCTGATGGTGTGTACAAAGATTCTCTCTCTCTCTCTCTCTCTCTCTCTCTCTGTCTGCTCCTTCTCTCTCTCTCTCTCAAAATAAATAAATAAAACATGTAATAAAAATTACTTTAAAATGTCTTTAAAATAAAACAGTAGCCAGTATTTAACTACTGAATTAACATTTCTTTTAAAATGTTTGTTTGTTTGTTTACTTGCAGAAGGAGCAGGGGAGGGGCAGAAAAAAGGAGAGAAATATTTCCAAGAAGGCTCTATGCTGTCAGCAGAGTCTGACCTGTGGCTCAGTCCATAAACCATAATATCATGACCTAAGCAGAGATCAAAAGTCAGACGCTTAACTGATGGAGGCACCCAGGGTCCCCAACATTTTCAAAGAAGAATAAAATATAGTCCAAGTCCTTGATATAATACAGAAAGATAAGAGAACTTGAATTTATGCATTATTTCATTGACTAAACAACATATCCAACAGCTTTGGGTAAAATATCAGCTAATATTAAATGTATGGACATATAAGGGCAGATAAAAGAATGATAAATATACTGAAGAGGTCATTTGGGTTGGGTAAGGCAAAAATCATATCAGTGTATAATTATTCTATAATGAGGAATTGCTGGGGAAAAATATATCAATTGTATAAACCCTTCCCAAGGTATACTGACAATTTCACTCTTTCAGAAGCAAGAGTCATTTTAAATATTTCCTTTTAAAAGAATCCCCTTGAAATTTCTCGTAATAATTTTAGTTTTATTTTTTATGTGATATCCTAACATCTATTTATACATAATACAGGTGAGCTGCCTGGTACAGTGCCACAGCCTGAGCTGGATGAGGAGAGTAGCTCTGCTCAAGGGCCATCCAGCAAAGGTTTCAACAACTCAACAGAGTTCAGGAGGGAATCCCTGCTTGTTCTGCCCAGCAGGGTGTTTGGGGGCCTGAAGTAATAAGTAAAATGTCAACATGAAAGGGAGGCCCAGTTCAGGTTGTCAGAACTCAAGTAGACTTTAATAAATGTTTATTTCGGTGTGCCATTGAGATTTTATCATTGTTTATTACTTTGTTTCATTGTAGCAATATAAGACTGATGTAGCAAAGACTGGTTTGATCACCTATCCAACACTGACTCACCTGGTCTTTATCCCTCTTAAAAGATTCATAATTTTATTGATTTGTCTATCCTATTTTTATCCATAGGGAAATATCTTGGTAAGTCCAAACCCCTACCTTACTTCCTAGAATATTAGCATTTTTACCTTTCATGCTGAGATATACAATCCATCTGGAATTAATTTTTGTTTATCATATAAGCCAAGGTCAAGATTTATTTTTTACCCTGTGCACACTATTCAACTCAACATGACTTTATTGAAAAGCTTCCTTCTCCACTGCACTGCAGCATCACTTTTGAATAAACTGACCATATATGTTTGGATCTCTTTTGGACCTCTTGTTCTGTTCCACTAGTCTATTCTTATCTGTGCTACATTATCTTATTAGATATAGCTCTATAATAAGGCTTGATTTGGGTCCTCTAAATTATTTCTTCTTTATGGGTGTGTTAGCTAGTGTTGGCATTTGTATATTTTAGTGTCTGCTTATCTATTTTCACAATATACCTGCTGAAATTCTGAGACTGCCTTGAACCTACATTTCAATTCGGAAAGAATGACATCTTCTGAGAGTAAACTGAGGGCTGATGGGGGGTGGGAGGGAGGGTCGGGTGGGTGGTGGGTACTGAGGAGGGCACCTGTTGGGATGAGCACTAGGTGTTGTATGGAAACCAATTTGACAATAAATTTCATATATTAAAAAAAAAAAGAATGAAGGAATGACATCTTTAGATTACTGAATCTTCTAATCCATTAATTTAGCCTTTAAAAATTTCTCTCAATAATTTTTTATTGATTTTTCTTGTATACATGCCTTGCACATATTAGGTTTATTCATATATTTTTATATTTTTGATAAATTATAAATTATGCTTTAAATTCTATTTAAACTCTATTATAAATTGTGCTTTAAATTGTATTTTTTTACTTTCTTATTATTGGTATGTAGTGATTTTTGTATAAGTTTATAACAATAAATTATTTATTTATTTATAATAATTATATATAATATATAAATATATATTATAATAATTATATATAATTATTTATTTATATAAATTGTTAATTTATTAACAATCTTGGTAAATTCACTTTTTTGCAACAATTTTTTAAATTTTTAATTGAAGTATAGTTGACATTAAATTTATTTATTAATTCCAATATTTGTAGAACACTTGAGTATTCTATATACATATAGTATCATTCATAAATAGTGACAGATTTGTGTTCATTATTTATATAATTTATTATTACTTTTAATACTGACTGTAAATTCTGGTACTATTATAAGTGGCATATTCAGGAGCTGAGACAAATAAGGTAAAATGAGAGAATTTTATTTGAAAAATGTATTGGTGCCTGAAAATGGCTAAGGAATATTTAAAACTAGGCTTTAGATTCCTAATATATTAAGATTCCTCTTGTAAAACAAACAAGCAGATTGTAGGAGACATAAAATATTTCTAGTTCCAAAATACTATAGCAAATATAAAGTCCATCTTCTTAGTACCAGCTGTAAATGAGCTCCCAGGAATCCTTTAAAATGTATTTCTAATGATTTTAGTGAGACTGAACAGAAGAGAATAAGTAAAAAAAAATACATTACTCTCTGATTTCTAAAGCAAATTAACAAATTTCCAAGTAAGTTGTGTAAAACAACTTAGGACACAGTAAACAGTAGGGCATGATATCTGCTCAGAGATTGTTAATTAATCCCAGATGGACTGTACATCTCAATATGAAAGGTAAAAATGTAAAGGTTTTAGAAAGTAAGATAAGGAGGCTTGGACTACCAGGATATTTCCCTAGTTTCTTTGTAAGACAGAGTGAAAATTGGTTTCAGAATTTTAAAACTCAGTTAAAATCATGAACTTACAATATTGTAATTACTACAAGAATCTGATTAACTTGGAGTCTATTCAAATATGTAATGCTGATTGCCCTCTGTCAAGGTTGCTATATAGTATTAAACTTTTTGGTTCTAATATAGTATTATTTTTATAACTTTTTGTTCTTCTCCACCTATGATGCATTACATAGTTTTTCTTGTCATCCAAGCTAGGACACTTGACAATGAAAGAGAACTATTACTAGTTATACCAGGGAAACTGGTGTTAAGTAGACTAGTTCTGAGCAAATGAGACATATGGTCACCATTCTAAGGTTGGTTCTATTAGGAGCAACATGTTCCAAAGACACAAGATGTTTCACTAAAAAAAAAAGCAGGCATTATGCTTTGTTTGTGCCCTGGCTGACAGCAACTACTTAAGCTTTGCTCTGAACCTGATGTCTTCCAAGCTCCGGATGTAAGTTCATGGAGTCATGCTTCTCTGGGACTCAGGTGGTAACAATTTAAGATATAATTCCACATTTGTGGGTCCAATTCTGGGTTCTCTATTCTATTCCATTGGTCTTTGTGTCAGTTTTTGTGCCAATTCCATAATGTCTTGATGATTACAGATTTGTAGTAAAGTCTGGGATTGTGATGCCTCCCACTTTGGTTTTCTTTTTCAACATTACTTTGGCTATTTCAGGTCTTTTGTAGTTCCATACAAATTTTAGGATTGTTCTAGCTCTGAGAATGCCAGTGCAGTTTTGATGGGGATTACATTGAATGTGTAGATTGCTTTGGGTAATATCAACATTTTAACAATATTTGTTCTTCCAATCCATGAGCATGGAATGTTTTTCCATTTCTTTCTGTCAACTTCCTTCATAAATTTTCTAAACTTTTCAGCATACAGATATTTTACAACTTTGGTTAGGTTTATTCCTAGATATTTTATGGTTCTTGGTGCAATTGTAAATGGGATCAATGTCTTGATTTCTCTTTCTGTGGCTTTATTTTTGGTGTATAGAAATGTAACCAATTTCTGTGCATTGATTTTACATCCTGCAACTTTGCTGAATTCATGTATCAGTTATCACAGCTTTTTGGTGGAGTCTTTAGAGTTTTCCACATAGAAGATCATGTCATCTGTGAAAAGTGAAAGTTTGGCTTCTTCTTTGCCAATTTGGATGCCTTTTATTTCATTTTGTTATCTGATTGCTGAGGCTATGACATCCAACACCATGTTAAACAACAGTGGTGAGAGTGGGCATCCCTGTTATGTTCCTAATCTCAGGGGAAATCTCTTAGTTTTTCACCACTGAGGATGATTTTAGCTATGGGCTTTTCATATATATCTTATATGATGCTAAGGTATGTTCCTTCTATCCCAACTTTCTTGAGGGTTTTTATTAAGAAAGGATATGTATTTTGTCAAATACTTTTTCTGCACATGGTTCTTATCCTTTCTTCTTTTAATGTGATGTATCACACTGATTAATTTGCAAGTACTGAGCCAGCCTTGCAGCCCAGGAATGAATCCCACTTGATCATGGTGAATAATTATTTTAATATACTGTTGAATTCGATTTGCTAGTATCTTATTGAGAATTTCTGCATCCATGTTCATCAGGGATATTGGCCTGTAATTCTCCTTTTACTGCGGTCTCTGTCTGGTTTGGTAATCAAGGTAATTCTGGCTTTATAGAATGAGTCTGGAAGCTTTCCTTCTGTTTATATTTTTTGGAACAGCTTGAGAAGAATAGGTATGGCCAACTAAACTTTTACAAAGCAGGAAAGAGTGTCCAATGGAAAAAAGATAGTCTCTTTAGCAAATGGGGCTGGGAGAACTGGACAGTAACATGTAGAAGAAGGAAACTAGACCACTTTCTTACACCATACACAAAAATAAACACAAAATGGATGAAAGACCTAAAAGTGAGACAGGAAACCATCAAAACCCTAGAGGAGAAAACAGGCAACAACCTCTTTGACTTCAGCCGTGGCAACTTCTTACTCGACATGTCTCCAAAGGCAAGGGAAATAAAAGCAAAAATGAACTACTGGGACTTCATCAAAATAAAAAGCTTCTGCATTGTCAAAGGAAACAATCAAAAAATGAATAAGACAACTGACAGAAAGGGAAAAGATATTTGCAAATGACATATCCAATAAAGGGTTAGAGTCCAAAATCTATAAAGAACTTATCAAACTCAACATCTGAAAAACAAATAATCCAGTGAAGAAATGGGCAGAAGATATGAATAGACACTTTTCCAGGGAAGATATCCAGATGGCCAACAGGCACATGAAAAGATGTTCAACATTACTCATCATCAGGGAAATACAAATCAAAACCACACTGAGATACCACCTCACACCAGTCAGAGTGGCTAAAATAAACAACTCAGGGAACAACAGATGTTGGCAAGGATATGGAGAAACTGTTACACTGTTGGTGGGAATGCAAACTGGTGCAGCTACTCTGGAGAACACCAGAGTAGCTTTGTGGAGGTTCCTCAAAAAATTAAAAACAGGTTTACCCTATGACCCAGCAATAGAATTACTAGGAATTTATCCAAAGGATATAGAAATATTGATTCATAGGAGCACATGTACTCCAGTGTTTATAGCAGTGCTTTCAACAATAGCCAAATTATGGAATGAGTCAAAATGTCCATCAATTGATGAATGGATAAAGAAGATGTGGGAGGAGCCAAGATGTCGGAACAGCATGGAAGCTTTTTGTATGTCTCACATCGATGAAATACAGCCAGAGCAACACTAAACTATCCCACACACTTAGAAAACTGATTGGAAGATTAACACAACAACCTGCACAACCTGAACCACAGAATTCAGCAGGTACATGACACGAAGAACTGAACTTGGGGAGCAAGAAGCCCCAAAAGGTAGGGAACCCCTTTTGCGGGTAGAGAGAGGATGGAGACTGGGGAGCGGGGAGCATATGGGAAAAGCACCCCTCCCCAAAAGCAGCTGGAGAGAAAGTGGAAAATTGGAAACAGCCTCAGGGACTATACTAAAAAGGGAGAAAGGATAAAGGAGAGATAAATTCCATTAAGACTAAACAAGGGGAGTGCAAAGGCTGCAGTTCTGCAGCTCGATACCTGGCAGTGCTCTGGTGGGCAAGGATAATCCCCAGGAACAGAGTGGGGTCCAGGAGATTCTCAGTCCACATGGGGAAAAGCAGTTCCACTGCTGAAAGGACATTTGGTAGAGAATATTGAAGCCACCTGGTCCCAGCAGACCCCAGAAGTCAGCCATATTCGCTGGTGCTGGGGCAAGGTTGTTGAGGGTGAAGACTGGTGCCAGATGTGTGTTATGATTTTCCATGGTCTCTGAAATGCTGAGGCTACACTGTCTTGCGATCTTTTTGGGGGGAGGGCTAGCACCTGGCTGCAGTCTTGGGGCACTGGCAACAGCAGGGTCCAGCAGGCGTTCCTGGGTACAGCCGACATTCGGCCATTGCTCATTTGGCCATTGCTCAGTGAGACCCTCCGAGGGGCGGGGCAGGTCAAAGCAGAGTCCTTCGGAAGTAGGGGGCCAGGGAAAACAGCCGCATCTGAGACAAAACTTGGGAGAGAGGTACTGCCTAGGGCCTGGTCACGGAGAGTGGAAAAGCAGGGAGTGCATGAGAGCTGAAGACAGAGGACCGGTGCGCAATTGCTGATCCAGGAGAATAGACTGGGTGGCTGGGTGGCGCCATTTTTCACAACTCCCTTGCATGCGCATGCTCACCGACAAGCACCTCAACAATCCACCCCAGCAGGCTAGCAGCACCATCTAGTGAAGAGAGAAGCTGTTACACCGAGCCCTGCCCAACTGGGCCAACTTTGCTCTTCAAACACAAACCTCACCACCGGCTTAATTCAAGGACTATAAAGAGCTACAAGGAGTGACCTCTAGGGGAAAACAAAGCAATTTCAGTCCTCCTTCAATATGTTGGCAGGTTCATCTATTCATTTTTTTCTCTCTCTTTTTCCTTTTTCTCTTTTACAATTCTTTTCTTTTTCTCGAATACAGAAAGAGAAAAACCTCATTTTTATTTTCAATTTTTATTAAAAATATTTTTCTTTAATTTTTACTACTATATTTTTTACTTTTGTGTAAATTTTTCAAATTCTACTTTACTTCCATCATTTTATTTGTCTACTTCAGTGTACAAACCTTTTCAAATTTTCAAACAATTTCCATTTTTATGTTTTTCCTTTTTCTCTTTTTCATTTCTTTTCTTTTTCTTGAATGCAGAAAGAAAAACCTCATTTTTACTTTCAATTTCTTTTAAAAATATTTTTATTTAATTTTTATTACTATATTTTTACTTTTATGTAAATTTTTTCAAATTCTATCTTACTCCCATCATTTTATTTGTCAACTATAGTGTATTCACTTTTTCAAATTTTTAAACGATTTTTTTTGTCTTTTCTTTTCTTTTTTCTTTTTTTATCATTTTTCTCATTTTCTGTCTTTTTCTTAAATACATAAAGGAAATTAATATTTCCTTTTTAATTATTATTAAAAATATTTTTCTATAATTTTTTTCTACTATATTCTCTATTTTGTGTATTTTAGTCTACTTTAGTGTATTCATTTTTTCAAATTCTCAAACAATTTCCTTTTTTTTCTCTTCCCACCTTTATTTTTTGTTTCTCTAATCTGTCAAACCACTTTCTACACCCAGACCAAAACACACCTAGGATCTAGCATCATCTATTCAATTTGTGTGTGTGTGTGTGTGTTTAAATTTTAATATTTTTTAATTTTAATTTTTTTAATTTCAATTTTTCTACCTCATTAATTCCTTTTCTCCCTTCAAAATGACAAAACGAAGGAATTCACCCCAAAAGAAAGAGCACGAAGAAACGACAACCAAGGATTTAACCAACACAGACACAAGCAAGATGTCTGAACCAGAATTATAATCACGATAATAAGGATACTAGCTGGAGTCGAAAATAGATTAGAAACACTTTCTGTGGAGAAAAAAGAAGTAAAAGCTAGTCAGGATGAAATAAAAAATGCTAAAAGTGAGCTGCAATCTTGAATGGTTGCCATAGTGGCAAGAATAGATAAGGCAGAGCAGCGAATCAGCAATATGGAGGACAAACTTATGGAGAATAATGAAGCAGAAAAAAAGAGGGGGATTAAGGCAAAAGAGCACAACTTAAGAATTAGGGAAATCAGTGACTCACTAAAAAGGAACAACATCAGAATCATAGGGGTCCCAGAAGAGGAAGAGAGAGAAATAGGGGTAGAAGGATACGTGAGCTCATCATAGCGGAAAACTTTGCTAACCTGGGGAAAGATACAGACATCAAAATCCACGAAGCACAGAGGACCCCCATTAGATTCAACAAAAACCAGCCATCAACAGGGCATATTATAGTCAAATTCACATAATACTCAAGCAAGGAAAGAATCATGAAAGCAGCAAGGGAAAAAAAGTACCTAACCTACAAGAGAAGACAGATCAGGTTTGCAGCAGACCTATCCACAGAAACTTGGCAGGCCAGAAAGGAGTGGCAGGATATATTCAGTGTGCTGAATCAGAAAAACATGTAGCCAAGAATTCTTTATCCAGCAAGGCTGTCATTCAAAATAGAAGGAGAGATTAAAAACTTTCCCAGACAAACAAGAATTAAGGAGTTTGTGACCACTAAACCAGCCCTGCAAGAAATTTTAAGGGCAACTCTCTGAGGGGAGAAAAGATGAAAATATATATATACCAAAAGCAACAAAAGATTAGAAAGGACCAGAGAACACCACCAGAAACTCCAACCCTACAAGCATCATAATGGCAATAAATTCATATCTTTCAGTACTCACTCTAAATGTCAATGGACTCAATGCGCTAATCAAAAGACATAGGGTAACATAATGGATAAGAAAACAAGACCCATGTATATGCTGTTTACAAGAGACCCACTTTAGACCTAAAGACAACTACAGGTTGAAAATAAGGGGATGGAGAACCATCTATCATGCTAATGGTCAACAAAAGAAAGCCGGAATACCCATACTTATATCAGACAATCTAGACTTTAAAATAAAGACCATATCAAGAGATGCAGAAGGGCATTATATCATAATCAAGGGGTCTATAGACCAAGAAGACCTAATAATTGTAAATATTTAGGCGCCAAATGTGGAAGCACCCAAATATATAGATCAATTAATCACAGACATAAAGAAACTCATCAATAGTAATACCATAATAGTAGGAGACTTCAACACCCCACTCACGGTAATGGACAGATCATCTAATCAAAAAATCAACAAGGAAACAATGGCTTTGAATGACACACTGGACCAGATGGACTTAACAGATATACTCAGAACATTTCACCCTAAAACAGCAGAATATATATTCTTCTCCAGTGTACATGGAACATTCTCCAGAATAGACCATATATTCAGACACAAAGGAGCCCTAAGTGAGTACAAAAGGATTGAGATCATACTGTGCGTATTTTCAGACCACAACGCTATGAAACTCAAAATCAACCTCAAGAAAAAATTTGGAAAGGTAACAAATACTTGAAGACTGAAGAACATCCTACTAAAGAATGAATGGGCTAACCAAGAAGTTAAAGAGGAAATTGAAAAGTATATGGAAGTCAATGAAAATGATAACACCACAACCCAAAACCTCTGGGATGCAGTAAAAGCAGTCATAAGAGGAAAGTATATAGCAATTCAGGCCTTCCTAAAGAAGGAAGAAGGATCTCAGACACACAACCTAACCTTACGCCTTAAGGATCTGGAAAAAGAACAGCAAATAAAACCCAAAACCAGCAGAAGACAGGAAAGAATAAAGATTAGAGCAGAAATTAATGCTATCGAAACAACAACAACAAAAAAACAGTAGAACAGATCAATTAAACTAGAAGTTGTTTCTTTGAAAGAATTAACAAAATATAAGCCACTAGCCAGTTTGATCAAGAAGAAAAAGGAAAGGACCCAAATAAGTAAAATCAAGAATGAAAGAGGAGAAATCACAACCAACACAACAGAAATAAAAACAATAAGAGAATATTTTGAGCAATTATATGCCAATAAAATGGGCAATCTGGAAGAAATGGACAAATTCCTAGAAACATATACACTACCAAAACTGAAACAGGAAGAAATAGAAAATTTGAACAGACCCATAACCAGTAAGGAAATCGAATTAGTAATCAAAAAGCTGCCAAAAAACAAGAGTCCAGGGCCAGATGGCTTTCCAGGGGAATTCTACCAAGCATTTAAGGAAGAGTTAAGGAAGATGGTGGCGTAGGAGGACGCTGGGCTCACCACATCCTGCTGATCACTTAGATTCCACCTACACCTGCCTAAATAACCCAGAAAACCACCAGAAGACTAGCAGAACGGAGTCTCTGGAGCCAAGCACAGATGAGAGACCCACGGAAGAGGGTAGGAAGGGCAAGGAGGTGGTGTGCGCTCCACGGACTGGTGGGAGGGGGTTGGGGTGGAGGGGCGGCCCACCGGCAAAGCAGAGCCCCCAAGTATGGCTGGCAAAAGCAGAGGGGCCGGACGGAGTGTGTTCTGACAGCAAGCGGGACTTAAAATCTGGAAGGTTATAAGCTAACAGCTCTGCATGGAGAAGGGGAGGTCTGGAGGATGATGGGAGGGAGAGTTGTTGAGCCCCGGAAGACAGAGCGCAGCTTGGCGGGGAACAAAGGCGCTCACCAGTGCCATCTCCCTCGCCCATGCCCCAACCAAAATCCCAAAGGGAACGAGTTGCTGCCAAGGAACTTGCTTGCACCATGCAAACACCCAAAGCTATGCTTCTGCAGATCCATCCCTCCAGCGGGTATGACTCCCTCCCGGTGCTGCAGGGCCCCTCCCGAAGCGGATCTCCGAAGGAAAAGCAAGCTGAGCCTGCACCTCCCACCCCTGTGCACCTTGCCGATCCACCCCAGCTAATACGCCAGATGCCCTGCACCACAAGCCTGGCAGTGTGCAAGTAGCCCAGACGGGCCATGCCACCCCAGAGTGAATCCTGCTCCTAGGAGAGGGGAAGAGAAGATACACACCAGTCTGACTGTGGCCCCAGCGGTGGGATAGGGGCAAACACCAGGTCTGACTGTGGCCCCACCCACCAACACAAGTTATTCAAGACAGCACAGTGGAAGTGCCCCACAGTCCCGCACCACTCCAGGGACTATCCAAAATGACGAAACTGGAGAATTCCCCTCAGAAAAACGTCCAGGAAATAACAACAGCTAACAAACTGATCAAAAACGATTTAAACAATATAACAGAAAGTGAATTTAGAATAATAGTCATAAAATTAATCGCTGGGCTTGAACACAGTATAAAGGACAGCAGAGAATCTACTGCTACAGAGATCAAGGGACTAAGGAACAGCCAGGAGGAGCTAACAAATGCTATTAATGAGCTGCAAAATAAAATGGAGACAACCACGGCTCGGATTGAAGAGGCAGAGGAGAATAGGTGAACTAGAAGATAAAATTATGGAAAAAGAAGAAGCTGAGAAAAAGAGAGATAAAAAAATCCAGGAGTATGAGGGGAAAATTAGAGAACTAAGTGATGCACTAAAGAGAAATAATCTACGCATAATTGGTATTCCAGAGGAGGAAGAGAGAGGGAAAGGTGCTGAAGGTGTACTGGAAGAAATCATAGCTGAGAATTCCCTGATCTGGGGAAGGAAATAGGCATTGAAATCCAAGAGGCACAGAGAACTCCCTTCAGACGTCACTTGAATCGATCTTCTGCACGACATATCATAGTGAAACTGGCAAAATACAAGGATAAAGAGAAAATTCTGAAAGCGGCTAGAGATAAACGTGCTCTAACATATAAAGGGAGACCTATAAGGCTCGTGACCAGTCTCTCTACTGAAACTTGGCAGGCCAGAAAGGAATGGCAGGAGATCTTCAATGTGATGACCAGAAAAAATATGCAGCCGAGAATCCTTTATCCAGCAAGTCTGTCATTTAGAATAGAAGGAGAGATAAAGGTCTTCCCAAACAAACAAAAACTGAAGGAATTTGTCACCACCAAACCAGCCCTACAAGAGATCCTAAGGGGGATCCTGTGAGACAAAGTACCAGAGACATCACTACAAGCATGAAACCTACATACGTCACAACTCTAAACCTGTATCTTTCTATAATAACACTGAATGTAAATGGACTAAATGCGCCAACCAAAAGACATAGGGTATCAGAATGGATAAAAAAACAAGACCCATCTATTTGCTGTCTACAAGAGACTCATTTTAGACCTGAGGACACCTTCAGATTGAGAGTGAGGGGATGGAGAACTATTTATCATGCTACTGGAAGCCAAAATAAAGCTGGAGTAGCCATACTTATATCAGACAAACTAGACTTTAAATTAAAGGCTGTAACAAGAGATGAAGAAGGGCATTATATAATAATTACAGGGTCTATCCATCAGGAAGAGCTACAATTATAAATGTCTATGCACCGAATACCGGAGCCACCAAATATATAAAACAATCACAAACATAAGCAACCTTATTTTTTTTTCATTTTTTATTATTTTTTATTTATTTATTTTTTAAT
Source organism: Panthera uncia (assembly GCF_023721935.1). Lineage (NCBI taxonomy): Eukaryota > Metazoa > Chordata > Mammalia > Carnivora > Felidae > Panthera > Panthera uncia. Next base: position 64,107,094 of record NC_064807.1, read on the forward strand.
ATATGAAATTTATTGTCAAATTGGTTTCCATACAACACCCAGTGCTCATCCCAAAAGGTGCCCTCCTCAATACCCATCACCCACCCTCCCCTCCCTCCCACCCCCCATCAACCCTCAGTTTGTTCTCAGTTTTTAACAGTCTCTTATGCTTTGGCTCTCTCCCACTCTAACCTCTTTTTTTTTTCTTTCCTTCCCCTCCCCCATGGGTTTCTGTTAAGTTTCTCAGGATCCACATAAGAGTGAAACCATATGGTATCTGTCTTTCTCTGTATGGCTTATTTCACTTAGCATCACACTCTCCAGTTCCATCCACGTTGCTACAAAAGGCCATATTTCATTCTTTCTCATTGCCACGTAGTATTCCATTGTGTATATAAACCACAATTTCTTTATCCATTCATCAGTTGATGGACATTTAGGCTCTTTCCACAATTTGGCTATTGTTGAGAGTGCTGCTATAAACATTGGGGTACAAGTGCCCCTATACATCAGTACTCCTGTATCCCTTGGATAAATTCCTAGCAGTGCTATTGCTGGGTCATAGGGTAGGTCTATTTTTATTTTCTGAGGAACCTCCACACTATAAGCAACCTTATTGATAAGAATGTGGTAATTGCAGGGGACTTTAACACCCCACTTACAGAAATGGATAGATCATCTAGACACATGGTCAATAAAGAAACAAGGGCCCTGAATGATACATTGGATCAGATGGACTTGACAGATATATTTAGAACTCTGCATCCCAAAGCAACAGAATATACTTTCTTCTTGAGTGCACATGGAACATTCTCCAAGATAGATCACATACTGGGTCACAAAACAGCCCTTCATATACAAGAATTGAAATCACACCATGCATACTTTCAGACCACAATGCTATGAAGCTTGAAATCAACCACAAGAAAAAGTCAGGAAAACCTCCAAAAGCATGGAGGTTAAAGAACACCCTACTAAAGAATGAATGGGTCAACCAGGCAATTAGAGAAGAAATTAAAAAATATATGGAAACAAACAAAAATGAAAATACAACAATCCAAACGCTTTGGGATGCAGCAAAGGCAGTCCTGAGAGGAAAATACATTGCAATCCAGGCCTATCTCAAGAAACAAGAAAAATCCCAAATACAAAATCTAACGGCACACCTGAAGGAAATAGAAGCAGAACAGCAAAGGCAGCCTAAACCCAGCAGAAGAAGAGAAATAATAAAGATCAGAGCAGAAATAAACAATATAGAATCTAAAAAAACTGTAGAGCAGATCAATGAAACCAAGAGTTGGTTTTTTGAAAAAATAAACAAAATTCATAAACCTCTAGTTAAGCTTCTCAAAAAGAAAAGGGAGATGACCCAAATAGATAAAAACATGAATGAAAATGGAATTATTACAACCAATCCCTCACAGATACAAGCAATTATCAGGGAATACTATGAAAAATTATATGCCAACAAATTGGACAACCTGGAACAAATGGACAAATTCCTAAACACCCACACACTTCCAAAACTCAATCAGGAGGAAATAGAAAGCTTGAACAGACCCATAACCAGCGAAGAAATTGAATCAGTCATCAAAAATCTCCCAAGAAATAAGAGTCCAGGACCAGATGGCTTCCCAGGGGAGTTCTACCAGACGTTTAAAGCAGAGATAATACCTATCCTTCTCAAGCTATTCCAAAAAATAGAAAGGGAAGGAAAACTTCCAGACTCATTCTATGAAGCCAGTATTACTTTGATTCCTAAACCACACAGAGACCCAGTAAAAAAAAGAGAACTACAGACCAATATCCCTGATGAATATGGATGCAAAAATTCTCAATAAGATACTAGCAAATCAAATTCAACGGCATATAAAAAGAATTATTCACCATGATCAAGTGGGATTCATTCCTGGGATGCAGGGCTGGTTCAACATTCGCAAATCAATCAACGTGATACATCACATTAATACAAGAAAATATAAGAACCATATGATCCTATCAATCTATGCAGAAAAGGCATTTGACAAAATTCAACAATGTTTCTTAATAAAAACCCTGGAGAAAGTCGGGATAGAAGGAACATATTTAAAGATCATAAAAGCCATTTATAAAAAGCCCACAGCTAATATCATCCTCAATGGGGAAAAACTGAGAGCTTTTTCCCTGAGATCAGGAATACGACAGGGATGTCCACTCTCACCGCTGTTGTTTAACATAGTGTTGGAAGTTCTAGAATCAGCAATCAGACAACGAAAGGAAATCAAAGGCATCAAAATTGGCAAAGATGAAGTTAATCTTTCACTTTTTGCAGATGACATGATATTATACATGGAAAATCCAATAGACTCCACCAAAAGCTTGCTAGAACTGATACATGAATTCAGCAAAGTGGCAGGATACAAAATCAATGTACAGAAATCAGTTGCATTCTTATACACTAATAATGAAGCAACAGAAAGTCAAATAAAGAAACTGATCCCATTCACAATTGCACCAAGAAGCATAAAATACCTAGGAATAAATCTAACCAAAGATGTAAAAGATCTGTATGCTGAAAACTATAGAAAGCTTATGAAGGAAATTGAAGAAGATACAAAGAAATGGAAAAACATTCCGTGCTCATGGATTGGAAGAATAAATATTGTCAAAATGTCAATACTACCCAAAGCTATCTACACATTCAATGCAATCCCAATCAAAATTGCACCAGAATTCTTCTTGAAACTAGAACGAGCAATCCTAAAATCCATATGGAACCACAAAAGGCCCCAAATAGCCAAAGTAATTTTGAAGAAGAAGACCAAAGCAGGAGGCATCACAATCCCAGACTTTAGCCTCTACTACAAAGCTGTCATCATCAAGACAGCATGGTATTGGCACAAAAACAGACACATAGAGCAATGGAATAGAACAGAAACCCCAGAACTAGACCCATAAACGTATGGCCAACTAATCTGTGACAAAGCAGGAAAGAATATCCAATGGAAAAAAGACAGTCTCTTTAACAAATGGTGCTGGGAGAACTGGACAGCAACATGCAGAAGATGAAACTAGACCACTTTTTCACACCATTCACAAAAATAAACTCAAAATGGATAAAGGACCTGAATGTGAGACAGGAAACCATCAAAACCCTAGAGGAGAAAGCAGGAAAAGACCTCTCTGACCTCAGCTGTAGCAATTTCTTACTTGACACATCCCCAAAGGGAAGGGAATTAAAAGCAAAAAATGAACTACTGGGACCTTATGAAGATAAAAAGCTTCTGCACAGCAAAGGAAACAACCAACAAAACTAAAAGGCAACCAACGGAATGGGAAAAGATATTTGCAAATGACATATCAGACAAAGGGCTAGTATCCAAAATCTATAAAGAGCTCACCAAACTCCACACCTGAAAAACAAATAACCCAGTGAAGAAATGGGCAGAAAACATGAATAGACACTTCTCTAAAGAAGACATCCGGATGGCCAACAGGCACATGAAAAGATGCTCAATGTCACTCCTCATCAGGGAAATACAAATCAAAACCACACTCAGATATCACCTCACACCAGTCAGAGTGGCCAAAATGAAGAAATCAGGAGACTATAGATGCTGGCGAGGATGTGGAGAAACGGGAACCCTCTTGCACTGTTGGTGGGAATGCAAATTGGTGCATCCTCTCTGGAAAACAGTGTGGAGATTCCTCAGAAAATTAAAAATAGACCTACCCTATGACCCAGCAATAGCACTGCTAGGAATTTACCCAAGGGATACAGGAGTACTGATGCATAGGGGCACTTGTACCCCAATGTTTATAGCAGCACTCTCAACAATAGCCAAATTGTGGAAAGAGCCTAAATGTCCATCAACTGATGAATGGATAAAGAAATTGTGGTTTATATACACAATGGAGTACTATGTGGCAATGAGAAAGAATGAAATATGGCCCTTTGTAGCAACGTGGATGGAACTGGAGAGTGTGATGCTAAGTGAAATAAGCCATACAGAGAAAGACAGAAACCATATGTTTTCACTCTTATGTGGATCCTGAGAAACTTAACAGAAACCCATGGGGGAGGGGAAGGAAAGAAAAAAAAAAAGAGGTTAGAGTGGGAGAGAGCCAAAGCATAAGAGACTGTTAAAAACTGAGAACAAACTGAGGGTTGATGGGGGGTGGGAGGGAGGGGAGGGTGGGTGATGGGTATTGAGGAGGGCACCTTTTGGGATGAGCACTGGGTGTTGTATGGAAACCAATTTGACAATAAATTTCATATATTGAAAAAAAAATAAAATAAAATGCAAAAAAAAAAAAATAATAAGGAAGAGTTAACACCTATTCTCTTGAAACTGTTCCAAAAAATAGAAATGGAAGGAAAACTTCCAAACTCTTTCTATGAAGCCAGCATTACCCTGATTCCAAAACCAAACAGAGACCCCACTAAAAAGGAGAACTATAGACCAATTTCCCTGATGAACATGGATGCAAAAATCCTCAACAAGATATTAGCCACCAGACCCAACAATACATTAAAAAAATTATTCACCACGACCAAGTGGGACTTATACCTAGAATGCAGGGCTGGTTCAATATCTGCAAAACAATTAATGTGATTCATCACATCAAAAAAGAAAGGACAAGAACCATATGATCCTCTCAATAGATGCAGAGAAAGCATTTGACAAAATACAGCATCCTTTCTTGATAAAAACTCTCAAGAGGGTAGAGAGAGAAGGATCATACCTCAAGATAATAAAAGCCATAACAATGGGGAAAAACTGAGAGCTTTCCACTAAGGTCAGGAACAAGACAGGGATGTCCACTCTCACCACTGTTATTCAACAGAGTATTGGAAGTCTTAGCCTCTGCAATCAGACAACACAAAGAAATAAAAGGCATCCTAATTGTCCAGGAGGAGGTCAAACTTTCACTCTTCACAGATGACATGATACTCTGTATGGAAAACCCAAAAGATTCCACCAAAAAACTGCTAGAAGTGATTCATGAATTCAGCAAAGTTGCAGGATATAAAATCAATGCACAGGAATCGGTTGCTTTCCTATACACCAACAATGAAGCAACAGAAAGAGAAATCAAGGAATCAATACCATTTACAGTTGCACAAAAAAACATAAAATACCTAGGAATAAATCTAACCAAAGAGATGAAAAAATCTATACACTGAAAACTATAGAGAGCTTGAAAGAAACTGAAGAAGACAGAAAGAAATGGAAAAAGATTCCATGCTCCTGGATAGGAATAACAGATATTGTTAAAATGTCGATACTACCCAAAGCAGTCTACATATTCAATGAAATCGCTATCAAAGTAACACCAGCATTCTTCACAGAGCTAGAACAAATAATCCTAAAATTTGTATGGAACCAGAAAAGACCCCGAATAGCCAAAGCGATCTTGAAAAAGAAAACCAAAGCAGGAGGCATAACAATTCCAGACTTCAAGCTATACTACAAAGGTGTAATCATCAAGACAGTATGGTACTGGCACAAAAACAGACACTCAGATCAATGGAACAGAATAGAGAACCCAGAAATGGACCCACAAATGTATGGTGAACTAATCTTTCACAAAGCAGGAAAGAATATCCAATGGAATAAAGACAGTCGCTTCAGCAAGTAGTGCTGGGAAAACTGGACAGCAACATGCAGAAGAATGAACCTGGACCACTTTCTTACACCATACACAAAAATAAACTCAAAATGGATGAAAGACCTCAATGTAAGACAGGAAGCCATCAAAATCCTTGAGGAGAAAGAAGGCAAAAACCTCTTTGAACTTGGCCGCAGCAACTTCTTACTCAACACGTCTCTGGAGGCAAGGGAAACAAAAGCAAAAATGAACTACTGGGACCTCATCAAAATAAAGAGCTTCTGCACAGCAAAGGAAACAATCAGCAAAACTAAAAGGCAACCAACAGAATGGGAGAAGATATTTGCAAATGACATATCAGATAAAGGGTTAGTATCCAAGATCTATAAAGAACTTATCAAACTCAACACCCAAAAAACAAATAATCCAGTGAAGAAATGGGCAAAAGACATGAATAGACACTTCTCCAAAGAAGACATCCAGATGGTGAAAAGACACATTAAAAAAATGCTCCACATCACTCATCATCAGGGAAATACAAATCAAAAACACAGTGAGATGCCACCTTACACCTGTCAGAATGGCTAACATTAGCAACTCAAGCAACAACAGATGTTGGCGAGGATGCGGAGAAAGAGGATCTCTTTTGCATTGTTGGTGGGAATGCAAGATGGTGCAGCCACTCTGGAAAACAGCGTGGAGGTTTCTCAAAAAACTAAAAATAGAACTACCCTACAACCCAGCAATTGCACTACTAGTCATTTATCCAAGGGATACAGATATGCTGTTTCAAAGGGACACATGCACCCCCATGTTTATAGAAGCACTATCAACAATAGCCAAAGTATGGAAAGAGCCCAAATGTCCATCAATGGATGAATGGATAAAGAAGATGTGGTATATATATATACAATGGAGTATTACTCGGCGCTCAAAAAGAATGAAATCTTTCCATGTGCAACTACATGGATGGAACTGGAGGGTATTATGCTAAGTGAAAGTAGTCAGTCAGAGAAAGACAAAACTCAAATGACTTCACTCATATGAGCACTTTAAGAGACAAAACAGATGAACATAAATGAAGGGAAACAAAAATAATATAAAAACAAGGAGGAGGACAAAACAGAAGAGACTCATAAATATGGAGAACAAACTGAGGGTTGCTGGAGGAGTTGTGGGAGGGGGGATGGGCTAAATGGGTAAGGAGCATTAAGGAATCTACTCCAGAAATCATTGCTTCACTATATACTAACTAATTTGGATGTAAATTTTAAAAAATAAAAAATAAAAAAAGATGCGGTTTATATACACACAATGGAATACTACTTGGCAATGAGAAAGAATGAAATCTTACTATGTGCACCAATGTGGATGAAACTGGTGGTATGATGCTAAGTGAAATAAGTTAGAGAAAGACAGATATCCCATGTTTTCAGTCATATGTGGAACTTGAGAAACTTAACAGAAGACCGTGGGGGAAGGGAAGGGGAAAAAATAGTTCCAAACAGAGAGGGAGCCAAATCATAAGAGACTCTTAAATACAGAGAACAAACTGAGGGTTGATGGGGGAGGAGGGGAGAAAAATGGGTGATGGACATTGAGGAGGAGGAGGGTACTTGGGATGAGCACTGGGTGTTATATGCAAGCGATGAATCATGGGAATCTACTCCCAAAATTAAAAGCACACTGTATACACTGTATGTTAGGTAACTTGATGAGAAATTATATTTTTAAAAAATGATACAATTCTAAAAAGAGACACAATGAACCCTATTAAAATACCAGGAGACCAGAGACTAAGGAGAGAGTTGGATGATAAGGAATCTTTATGAAAGCTCATGGTGGAGGTTAGGAAGAGTGAGATCTGAAATCTAATCAGGGTTTTTCTTTTTTCCTTTGCTACATTATCATTCCTTTATTTCTTCCTCAAATTTTCAGTTAATAAATAGAGGCCCAGAGGCTAGGTATAGTTCAGGGAATGAAGGGAATATTAATCTATGCAAAAGATGAAATAAACTGGACCAGGAACTGCATCAGCATTGATGATATTGAAGAACAGGCAGAAATAACTGGCCTGAAGCCTAAATAGTGGTATGGAACAAGAGATCAGCCACAACCACTAGTCTCTAAACACTCTCATTCATTCACCCTTCAGTTATTCTATCTTTTTCTGAAAGGCACATTATTCTCTCCCAAGAAATCCAATTAAAGTTCAAAAATTGCTAGACTCAGGGTGCCTTGGTGACTCAGTGGGTTAAGTGTCCAACTTCGGCTCAGGTCATCATCTTGCTTGAACTTTGTGAGTTTGAGCCCCATGTCGGGCTCTGTGCTTATAGCTCAGAGCCTGGTGCCTGCCTCAGATTCTGTCTCCCTCTCTCTCTCTCTCTCAAAAATAAATATTAAAAAAAAAATTGGTAGACTCGCTGTTCCCTAAGTATTTTTCAAAGAAGGGCCAATCTGTAACGTCGTAGTTCCACTTTTCTGGACAACTGCAGAATGAACAAGTCTAAACTCAAATCATGAAACCATGAATCAGTGAAACAACTCTGATCCCATTTTTTTTAATCTTAGTTTAGATAAATGGGGTTCTAGCCAGCTTCTCAGTGACCATTATGATGAAAGAAAGTAATGCAAAAGAGTGACACAAAAAATATATATGACCTTTCTGGGAAGACATTCCTAACCATCTTGGGAATAAATATATTTGATGTAAATCAGGCTGTGAACCTGTTATACAAAACCTCTACTGTGGTTTGTCAATCAAATCTTCATGACCTCCTTGAGTATGCTGACAGCTTGTGGTTTGAGACAAATGTTGGCTCAGTATATCCTAACAGCTTTATGTATTGGAGAAATTTAAAGATTTTATCCCCCATTTAGTTTCAGAAAGTACACCATTCCAAGAATAAGTCACTTAGGTCTTACTTAGGTCTTTTTGTTGTTGTTGGTGGTGGTTAGTTAGATATAGGATCTTGGAAGGATCTAGAACTCGTGGTTCTCTAAAATGTCTTGATAGAAATTCTCAGAAAATAATTATTTTCTACTATTATTACTAAGAAAGCTAAAAGATTTACAGAGACAGAGATAGAAGTAGAATGACAATGAAATAAAGGAGCCATTTCTTTTTGTGTTGTGGTGTCCTATTTAATGCTCACTGCTGCCTCTTTCTGAACTATAAGGGGGAATTGAATCTCTATAATTAAAAATAAACACAAGATTTAAAAAAATTAGAAGGATAAAATAGATAACCAAGAATATTTTAAAATCTAAAAAATTAACAGTTAAATAATGTAGGATTTTAAGCAGTGTTTAAAAAGCTAAAGCAATCAAAATCATGAAACCAAATAACTTTTACCTTAAAGTTTCTTTAAATTTTAAAAGAAGCATAAGCTATTCTTTCAAAACATCAGCTCAGGGGCACCTGGGTGGCTCAGTCGGTTGGGCGTTCGACTTCGGCTCAGGTCATGATCTTGAGTTTTGTGAGTTTGAGCCCTGCATCGGGCTCTGTGCTGACAGCTCAGAGCCTGGAGCCTCCTTCGGATTCTGTGTCTCCCCCTCTCTCTGCCCCTCCCCTGTTTTTGCTTTCTCTCTGTCTCTCAAAAAAAATCAATAAATGTTAAAAAAAAATTTTTTAAATAGCTCAATTTCATTAATCTGTTCTACTGTTGTTTGGATTCCAAATTGTTTATTGTCTCTAATCTTTATTATTTCATTTCTTCTGTTGACTTTGGGCTTTATTTGCTGCTCCTTTTCTTTCCCCTTCGGGTAAAATGTTAGGTTGTTCATTTGGAACCTTTCTTGCTTCTTGAGATAGGAACAACAGATGTTGGCAAGGATGCAGGGAAAGGGAAATTCTTTTCCACTGTTGATGGGAATGCATACTGGTGTAGCCACTCTGGAAAACAGTATGGAGGTTCCTCAAAAATTAAAAATAGAACTAAACTATGACCCAGCAATTGCACTACTAGGAATTTAACCCAAGAATACAAAAATGCCAATTTGAAGGGGCACATGTACCCCAACGTTTATAGCAGCACTAACAACAATAGTCAAATTTTGGAAAGAGCCCAAATGTCCATTGACTGCAGAATGGATAAAGAAAATGTGGTATATATGTGCAATGGAATACTACTGAGTGATTAAAATCAACTACTGCCATTTGCAACAACATGGATGGAACTAGAGGGTATTATGCTAAGTGAAATAAGTCAGTCAGAGAAAGACAGATATCATATGATTTCACTCATATGTGGAATTTAAGAAACAAAACAGATGAACATAGGGGAAGGGAAGGAAAAATAAAATAAGATAAAAACAGAGAGGGACAGAAACCATAAAAGACTCTAAATACAGAGAACAAACTGAGGGTTGCTGGAGGGGAGGTGGGTAGGGAGATGGGCTAAATGGGTGATGGGCATTAAGGAGGGTCCTTGTTGGAATGAGCACTGGGTGTCATATGTAAGAAATGAATCACTAGGTTCTACTCCTGAAGGCAAGACTACACTGTTTGTTAACTGACGAATGGATAAAGAAGATGTGGTTTAAATAGACAATGGAATACTACTTGGCAATGAGAAAGAATGAAATCTGACCATTTGCAGCAACATGGATGGAACTGAAGGGTATTATGCTAAGTGAAATAAGTCAGGCAGAGAAAGACAGATACCATATATTTTCACTCATATGTGGATCCTGAGAAACTTAACAGAAGACCACGGGGGAGGGAAGGGGGAAAAAAGTTACAGAGATGGAGGGAGGCAAACCATAAGAGACTCTTAAATAATGAGAACAAACTGAGGGTTTATGGTGGGGTGGGGGAAAGGTGAAAGTGGATGATGGGCAGTGAGGAAAGCACCTGTTGGAATGAGCACTGGGTGTTGTATGGAAACCAATATGACAATAAATTATATTTAATATAAAAAAATTTAAAAAATATATAGGATATTATTTTTAAAAAAAGAAACATAAGATAAATAATTTAATTTTTTAAATAAAAAATCTGAGAATAATATGATAGGAGAGAAGAAAAAAGAGATATAATATTAATCATTAAAATCTCATATGAATGATAAACTGTGAAATTCAGATCAAGAATAAATGATAAAATGTTTTTAAAGCCGAAGGTTACCTTAACAGAGGAAAGAAATACAAATCCTAGAAAAAAATCAAATGTAAAAACCATCTAAAGGTAGATCCACCATTCCATAATAACAGATTCCTTCTGGATGAGCAACGTACTTCACGGATAGAAAGCCAGGAGGACAAAGGAAAAGATATAGCTCTACTTTTATCCATGGATGTTTCACTCAGTAGTTATTTACTTTTAATTTCCAAATGGCTTTAAAAATCAGTTAGTTAATTCCAAGTCCGAAGCAGGATGATACCATGTATCAGAAGGTCTTTGGGGAAAAAAGACTGTCAAAACAGGTATGCTGAAAGTAGAAAAGAATGATACTTTAATACCTCATAGGTAGAGATGAGCAAACAGTTCTAAAAATAATATTATACTAGAACCAAAAAGTTTATTATGTGGCTACCTAGACAGAGGACAATCGCCGTTACATGTTTAAATAGACTCCAAGTAAACTATTCTTAAGTAATATTTTTTCTTATTCATCTCACAAGGCGTTTTCCTATATTACAGATCTCTCAAAAACTGAAAGAAGGCTTTTGGATAGACTTATCCTTTCCACTTTTTTTCCCTGTTTTATGAACTTTAGTTTTGCTGGTAAATTTTTTCAAGCTCATTTGGGTTTTCTAATTTCATGAAATAAGACTTAATTCCTTAATATTTCACCTTTTTCTCTATTGCTAGCTCTAATTAATGCTCTTAAAATACTTTGTTTCCTAAAAACTTAGATTTTGATTTGAAATGTTCTTTTCATTGCCTTCTAAGTAATTATTTTGCCTTTTCCCCTTTAAACCATGAGTTTCCCAGGTGTATACTTCTTGAATAACTAATCATGAGATATATGTAGTAGAATGTTGTTATTTCCAATTTTATTTTATTATGATACAAGAACATACCTATAATTCTCTAGTTATGGAGACTTTGGCAGCCAATTACTTGATCCATGTTGTAAATGTTAACAAAAAAAACCCATAAAATCTCTTTGAGAGAGACATATAGATTTATACAGATATAATTATATAGTTTTATATAGATACACAATACATGCACACATGTATACATATAATCAAGTTTATTTAATATATTATTCAAACCTTTGAAATAATTACATCCTGTCATCCATAATTAATCAATTCTATATAAATAATTGTAAGCATGTTCTGCCTATATATGTAAGATTTTTATATACTTAACTTCTGTGTTGTTTATGGCAGATGATGTTTATAAATTGTGAATATTATTAATCAACCTGTCTTTCCCATGTTTTGTACTTTAAATTCCAGCTTTATGATATTGCTATTCCATGCTTTTACCTGGTCTTTGTGCATCCCTTTTTCTCAACTTTTCTTTCTCACTTTGTTAAGTATACTATTTATAAGTAATGTATATCTGGGTTTAATTTTTTTATATTTTATTTTTTTATTTTGATATATAATATCTGGATCAATAAAAGATAACCCAGATAGGAATTCAGGAATAAATTTATTTATTTTTTTAATGTTATTTATTGTCAAGTTAGCAAACATACAGTGTATACACTGTACTCTCGGCTTCAGGAGTAGACTCCCATGATTCATCATTTACATACAACACCCAGTGCTTATCCCTTCACCCATTTTCCCCTCCCCTCACTTCCCCCATGGACCCTCTGTTTGTTCTCTGTATTTAAGAGTCTCTTATGGTTTGACTCCCTCTCATTTGTAACTATTTTTAAATCTCCTTTTACAGTTTCTGTCTTTTATGAGAGTATCCAGTCCATTCACTTTAAAATACAATTTTTAATGTACTTCATTTTTTCTTTCCATATACTTTGTTTTCATAACCTACTTATTTTACATTATTGTGTCCTCTTTTTTTCCCACTTCCTTATTTTTGCTGGTTATCATTCACTATTTGTTTTCATTAACTTGAACACTCTACTCACTTCTGCCCTTCCATAAGTGGATACCTTCTCTTTCTCTGCTGTCATAATTTGACTTAGAGGATCCAATCATTTGCTCATAATGATTATTTTTTTCCATTAGAGTGCTACCTAATCTCCTAAGCTATCCCTCAAACACTAAATGAAGACAGAACTACAAGAATACTTTTATTCCTCCATTCCTATCCTCAAATTCCAAAATGCCAATGAGATGATGTAGAAGTGTTTATAATTTCCTTACAATGTGCCTTTTTGAGAACTTTTCCTCAGCCCTTCCATTATACGTATTGGACAGTCTTCATCAATGTATTTACCTCTCTATATCCACTCATTGATCACCATTGGTTCCTCTCTCCTCTATTTCTCTTCTATTCTCTTCAGGACCACATTTTAATTTATATTTGGGTTTGGTTAAGGTGTATTTGCAGAATTTTCCTCAGATGAGAATGTGAATAATAGATTACCTAAATTTTTATAGATTATCAAAGATCTTCATTTTTTAAATTGCAAACAAAAATGCATGATTTTTTACGAAATTCTACATTTCATAATATACTCTAAAAATAATATAATTATAAAATAAATAATATAAATATACAATGGGGCGCCTGGGTGGCGCAGTCGGTTAAGCGTCCGACTTCAGCCAGGTCACGATCTCGCGGTTCCAGAGTTCGGGCCCGCGTCAGGCTCTGGGCTGATGGCTCGGAGCCTGGAGCCTGTTTCCGATTCTGTGTCTCCCTCTCTCTCTGCCCCTCCCCCGTTCATGCTCTGTCTCTCTCTGTCCCAAAAATAAATTAAAAAAAACGTTAAAAAAAAATTAAAAAAAAATATACAACAAATATATGTATAACATGTAATATATAAGTATATCTTTAAAAAATATATATTAGTAATATACATACACATGAAGAGATAAACTGTGGTTGCTGTTAATTGACATCTTTATGTTATTTGGTACAATAAAGTCTATATATAATAATAATTATATATAAATATAAATATACAAACATTATATAAATATTAAATAAATATAAATAAATATACACTGAAAAAAGTTTTAAGAAACTCAGTGACCAAAATCACAGAGAGCTTACAGAGAATTTTCCTAATATCTCTCACCATGACCCGTTCTTTTGCTGTCTACACACTGATATCTCATAGGGACAAGGCTTGGTTTCATCTCTAATGACTTGACTCCTAAAGGCAAAGAGACAGGAACTCCTATATTCTCAGGGTACACACTAATTAGCACATCCTCTGTAGAGGACAATTTGGCAATATTTACCAAAATCACAAAAGCATACATGTAACCTTTGACTGCAAATTTACTTTTAGGTAATTATCACCAGTTATGCTGGCACATGTGTAAACTGATTTACAGACAAATTGATTCATTAATATACTATCTGTATTAGCAGATGCGGAAACAATTCACATTTCTAGGCAAAGGGGACATAGAAATAATGGAATACTATTCTGCTGTCAAAAAGAATATGGAGCTTTTTGTGCATTGATGTGGAAATATCTAAGAAATATCAATGGGAAAATTAATGTTCATAATGGTATATATGACCCATTGATATTTGTGTAAAAAATATTATACATCTATGTGTGATATATATACACATACACATTTTCTCTAGAAAAAGAAGAGTAGTTATCTGCAGAAAAGGAAATGGATAGCTTATTAACAGGAGTGGAAGACAGGCTACTTACTGTCCATCTGGCAGTACTTTAAAAAATTTTCACTTTATAAATATATTGCTTATTCATAAAATAAACACAGTTAAGCTTTTAGATTCACAGCCTCTCTCACTTTTCTCAAGGTATACTACATCAAACCACCCAATGCCATAGGACAAAACCCTGTAGGTTTGAAAATTGTTCTAACTTTTTCAGTATTACACACTAAATCATAATTGAAGACTAATAGGTACTTTAAATTTAATCATATTTCAATACTCAAGACACTTTACATAGTTTCATTAGGATTTTCAGGCCCATAACTGTCTCATGTTCCACTATCAAGGTGTAAACTATTCTTTGACAAGGTTAAGGGTCTATCCTTCTATCCTATGTCATTTCCTTTACACTAATTGCATAATTGCTTTTATGAGCCAGTAAAATTCCTGGACCAAAATTACAGCTCAATAAATGCTGGCTGTTTTTCTTGTTCCATTCTCAGGTCTTTTGTCCACCTAACGTTATGAGGTACTTTGCTCTGAATCAAGGGTCCATCTTCTCATTTTCAGGCCATAATTAATCTCCTTGGGATCACCCAAAGCCAAATCTGATTTTCTTGTCCTAAACTCCTATTTGCCCTAGCTTTTAATATTCTTTAACTTTTTATAAAATTTGTATCTTATAGAATTTTTCATATTTTATGGGTTAGGTTTCAAACCACTTGAGACCCCCAAAGGGTAATAGGTACATCAGATTTTTCCATTTTTCCAATTCTCAATTAATCAGGATTTTGTGATTTGGAAAACATAAATTTCCTGAAAATGTTGGGAAGGAATTACTATACAAAAACACTTCTATACTATCATTTGACAAAAATTAGTGAAATACTTTCTTTCCATCCAGTGTATTCTAATATTTGTAACTAATCCCTGATTGCTACATAAGGCATATGAGGCTCTCTATGCTTAGGTCTGTTTGGTTTCATGTTCCACCAACCCCCATTAGCCTCCCTATTTATATTCTTGTGGTGCTGTGTTATTTTTATTTTTATGCCTTCATCATGCCATTTCTTGTTTCATACCATGGTGTTATTTTTTCTTCTTCCTGGATGTCCTTCCTCATATTACTTATCTCTCAAAATGTCACTCACAAATTAAGAATCAGTTCATATATCACCTCTCTTAGCAAGTACGCCTTGATCCTGAGTTACTTGTCACTTATACTTCCATAGCACACTAAACCATCATTTTAATTAACTAATTAATTAATTAATTAATTTTTTGAGGGAGAGAGTAGGGAAGGAGTGAAGGGAAAGGGAGATAGAGAAGCTCAAGCAGGTCCCATGCCCAGCACAGAGCCACCAAGCACCCCTAAACTACCTAGGTTACGATGCATGGCAGATTGTTTTGCCTAATCTTCTATTTGCAGCCAATTGTACAAAATTTTCCATGAGGTTGATGAGTATCTGAAGGTATCACCACTGAGGAGCAATAATGTCACAGGCCTTGTGGTCTGGAAAACATTGATGGCAAAGGTACTATTTCAAATGGTTTCAAAAACTTCTATACAGTACAGACAAATATGATTGATTACCAAGGGAATGTATTTTGTATGTGCTAGTTCAAAAGAAAGATAAAAATAAATATTTGAGACCATGGAAGATTTCATTTGCCCTTCAAGCCAAGGTGAAAACACTGCCCTAAGATGAAGACCCAGGAAATTATCTAAAGAATTTTCGCCAGGCTCAGGAAGGCAATTTAAATATTTCTTGCTCTAAGGGACTTATACACTTTTCTAAGCCATAGCTTTAAATTGCTTCAGGAGAAAGACATTCAAAACTTTTGAAAACTTCAAGAATAATCCCCTAAAGGCTTAATTATATTACATTTATACTGTATTACAAATAGCCAATCTAGAGTCTTGAGGATGTGTCTTATCCCATTCTTTTTATCATATACTGATGAAATGCTTAATCCAAATATATCCCAGGGGCCTTGTCCATACCTCTGTTCAACCTACCATATCTTACTGATAATATAGTAGAAAGACCTCTTGGTAATGTATAGCTACATTACCTCTTGGTTATTAACAGTAAGAGTAAAAACTTATAAATTTCTAGGCACTGTTAAAAGAATTGTGTATGTATTAATTTGCATTTATTAAATCAGTGAGAGAAGAGAAAAAGTGTTTATTGTACAAAATAATCTAAAACTTACTGAAGCTGAAAATCAGAATTTACTCATACATATGTGAATATGAATGGCATTTTGAAATTCACAAGAAATGCAGAAATTCTGCAAGCATACAGTGAAACCTGGAAGCCATCAAGCTATTCAGTTTTCTTACTGTAACCCTACCATCTAATTTGTAACTCAATCCCACTCTGTACTGTAAGCATCTCCAAAGAATTCACCTGAACAGATATACCTATTCCCCAACTAATTGGCATAAAACCACCACCTATCTAACTTAAACGATTAGGAGGTAATGGTGAAAATATGTATAGAATTCCAGGTGCTCTCAGCCAACTTCTACTTCTGAAGACACTGCTCTCCTTTCCTCGAACTGCTTCACCCAAACAATGAATACAATTTGTTCACCACAAAACCACTAGCCCAGGTAAAACAGACTTTGACTACAGTTGTAATCACAAGGGGGAAAATCACAGAACTGAACAGTAAAAAAGTTAAAACTGAGAATCCAACATCATTGTTTCTGAAGTTCATTGACCTGACCACAAGGAATTCTTGGACGTATCTTCGTATTTCCTTGTCTGCCACCATGTGACTGAGCTTCCTTCCCTAAAAGCTGAGCTCTTGACCCATTTTTTCCTTTCTTCTCCTCAAATCATAATGGATCCTCACAATCCCATATCCAACATTACTTAATTGAAGCACCAAAGTAAGTCATCTCAGAACAATGTTTCAAGCAAACAGTGTTGTTCTTTTACATTTTGTAACAGAAAGGGTTATTTACTATCTTTTTAATCTATCTCATTAAAGCTAGGACATGGGTCATAATTTTATAAACCCAAATGGCTCAATAAAGTGCCACCCACAAAAAATATTTAAAAAAATAAAACTATACTTATCTTTTCTGTCATCACCTAGAAGGTACAAAACTTCCTAATGAGTGGGCTTGCAGGGCAACTCAGCCTCAATGTGTAATCTCCATTCCTAAAGAAATTGCTTTAATTATTTAAATAGAGATTTTATTTTTTACTATCCATTAAATTTTCTAACATAATTTTAAGCATACCTCAATTTTTTCCTCTTTTTAAAATTATATTTTCAGTTTTACATATGTATCCATAGTTATTTGAGAAACTAGAACAATTAGGACAAAGTACCTTGGTTAATTTTTCAAATATATCTTTCCAGAGTCTATCACACATAAGTTTCCCTAGTTAGGTTTTGGCTTTGCAATGAAAAAAACTAGTTTTTGTTTTTCTTTCATGTAACAATGTTAACATAACGATTTTTGCACTAATACAAATTCTTCAAAAATATTATTTAATGGTTGTACAATAGTCCATCAAATGATGTACTATGATGACTTCATAATTCCCCCTCATCAAAATAGAAAAGTATGGAAAACTACTACAAAAGGTAGCAGGCAGGAAGATGGCAGTATAGTAGGAGGACACTAGACCCATCTCATCCCACAAACACAACTAGATAACTATCAAATCATCCTAAATAACCCAGAATCAACCTAAACACTGCCAGAACAATCTCCACAACTAAAAGGAGAGAAGAGGCCACCTCAAAGAAGGTAGCAAGTAGAGAGACCTGGTTTGGGGGAGAAAAGGATCCAGGGTGTTGCAGAGGGGAGGGAGCCATCCTCATGGAGAAAGGCTAGAGAGAGAAAAGCACACAGGGAAACACATAAGGAGAAAGTTTCCCCAAAGACATTGGCTGGGAAAACTAGAGGGGCCGAATTTCATGAGTTCTTACATCCAATGGGCCTTAAAGCCTAGAGTTTGAAGGTCAGCAGGCTTGGCTAGGATAGAGCCCAGAGGGTACTGCAATGCTCCTGGAGAGAAGGCAGGAAAACAATCCAGGAACAGATGGCATGGAAACAGCAATCTGAACAAAGTCTGGCGCACACAGTGAGGGGATTATTCACTCTTCTAGGAGTGTGTCCCTGAGTGGCTGTGTTCATGATGATACCTGCTTTTCAGAAGAAGGAAAAGCAGATTAGTTAGCCTGATACATAGATACCAATGGTCATTATACCAAAATCTCATGAATTTGAGACAAATTAAACTATCCAATACTATTAAAATTATAGGCTAGATTACACTAATTCCACTTGATTAAAGACTCTTCAAATGTTAAAAAGGAATATTATAAAGACTAAAAAAATCACAAAAACATTGCTATAAATTGGCAAATACTAATTAAACATATACTATGATTATACTGGTATAAAGAAAAAATGTGTAGTGCATGGTCTAGAACTAACAAAAATATGAAAGATAAAAAGACTTTAAAGAGGTGGAATGACTATTTAGGAGTATTTTAGGATTGACCTGGTATTATCTGTGGAATAAAAAAAATTTTTTTTTGGTAAAAGGTTAACTCTTCAGAGACCTTTTGGACATATTCTGATTCCAACCCCAGCTTCTGTAGAAGCCATCAAACACAGTCATATTCAATGAATACTCCAAGAAATGTATGGCTGGGGAAGATTCTCTTTAAGTGAAGATAATTGGGTCTTTAGAATGTGCGGGAGTCAGGGATTTTGATCTCTAGAGAATCCTGTTTCTGATTCACAACCATAGGGATTGAAGAAGTTTGTAAAAATAAGTGCTAAATTAACTTCCAAGTGAAACTGAATCTCTCGAGTAAGCATCAACTTTAGCACAAATACTGGGAAACCAGAGTTGCATCATGGGTCCTTATTTTTAATATGTTTTCTTTCCTTGACACGTTCTTGGGAAAATTCATGTGCAGACCAATTGCCTGCTTGTAGCAATTCTTTCTCATATTTCTTTTTAGGAAGGAGAACAAACATCTTTTAAAGTGTGAATACTCTGCTCTCATCTGAATTGCAAATGGATTTCAAATCCCTGGAAATGTTTTCTATTACTTAATAGAATGGAATGGTGAGAATGACTTTAAAACATAGTCAGGAGGTAAGATAAAGAGAAAAGTTTTACTAATATCATTTCCAATGGAAAACATCCTGTCAATAAATATAACGAATTTATTTTGTTGAGGTGATCATTGCTGGTGGGAGAACATCAAGAGCAGGATATTATTTAAATTTCTTTAAAAATCCCAAAATAGCACAAAGAGGGTAGTTAAGAAGAGAAAGCTGCCTGTAATACAACAGACCCTTATAAATAATAGGTGAAAAGCTACTGTATTCAAGTATATAGTTCACTAAAATCTTAAATAAAAATTATCTCGAGAAAGAGCCCACAATAATTTATATATTAATCACACATAAATATGCTCAGTAAGGGTTTGAGGAAACTTGTAATTAAAAGTGTTTATGGTAAAAACAGGATTACAAACAAAACATGTGTAACAGGGGGCTAAAGTAATTATAGGTGTTAATTTGGCTATAGGGATCCAAGGCAAAAGAAGAAATATTAATTCTTTTACTTCCCATTTATGTAACAAATCAATTCTACCACCCTAATCTTAACTGTCCACACTAGACCATTAGAAAGGATCTTTGGCTATTTTTTTAATTTTAATTCATTTTTGTGGATAGTGTCTTCATAAGTGGAAGACAATAAATTCCTTCAATGCTTTCCAAGGATTTCGATATATTTTATGTGTATTTTTATCATTTGGATGCTTGAAAGTTAAGTATGTCATATTAAACAGTGGTTTTATAAGAAGAAATTTTATCAATAAGTAAATGTACTATAGTGCTAAAAAAGGGCTTGGGAATCATGAAGATAAGGATTTAAATCATACTTCTGGTATTTAACAACTATAAGATATTGAAAACAGGGTATTGTATGGAAGTATTGAATCCCTAAATTGCACAGCCAAAACTAGTATTACACTATATGTTAACTCACTAGAATTTAAATAAGAACTTTAAAAGAAGACAGTGATCATGGTACTTAACCTTTGAAATTTCAAACTAATTTCCTCATTGGTAAAATCCATAATAACATTTGGCTTATTTTGAAGATTAAATGATAAAAATTATATGAAGGGCCTCATACTAGGACATCACAGGCAACTTCTCTTCTCTTTGTAAGCTAAAATAATATATCTTTCATGTGGCATATTAGTTGAATATTAGAGTTTATAAAATCTATAAATTGAGAGTTAGCAGGTCCATTCATTTTTGCACAGTATCAGTTGTCTTAGTTGATATCTTTAGAAGACCTGGAGAGGATGATGGGATTGTTTCCTCTAATGAGAATTTAGAGTACATATAGTATGTGTTTTTCATTGAAAAATCTTAGTACTTTATTAGGTCTTCAAGTAGCTAAGTCAATAAAACAAAATGAAAAAAAATTATAGAAAGTTAAAAAGTTTCCTTCTAGAAAGTTAGAGGGCTTGACTTCTGGCTTGGATAAAAAGTCACAGACTTTCCTTAGGTCTCTTACAACACTAAAATAGTGCCCAGATGAAGTCCAAGGGCATTGAACCACAGAGTGGTTAATTCTTATAAAACACCAGGAGTTGGGAGAGGGGGATTAGAGGTTGGCTAGGATCCAGGCCAGTTCAGATCCTTTTCAAATAGGAATGTCATCTTCTAAACAGTAATTCTGTGCTAGGCATCAACAGCCTGCACTCTCCTTTGATAACACATGATTAAGTCAAGAACTCAAGTCCCCTATCTTGGTGTAGCTCCTAAAAACACAAAACACTCTTCTTTGGAAGCTTTTGAGAGTAGGGATTATAAATGCTCTCTGTCTACCAGTAACAGTGGGTTCCTTCTAATAATCTGATAGGACACACCAGTACAGCTCAGCCTCAATGTGTAGTTTCTAGGCACTTGAGGCAATAATTGTACTACTTAAATTATTTTAACATTCTTTATTCTGAGTTAGTCTTCCTAAAATAACTGGACACTTGCTTTAGTGTTTTTCTCTTTTTTAATAATATGCCTTCTTTATCTTTATCTATTTTAAAAACTGGGGTAATTCAGAAGAATATGAGAAAGGTCTCTAAGGTAACCATTAATGTTTTGGGTTTTCCTTTCCAGTCTTTCTATTCTGTCTAGGCTATCTTAGTTTAAGTTTTAGTTTTGCAAAAAAGAAGAAAAATGCTGTAGTTTTGTTTCTGTTTCCAACTTAATCATTTGCACATAATTTAAACATCCTTTTTGTTGTAATACAAAGTTGACACATTGTCATATTAATAAGTTCATAATGGACCATCAAATTAGTGCGCCATGATTATTTAACAATTCCCCTGCCATGAGCTAAGAATGAAAAACTGTTTCAAAAATAATATCCAGTAATGGCAAAGATTTAGTAAAAAAGGAATTATTTATTATACATTTAGCATGGAAAGTGATTTATTATAAACTATCCAGAATCTGGGGCACCTGGGTGGCTCAGTCGGTTAAGCGGCCGACTTCAGCTCAGGTCATGATCTCGCGGTCCGTGAGTTCGAGCCCCGCGTCGGGCTCTGGGCTGATGGCTCAGAGCCTGCAGCCTGCTTCCAATTCTGTGTCTCCCTCTCTCTCTGCCCCTCCCCCGTTCATGCTCTGTCTCTCTCTGTCTCAAAAATAAAAATAAAACGTTAAAAAAAATTTAGGGGCGCCTGGGTGGCTCAGTCGGTTAAGTGTCCGACTTCGGCTCAGGTCATGATCTCGTGGTTCATGAGTTCGAGCCCCGCGTTGGGCTCTGTGCTGACAGCTCGGAGCCTGGAGCCTGCTTCCGATTCTGTGTCTCCCTCTCTTTCTGACCCTCCCCCCATTCATGCTCTGTCTCTCTCTGTCTCAAAAATAAATAAACGTTAATTTAAAAAAAAAATTAAAAAAAAAACAAAACTATCCAGAATCTTAAAAGTTTTCATTCACTTATTCCCAGGAAACTATTTTAGTGAAGTAAGCTAAAATGAAGAAAAGATTTGTCACAATGCTATTAAACAAGAGTGTTTGTCCATTGCTTCCTAAAAGTTACACTAGCATTACAAGAGTAATGAAAGTAATTTCCTCTATACAGTCCATTATCCTCCTCCCCCGACCATTTGAAAGCGTTAAAGCACAGTGGTGGTTTCTCTTATGTTTGTAAGTGAAAATTTTTTTTACAGCAACTATCTCTGAACTGTCAGGATACCAGATGTATACCAGCATTATTTGCTACAAGTAATTTCCAAATAGAAATCAACTTTTAGGAGATGTTCCTAGAAAAGAAAGGAGAGGGTATTTGATGTGATTCACATGTCCCCTGAAGTAACAGATCCCAGACAACTGATACTCCTTCAAAGCCTCTATCAAAATTTTATTTTCAGATTAAGAGTAGGGTGATATATGCATCTACAGTCAATCATATTCCAGTCTTAATACCAAATAGAAGTATATCCTATCTTACCCAACCCTTCCTACCCTCTTTGTAATGTATGCCTGCAAAGCCTGGTCAGCTTGAAATGGATGAGAACCCTCTTTTCCATAGCTAATAGATGTACAAACATCGTATTATGCTGATGAATATGTTTCATCATTGTATACTGGAGTTGTCATAGAAAGCAACATAACCTGTTGTCAAATGACTATCACAGAGAGAAATGCCAAAACCTATATCAGAAACAAAACCTTGTTTAATTTTTTAATGTTTATTTATTTTGAGAGAGAAAGAATGGGGTGGGGGGGAAGGGAAGAGAGAGAGGAGAGAGAGAATCCCAAACAGGCTCTCTGCTAACAGTGCAGATGGACGCAGGGCTCGATCCCAGGAACTGTAAGATCATGACCAGAGCCAAAAGCAAGAGGAAGGCGCTTGACCAAACGAGACACTCAGGTGCCCCATACAGGCTTGTTTAAAGATATTAACTAGAAGAGCACCTAGGTGGCTCAGCTGGTTGAGCCTCCAACTCTTGATTTCGGCTCATTATCTCACAGGTCATGAGATCGAGCCCCTGATCATGCACTGCGCTCTCTCTCTCTCACCCAAAATAAATAAAAAAACATTAAAAAAAAAAAACTAACTACAAACTCATCCATTGGATCAGTCTTTTTCTTTTCCTCAGGGTGTTTTTAAGTTAGGTAAAACCCTTGAGAATGAAAAGGTGTTTTCAAAATTATGTTCTTTGATTTAATAACTATAAAAAGGTCAGCTACTAATATCTACTCTTTAATTTTTTTCAAATTAAAGTTATTTGCCCCATGCTCTATGATGCACAACTCAGATGCTTGAGCTGATCTCAAATTCCTTTTTTGGAAAATATTGGCCCTAATCGCAAATTCAACAAATGGAAGAGAAAGGACTTTAATATGGACAGAAACAAACAACAGGCTCTTCTGTATGTAGTTTGACTGCTTGTATATCTAAAATCTAAAGAACACAAAACTGAGTGCAATACACTCACACAGATGTCTCAACTCCAACTGTCACAGAATGTTCAGTTTTGCATTGTCTACTATTCGATTACAGTCCTACATACAAGGGAAGCAGTAGTGGCATTTTCTGCAATAGCATTGGGGAGAAATGGTCTAAAAGGCCTTGCTATTCATGTGAGTTCTACAGACAGCAACAGCAGCAGCATCTGAGAACAAGTTAATAAATTCAGATCTTAGAATCAATTCAGACCCACTGAGTTAGAATCCTTTACAAATTTCCCCCATGTGATTTGTCTGTATACTAAAATTTGGAGGTACTCCACTAGACAGGCGGTTTTCTTCCACATTGAACATAAGCATCATCTGGAGAACATTATTTAAAAAGATGTCTGATCACCACTCCTTAGACAATTTACATAATTCTGAGAGGGCAAGAGCATGTTGTTTAAAAAGGGCAGGTGAGGGGCGCCTGGGTGGCGCAGTCGGTTAAGCGTCCGACTTCAGCCAGGTCACGATCTCGCGGTCTGTGAGTTCGAGCCCCGCGTCAGGCTCTGGGCTGATGGCTCGGAGCCTGGAGCCTGTTTCCGATTCTGTGTCTCCCTCTCTCTCTGCCCCTCCCCCGTTCATGCTCTGTCTCTCTCTGTCCCAAAAATAAATAAAAAACGTTGAAAAAAATTTTTTTTAAAAAAAATAAATAAATAAAAAGGGCAGGTGAGTGGTGCCATGGTGACTCAGTCTTTTAAGCATCTGACTTCGGCTCTGGTCATCATCTCCTGGTTCCTGGATTCAAGACCCACATCTGACTCTCTGCTGTCAGCACAGAGCCGCTTTGGATCCTCCAAATCCCTCTCTCTCTCTGCCCCTCCCCACAAGTGCTGTCTCTCAAAAATAAATAAAATTTTAAGAAATTAAAAATAAACAAAAAGGGCGGGTGAAATACAGTCAGTAAATGCAGACTGAATAGTGGCTCACCACTGTGTTTTTGTATACATTTTACCTCTATGAATTTCACTTTCCTCAGAGAATTATAGTGATGATAAAATGAGTAATATGTGTAAATATATGTAAATTATAAAACCATAAACCAATGGGATTGTTAATGACTGCCATGAAATAAAATCAAATAGACAGTTATTTTTAACAGATTAAGCATAAGCTTTCCAAAATGATGATATGCCAAGTGGAGTCTGTGGGTCCAAAGAACAGGAAATAATAGATGTTTGTTAAGATGCAAATAGTTCTTCCCTGCCTCAGAACTGTGTATCACAAATTCAGGAAATGGAATACAAAAGCCTATATTTTTAAAGAGCTGGTCAATGTAATTATTACACGTCTTCAATCCCTTCCCTTATGAGCCAGAAGAGAAATTCAAACAGCTAACCTCAGAGCTCTTAGCACCACTCCAGCTATTGTGGGTACACACTTGGTGCCCCTCCTCCAGTGATATCTGCACATGGTAATATGCACTGACGCATAATGCTCACATGAAGTTTTCTCTTCTGGATTACTCCAGGTATAAAAAAGTAAAATGGACAGGACGAACTGGACAGAGATTGAGTTCATTCTGCAGGGACTTTCTGAGTACCCCAAAGTGGAAAAACTCCTTTTCGTCATGTGCTTGATGATGTACCTGGTGATCCTGCTGGGGAACAGCCCTTTGATCATACTAACTCTCCTGGACTCCCACCTCCATACGCCCATGTACTTCTTCCTTGGTAATCTTTCCTTCCTAGATATTTGTTACACATCCTCCTTTATCCCCTCAATGTTGATTCACTTCCTATCACAGAAAAAAACCATCTCCTTCCTTAGATGTGTTGTTCAGATGTCTGTCTCCTACACTATGGGGTCCACCGAGTGCGTGCTTCTAGCAGTGATGGCATATGACCGTTACGTGGCCATCTGTAACCCTCTGAGATACCCCATCATCATGAGCAAGGCACTTTGCATTCAGATGGCAGCCCTCTCCTGGGGACTGGGCTTTCTCAATTCACTGACAGAAACTATACTTGCAATACAGTTGCCCTTCTGTGGAAAAAATGTCATTAACCACTTTGTTTGTGAAATATTGGCCTTTGTCAAGCTGGCTTGCGCAGATATTTCCTTGAATGAGATTGCTATAATGTTGGGCAATGTAATATTTTTGTTTTCTCCATTATTGTTAATTTGTATCTCCTACATTTTCATCCTTTCTACTGTACTAAGAATCAATTCAGCAGAAGGAAGAAAAAAGGCCTTTTCTACCTGTTCAGCCCACTTAACAGTAGTGACTGTGTTTTATGGGACAATCCTCTTCATGTATATGAAGCCAAAGTCCAAAGACTCTGCTGTTGACAAACTGATTGCTCTGTTCTATGGAGTAGTCACTCCCATGCTCAATCCTATCATCTATAGCCTGAGGAATACAGAGGTGCTTGGAGCTATGAGAAAATTGATGAGGAGACACTGGTTCTGGAGAAAAGGATGAAAAACTTATACCTTTGAGTTCATGCACAAAATAAGCTCATAGATTTGAGACAAAAGTTTTTCATATAAAGAGAACAATAAAGATTGTATGTCAAATTACAGAATTTAGGAGTTGGAAGAAATTTGAAGACAATAACTTCACCTTTTATGAAAATGACTGTTATAAAAATGTAGACACTACTGGCATAAGAAGTGAGTAAACTTTAAGAAATAAGAAAAAAATGAAATTAAGCTTTTCCAAGAAAATCCAGTATGTCTTCTTCAACTGATGGGTTATATCCAGATAAACCCATTGAAAGTTGAAAATATCATAAGTCAAAAATGCCTGTAGGGGTGCCTGGGTGTTTCCATTAATTGAGCGTCTGATTCGGCTCAGGTCATGATCTCATGGCTTGTGAGTCTGAGCCTTGCATCGGGTTCCATGCTGATAGCTCAGACCCTGAAGCCTGCTTCAGATTCTTTGTCTCCCTCTCTCTCTGCCCCTTCCCCACTCATGTTCTCTCCCTCTCTCTCTCTCTCTCTCTCTCTCCCTGTGTCTCTCTCTGTGGTTTTCTCTCCTCTTCCTTCTCTCTCTCTCTCAAAAACATTTAAAAAATTAGAAAAAGAAATGCATTTAATTTACTAATCTACTGGACATCAGAGCTTATCCTAGCTTAACTTGAACATGCTCAGAACACTTACATTACCCTATAATTGGTCAAAACTATCTCACACAAAGCCTGTTTACAATAAAACGTTGAATGTTTCATTTAATTTATTGACTACTGTACTGTATGCAACTGAGAAACAGAACTCTTACGATCATGTTGCTCAGACGGGAAGCTGAGCCACTGCTTACCACAGAAGAATATCATACCACATCTTACTAGCCCAGGAAAAGATCACAATTCAAATTTTAAAGTATGGTTTCTACTAATGCATATCATTTTCACATCATTGCAAAGTCAACATATCCTAAGTCAAACCATTTTAATGTATGACCATCTGTATGTATGTCTATTGAACAAGTAAAACACGTATTTTTCAGTTCCCTTTCAAGAGAACTACTTGAGTTTTTCTGTTTGTCTGTTTGTTTATTCCTGATTTTTGTTTTACCCAAGGACTTGACCTGGCCCCAACCTAACCTGGCCCCTACGTATTTCCCCTTCTTCCCTCCCTCCTCATATTTCTCCCATGTTTGAACAAGCTGTGCTACATTCACTGTTACTTCTTCAATTATGTATCATGTTGTTTACACCTAAAGACAACAGCATATGCCACTTCATCTCCAGCATCACATTTCTCTTTCTATGGTAATAGCTTGCAATCTCATTAAACACAATTCAAGTGTTAGATCTTCTACAAATCCTTTGAAACTTTACTGGGTTAGTTATTCCCTCCTGTATGCTGTCCTGAATTTTATCTCTGTTATGGCTATTTTCCTTTTATACTATAATCATTTGTTCGTTTCTGAAATTTACCCAATGGCAGAACTCACTGTTCTCTGTATGAAGTCTAATGTAAAATAAATTCTAATAGTAGGCAGTAATTAATTACTGAATTAACATTTTTAAAGAATAGTAAAATGTAGTCCAAGTAGTTGATATAATACAGGGAGATAAGAGAATTTGAATTTATGTATTATTTCGTTGAACTAAACAACATATCCAAAAGCTTTGGGTAAAATAGCAGCTAATATTAAATGTATGGACATACAAGGGCAGATAAAAGAATGATAAATATACTGAAGAGGTCATTTTGGCTGGGTAAGGCAGAAATAATATCAGTGTATAATTATTCTGTAATAAGCAATTGCTGGGAAAAATATATCAATTGGATAAACCCTTCTTAAGGAATACTGACAATTTCACTCTTTCAGAAGCAATAGTCATTTTAAATATTTCCTTTCAAAGAAATCCCCTTGAAATTGCTAGCAAATAATAATTGTACTTTTATTTTTTATGTGATTACCTAACATCTATTTGTACGTAATACAGGTGAGCTGCCTGGTACAGTCCCACAGCCTGAGATGGATGAGGAGAGTGGCTCTGCTCAAGGGCCACCCAGCAAAGGCTTCAACAACCCAAAAGAGTTCAGAAAGGAATCCCTGCTTGTTCTGCCCAGCAGGATGTTTGGGGGTCTGATGGAATAAGTAAAAGGTCAACATGAAAGGGAGGCCCAGTTCAGGTAGTCAGAACCCAGTAGAATCAAGAGGACACCCATACAGGGAATGATTCAGCTCAGACTGTCAGAGAAAAAGTGAAAGGCAGAAAAAGAGATAACTTGGAGTATTTTATGCTTATATCCCTAGATATAATGATATATATGGTTATAGCCCTAGATATCCCTAGATACCACCAAAGTGATAGGCTAGACTTGTAACAACTCATAGATGTTTCTCAAACATTGAAATCACAGAAAAATTCAAAAAAATTTTAATGTTTACTTATCTCATACAAAGAGAGAGAGAGAGAAGGAAGAGAAGAGAGGGAGCAAGTAGGGGAGGAGCAGAGAGAAAGAGGGAGACACAGAATCCAAAGCAGGCTCAAGGCTCTGAGCTGTCAGCACAAAGCCTGACACAGGGCTCGAACTCACAAACCAGAGATCATGACCTGAGCCAAAGTTGGGTGTTTCACTGTCTGAGTCACCCAGGTACACCAAAATCACAGCAAATTCAAACTACCTGGAGCTAGAATCTACCCAGAAAAAAAAAAAAAAAAGATCAAAAACTGACTCTATCAAAGGATAGAGTCCATCATCCTAGCTGATTGACAAGTGGTCTTTTGGAATTAGCCAATATGAACTTTTAAATAATTATTATAAGTATATCAAATAAACTATTCCCATTTCATAGACAAGGAAATTAGATTCGATGTTTAAGAAATTGCCTAAATTCAGGATGCCTGGATGGCTCCATTGGCTAAACGTCCAACTTCTGATTTCAGCTCAGGTTCATGGGTCAATCCCCACACATCCTGGCCTGGGCGGGGTGGCGGGGGCGGGGAGACTGTCAGTACAAAGCCTGCTTGTGATTCTCTCTCTCTCCCTGGCTCTTTGCTCCTCACCTGATCACGCGGTGTTCACACACACTCTCAAAATAAATAAACATTAAACAAAAATGAAATTGGCTAAGATCACTAAGTTTATATACAAACCAAAAAAAATGTAATTCTTTTTTTTAATTTAAATTAAGTTAGTTAACATATAGTATAGTATTGGTTTCATGGATAGAATTTAGTGATTCATCACTTACATATAACATCCTGTGCTCATCCCAACAAGTGCCCTCCTTAATGCCCATCACCCTTTGAGCCCATCCCCTTACCTACCTCCCTGCTAGCAACCCTCAGTTTGTTCTCTGTGTTTAAGAGTCTTTTATGGTTTGTGTCCCTCTCTGTTTTTATCTTATTTTGCCTTCCTTCCCCTCTGTTCATCTGTTCGGTTTCTTAAATTCCACATGAATGAAATCATGATATCTGCCTTTCTTCCCCTGACTTATTTTGCTTTTAACACACACCAGTTCCATCCATGTTGTTGCAAATGGTAAGATTTCATTCTTTCTGATCGAGTAATATTTCATTATATGTATTGTGTGTGTGTGTGTGTGTATATATATATATATATATATATATATATATACATACATGCCACATCTTCTTTATCCATTCAATTCATCAGTTGGTGGACATTTGGGATCTTTTCATAATTTATTGTTGATAGTGCTGCTATAAACATTGGGGTGCATGTGCCCCTTTGAATCAGCATTTCTGTATACTTTGGATAATTTACTCTATATCCCAAGTGTACTATTCTTTCACCTTTACCACAGCTCTGACCAATAACAGGAAAATATAACCAACCATTTTATACACAGTTGTCCTAAATTATTCCCTAGAGAGTCCAACCATCAGTGCACAGTCAATTAGTCAACCAACTTACGTCCCTATCTTTGTGAAGTCATCATTCTTAGGCTTCTCCTCTCATCCAATCAATGGCTGCATCAGAGTTCTTTACTTAGACCAATGGACCAATTATCCTGATGAATGTTTATTCATATCTGAGATCAAATCCAGCCCTACAACCCTGTAATTCCCATATTCATCCTATCTTCTTCATCCCATTGCTTTCTGGATTCAAGGCATCACAACAATTTCATTGACTTTGGTGAGAGCTTCATGATAAAGAGCAAATGAGTTTTGCACACTGACCTCACATTTAGTCATCTGGTCCAGAAAGGACATACAAATGTCACAAATACGGATGAGTGTACATTTTTTAATTCCTTGTATATTGTGGTTTATATAACAAGATATATTCATGTATTTCCATATTGCACATGATTTTAGTGGGTTTGGAGTACTGTATACTTTATAATATAAATATAAATATTTATAATATAAATATAATATAAATATTTATAATATAAATATAATATAATCATGTATAAAATAAATATAAATTATGTCATGTATTTTGTTTCTAAATGCTTATGGCTTCATTTATACCCATGGATTTATGCATCAAGGTGTCAGCAGAAACACAATCAAAAAGGGAAGGTCCTTGTAGTTTCACTGAAACATCCTGCAGCTTCTTTGAATTTACAAAATAATGTCAACACTCGAAGACCAACAACAAACTGCTAAACTGTCTGTTATTTTTTCCAGACAGGCACTCCTCTACCCCATTTCTATTCAGTATGTATTTGTGCAGACCTTCTCCATTTGTATATAGATATTCAAATCACACACATCTACCTGCATGCACAAATATTTCCACACACACATGTAAAACATAGTCACACTTTGTAGAATATGCAATCACTTCCAAAAAATTTAGCAATGCTGAAAAAGAGGTTGTACTAGTTTCCTAACGCTACCATAACAAAATAGCAGAGACTTGATTGCCTCAACAACAGAAATTGACTTGCTCATAGTTCTGGAGGATAGAAGACCAAGATTAAAGTGTTGGCAGATTTGATTTCTTCTGAGGCCTCTCCCTGGCTTTCAGATAGACGCTTTCTTGCTATGTCCTTGCTTCTGTGTGTGAGCAACCCTCTGTACCCATGTGTGTCTAAATTTCTTATTTTCTCAAAATGACACAACTCCAATTGTATGAGGGCCCACACTGACAGCCCTCATTTTAACTTAATCACCTCTATAAAGGCCATATCTCCAAATGTAGATACATTCTGAGGTACTGGGGATTAGAGCTTCAACATAAGTTTTGCAGAGACACAACTCAGCCTAAAACAGAGGTTAATAATAAACTATCCAAAAAGTCTACTATAGTTTTTACATTTGTATATTACATGCACATAATTTTGAATACTAACAATACACTAACTTAATGTTTAAAGCTATACTTACATTCTATCACCCAAAACAAAATATTGAAATTTGTCACCATGAGCCCTTTTTATGTAAGATTTCAGATATGCTTATGTAACATATGTCTATATTATCTTAGAGTTTCAGCAGTCAGTCAAGGAGGAAACTTAGGAAATCACACATCTTATTTAAAATGAGTGTCTTCCCCTCTTAGTCCAATGTTCTGGTGCGTACTGAACACATCAATACATCCCTTTAGATTAATGTTATGATTTGCTATGGGGGATTAAAAAAGCACACAGAGGGTTCCTAATCAGCAATTTTTTCACAGCTGCTTTTACCTCTTTGTTCCGTAAACTATAAATGATAGGATTCAACACGGGGGTTAATCCAGCATATACCAAAGCCATAAATTTGTCTATTTCCTGTGAATCTACAGCGGAGGGCTTCAGGTACATGGAGAGAGCTGTCCCATAGAACAAAACCACCACAGTCAGGTGGGCTGCGCATGTTGAAAAGGCTTTGCTTCCACCATCCACTGAGCTGATTCTCAGGATGTTGGAGAGAATTAATGTGTAAGAGACACAAATGAGGAGCATCGGCATAGGAAGAAGAGTATGCTGATCACCAGCATGATTAACTGCACCCTGGGAGTATCCACACAAACTAGTTTTAAGACAGCCAGAATTTCACAAGTGAAGTGATTGATGATGCTACTTCCACAGAGAGACAGCTGCAGCACAGATACTGTTTCCACCAGGGCGGTGAGGCAGCCTGTCATCCAGGAGCCAGCGGCAATCTGCACACAAGCCCTCTTGTTCATGATGATGGGGTATCTCAGAGGGTTGCAGATGGCCACATACCGGTCATACGCCATCGTGGACAGAAGCACACACTCAGTGGAGCCCATGGCAAGAGAAAAGTACATCTGAGTGGCACATCCTCAGAATGAGATGGTATTTTTCCCTGAAACAAAGTTTGTCAGCATTGGAGTGAGAGCAGAAGAGGTATACCAGATGTCTAAAAGGAGAGGTTGCTGAGGAAGAATACACGGGTTTGTGTAGGTGGGAATCCAGGATGGTGATGGAGATCAGAATGATATTACCCAGCAAGGTGATCAGGTACATCAGCAAACACAGCACAAATGTGATGACCTCAGCTTTGGGGTAATGAGTAAATCCCAGGAAAATAAAATTGGAAATGACTGTCAAGTTTGCCTTGACCATTTTATGCCTCTTTGTTTATCTGTAGTAGTGAATAAAAATATACATTGTACATATATGAAAATTAAATCCTACCATCTTTCAAGGGGATTAGTTAGGGGTACTTTAAAAGGATCATTATTCTGGCAATACCATGCTAATTATTCACTCATTCACTCATTTGTTGAATATACTACAAGTCACTGAAGATCTCTTTGAATTACCTAAAAAGCTACTCTTGGGCAACTCAGAATAAAATATCACACAGTCAAGTAAAGAAATAAATACAATTAACATCATATAAATACACCCTCGGGTACCATGAGAACACAGAGGGTAAGAATCTGAGCTCTGTGTTAGGAACACTGGTCAGTGAGACATTGTGACACTTAGTTTAATCAAAAAAGGCATTAGACCTGGGGCACATGGGTGGCTCAGTGGTTGAGCATCAAACCTGGATTTGGCTCAGGTCATGATCCCATAGTCAAGCCCCGCACAGGTTCAGTTCAAGCCCCATGCCAGGCTCCACACTGGCAGTGCGGAGACTGCTTGGGATTCTCTCTCATTCCCTCACTCTCTCATCTCTCATCTGCTCACATTCACTCTCTCTCAAAATGAATAAACAAACTTTTAAAAAAATGTGTTATACCTAATCGAGTTAAGGACCACTGGAGGCTTGCTGGGGAAAGAAAAAAAATTTTGTAAAATGTTACATGGAGAAAGGATTTAGTTGCATTTCATAAACCTGCTAATTATGTGTTGTAACACATGGATATGCGGTACACTATAAATAGAAGATAAACCTGTGTCCAATCACTATCGCACTACCTGATTTCCATTTCCAAGAAGGCATTTTTGAATATGGAATCACCCTAAGCCCACGCTTTCTTAGAAACAAACTGATTTTCAAAGTTCAGGATTTTATAATGCAATTCTAATTACTTGTGATGTATCTCACAATTAGTCACATATGGGAACATGTTTAAAAACCACTGTCCTATAAGTAGAGTTCAAATGCAATCAATCACACACACTCAAGCCTCACATCCTCATCATTGCCTACTTCTCCAACCTCATCTTCCAACACTCCAGCTCCAGACTCTGGTCTGAAACAACAACCAGCTTGTAATTTCTCATACTTATCATGCCATTTTATATTTTTATGTCTATAACCAACAGTTCATCTACATGCTGTTACCTTTCTCACCAACTCCAATCTTGTTTTTCATGAATATTTATCCAGTCATCAAAAC
The DNA here is from genome assembly GCF_023721935.1 of Panthera uncia. Classification (NCBI taxonomy): domain Eukaryota; kingdom Metazoa; phylum Chordata; class Mammalia; order Carnivora; family Felidae; genus Panthera; species Panthera uncia. The sequence continues at coordinate 64,141,110 of NC_064807.1, forward strand.
TGTAGGCCACTGTCTCAAGTACAGCTTCGTTCTTTATATACCTACATTACTCAAGTATATTACACTGAACAATAGCCATATGTGCACATCCCATTGGCTCCCACCCCCGGTACAACTGAGCTTCTCCAGATCTTGTTCCCCATAATACTAGCAAAGAATAACTTACATTCAAGATTTTTAATAACACACCACTCCCTTGAACATGGACAATGTTTGGTACATATTCAAATAAGCACATTTTCACTATTGGTCTCTGTGCCAACATAAAAGCCTAAGATTTCTCAACTGCTCATTTAGATCTGCACCCTTATCTGTAACATTAAAGAAACTAGTTCATTTAAGAAACAAAGACGATGAGCTCTTAGCTTTAAATATTTGACATAGAGTGAGGTGGGGAAGGCAATGACCATTTGTACTCTTAGGAGAGGTTGAGGTATTCCCCAATCATCTTCTGTAGGGTTTTAGACCACTGTCCTCTGAGTGTAAGAATTGGACTCTAAATCCAACCATGCTACTTACTGGTGTGCATAATCAGGCAAATCACTTGGCCTCTTTGAAATCAGTTTGTTTGGTTTTTTTTTTTTTTTTTTTTTTTTTGTAATCTATACAGGAAGATGACAACTACTAGATTAACTTATTTTAAAATTCTTTTTCCACCACCCAATTCCATGGCCTGTCTAATATTTCAGAACATCACAAAACGTTTATGATTTCATCATCTCCCTGCTTTTCTTTCAGAGCTATACCTGCCTATGCCAACCCAGTGCTGGTTCACACTGGCTCAGATAAAAAACTTAGTACTTCTTCATAATCTATTAAAATTTCAACCTCCAATCCATAGGTGAATAGGAAACACCTGACTGATTATTTCCAGAAAGGTGACTGTTAAAGGTTTCTGCTCTTTAAAGTTCATTTGGGTCAGCACACACCATGCTTCTATTGAGGGCTTCTCTAGTGGTCTTTCCCCACTCAGCACCCAGTTTTCCTACTCTAGCTCTTGCTCTTCTTGCTTTCTCTTCTTTCTTCACTACTGTCTGGTCTTTTCTTATAAACAAAATAATGATGTCTTTTTCTCATGCAGATTGGGTCCCTATTCTTTCCCTTATCCTTCCTTTACAATGCTTGTAAGAGTCTCACCTATCCTAAGTCATTTTATTGAGATACTTTCCCCAAAATGACTTCAGATGCCAGGGCTAAGACAACCAAATGTTTTCCAACAATCTCTTCCTTTTTCCTTCCCAAATGTCAGAGCCAGAACAAATCAGAGTTCTACCCCAACATTTTTATTTTAAAGATGATGGATGCTTGAAGGAGTTTAATGACTTGTCTGAGATAAATGAGAAAATCAAAAGCAAATCGAAAACCTCCATCCCACATTTTGGGCTCATTTCAACTCAATATTTTCCTTATCAACAAGTACTTCTTTTAAAAGTAAATATCTGGTCTCCTGGCCTAGCTGAGACCCGTGAATCAGTTTTATAAATCGGAGGATACAGAAAGAGATGGATAAGGTCTGCTCTCATTTACCTCAGCACATGTGATCAGTATCTTCCTCTTTGACTAATGTATGCTTCACTATTTAAAGTTGATCTCCAGCATGGTCTTGCTTGTGAATCTTTGTGCAGTGCTCAGAAAAGTAAAAGAATCTAATCGCTTCTCGGCCTTTTGGCTAAGATCAAGTGTAGAAAAGTAAAAGAATCTGAATTTTGTAATTATGGTAATTCTCCATGAAAACTGTATTAGAGTGGGTTATGCAGAGGTATTTTTATTCAGAAATTGCAATGAAAAAGGATATGGATGCTCTTGGTTTGCAAAAAATCAAGCCAGATCTTTCCTCATTCACAAATTCTCAACATACAGAGCTTTTGGTAAAAATATAAAAATAACTGCCTAAGAAAAATAATGACAAAGATTTTTTTCTGCCAAAATCACCACCTATGCTCTGCTCTCTAAAACTTCCAAAGGGTTATCCCTGGATCTAAGACTACTAAAGTCTCCTGTTGCTATTAGGGACTTTCCAACTCCCTTAACAATTTAATGCTGTGATTCTGGAACATAAAGAAGTTAAGAAACTTTCTAGTTCTCCAGGGTTTGATTCTCCAAGTTCCATGTACTAATTGGGAACCAAAAAAATGAGGTGAAAAAAATTTTAATTAATTCAAGTTATCTGGGCCAATAAGAGACCTGATTGCTGAGCAGCCTTTGTGCAAGTAGAATTGTAGGAGACTATTTGTGTATTGGAAAGTATCCTGATAAGTGCAAGTATGTGGCAAGGTCAAGATTTATTTTTTACTATGTGCACACTATTTGACTCAACATGAGTACTGCAAAGCTCCCTTCCCCACTGGATTGCATTGTTACTTTTGACATAAACTAATTGATATCTTGTTCTGTTCCACTAGTCTATTCTTCTTATCCTTGAACCAATACTACATTGTCTTTTTAGCTATAGCTCTATAAATCTTGATTTTGGTCCTCTAAATTATTTCTTCTTTATGGGTGGTTGGTTGGTGTTGGTATTTGTATATATATTTGGCTTATCAATTTTCACAATATACCTGCTGGAATTTTGATTGAGATAGCCTTGAACCTTCTAAATTTCAATTTAGAGAGAACTGACATCTTTATACTATTGTATCTTCTAATTCATTAACTAGGTATTTTTAAATTTCTCTCAATGTTGGGGCACCTGGGTGGCTCAGTCAGTTGAGCGTCCAACTTTGGCTTAGGTCATTATCTCGGTCTGTGAGTTCGAGCCCCGCGTCCGGCGCTGTGCTGACAGCTCAGAGCCTGGAGCCTGCTTGGGATTCTGTGTCTCCCTTTCTCTCTGCCCCTCCTCCGCTCATGCTCTGTCTCTCTCTCTCTCTGTCAAAAATAAATAAGTTAAATTTTTTTTTAATTCCTCTCAATGTTTTATTGATTTTTCTTGCACAAATGTCTTGTACATATTATACATTTATTCATATATTTTTTGTTTTTTGATGCTATTATAAATTGTGCTTTAATTCTATTTTCTACTTTCTTGTTATTGTTATGTAATGATTTTTCTATGCTAAAGTTATATTTAGCAATCTTGGTAAATTCACTTTTTTTGTAATAATTTCTTAAATTTTTAATTAAAATATAGTTGAAATTAAATTCACTTATTAATTCCAATATTTTTAAACCATTTTAGTGTTCTACATACATATAGTATCATTCATAAATAGTGACAGATTTGTGTTCATTATTTATATCATTTATCATTATTTTTAGTACTGATTATTAATTCTGGTACTATTATAGTAGTATATTCGGGAGCTGAAACAAATAAGGTAAAATGAAACAATTCTGATTGAAAATGTACTGGTGCTTTAAAATGGCTATGAACTATTTAAAACTAGATTTTAGATATCTTAAAAATTAATATTCCTCTTGTATCACAAACAAGCAGATTGTAGAAGAAAAAACATTTCTATTTCCAAAATACTATAGCAAATATAAAGTCCATTTTCTTAGTACAGGTACAAATGAGCTTGCAGGAATCCTGTAAAATGTATTTCTAATGATTTCAGTAAACAGAACTGAAGAGAATAAAAATAAATTAAAAAGGGGCATCTTGGTGGCTCACTTGGTTAAGTGTCCAACTTCAGCTCAGGTCATGATCTCACAAGTTCATGAGTTGAGCCCTGCGTCAGGCTCTATGCTGACAGCTCAGAGCTTGAAGCCTACTTTGGTTTCTGTGTGTCCCTCTCTCTGCCCCTCCCTCGTTTATGCTTTGTCTCTGTCTCTCAAAAAGTGAATAAATGTTAGAAAATATTTAAAAATAAATAAATTAATTAATTAATTAAAATAAAAAACATCTGTCACTCTCTGATGTCTAATAAATGTAAATCAAATTAAGAAACTTCAGAGTAGATTGTAGAAAACATCATTATAATAGAATATCTGGATAGATCTTATCTGGCCACTAGATCTGCAATATGGGCAAATTCTCAGACAGAATTACTTATGACTAGGTGATGGAGGCCCAAGACCTTAGTAGAAAGCTTCACATATTTTAGCTCAGACCAAGGTCAATTGTCCTGATGATTTTATATCCCAAGTTACTTTCTGCCTGAGGTCCAATTAATGGGCCTTCACATGTCATATTCCTTATTTAAAAACTTAAAAGTGGAAAAAAAGGCACTTGAGGATAAAACTATTTCCAGAAAAGATAAGAAACTGCTCTGAACTATATTGAATCAGTGTTGTTTATGATAGGATGGCAGGCCTTCTAACTAGATCTAAACATTTAAAACTAAGCATACCTATACTTCTCAATAAGTATGGGTATTAATTTATTAAACATTCTACCAAAATTTCAATGGCAATTTTCAATTGCAATTGGCAACTGCAATAGCAGCTAAATGCTTGACATATTTTATATTTCAGACCAATATTTTCTATGAGTATCAGGCAAGATATAGATACAAATCTGTCTAGAGTAATCCTTTTATTGACACATAGGGAAATTTGGCCAAAAAAAATTATTTACTTGTAGCCTTAGCTGATCTTTCCTCAGGATTCATTTCATGTGGAGGACATAGTTTCCAGAGTTTCCCCAGAGTCGCAAGGTAACCTAAAAAAGGCAGTTAATAGCCCATTCATAGGCCTTTAGAAACTTCTAAAGTCAAGGTATTTCATGGATGTGATAACACAAGATTATATTAAATAAGTACATTTTCCCCTGGCTTATTAAATCCCAGAAATTAAATTTCCCCAATCTAGTGGAGAGTAGAAAGTATGGCTTTAATGTCAGTCTTTTCAGTCATGGTAAACACATTCTGACATTTTCAAGCTACCTCAGAATTCATGGAATCACAAATGATATCTCGTTTTTGAAGATTTCTAATTATTTATCCTTTAAAATAATAGGAAAGTCTATCATGGCCTTAAAAGGTCATTAGCAAGGAGAATATCAAGGATGTTTTATAAAAGAATGTCTCTAAGCAATGAAAGGTACAAATAGAACAAATGAAAATCTATGTGCAAATTTATCTTAAGAGAACTGTTGAATCTGTAAGCAATGATAGTGAATAGGAAAGAATTTGAAATTGTTCCTATTTGCCTGTAGATATTACTTCATTATATTTTAATATTTAATGTTAAAGGCAAGTACGAGACTAAAGTTTCCAAGGTTTGGAAGAATTCTCTTTACATCTTCCTCACCTCATTCGAGGCAAAGCCAATAAAAGTGATCTTCTGATGAAAAAGCTAATATTCCAATGGGAAAACCAGAATTGCTTTGTTTTGGACCCTCATTCCTTTGTTATTCAATGATCACATATCATTTTACATAAATTGCTTGCTAGTCCCTCCATAATAAAAAAGGACAATTTTTATAAACAGATTATACAGTTTTACTATCCTAACAAGGAACTATCAGAAATAAGAAAAACTCTAGTGAATTTTTGCCTGATAGGAAGTCCACAAATCCATATAAAGTTACCATTATGGGTGTATATTAAGCAATTTTTCAGTGACAACTGAAATCTAATGGAGTGTCTCCAAACTCAATGGAAGAACCACCCATTTAATTTGATGACTACTTGAAAGCATTTCACTTGCACTGATAGGATGTGTCCATGCTGTCCACCTCAGGACACTGCCATCACAATGCTATGATCTGCTATTCCCATCACTTCCCTGAAATCTGATGCTCTTCCTGCTTCTAATAGGTGCTGCTATTTAAGGTGCCTATACAGTAGGTCATCCACGCTAGGACACTTGACATTGAAAGAGTATACTGTTACTAATTACACCAGGGAAACTGATGTTAAGTAGACTAGTTCTGAGCAAAGGACACATATGGTCACCATTCCAAGGTTGGTTCTATTAGGGCCAACATGTTCCAAAGACATAAGATGTTTCACTAAAAAAACCCCAACCAACCAAACAAAAAAACAAAACAAAAAACAGGCATTGTTTTCTTTGTTCCCTGGCTGACAGCAAGTACTTAAGCTTTGGTCTGAACCTGAAGTCTCCCAAGGTCCAGATATAAATTCATGGGGTCAGGCTGGGGAAATAATCTCTGGGAAGATACCATGCTACTCTGGGACTCAGGGTGGTAACAAATTTAAGATATAATGCTTTTTTTAATTTTTTTTATGTTTATTTATTTTTGAGAGAGACAGAGACAGAATGCGAGTGGGTTAGGGGCAGAGAGAGAGGGAGACACAGAATCCAAAACAGGCTTCAGGCTCCAAGCTGTCAGCACAGAGCCCCATACTGGGCTCGAATGACCTGAGCTGAAGTTGGACGCTCAACCGACTGAGCCACCCAGGCGGCACCCCTTAAAATATAATTCTTAAATAAGAAACAGTGAACCCTATTAACATAACAGGTGACCAGAGCCTAGGGGAGAGACGGATGATAAGGAATCTTTACGAAAGCTCATGGTAGAGGTTAGGAAGTGTGAGATCTGAAGTCTAATTAGGGTTATTCTTTTTTCCTTTTCTGCATTGTCATTCCTTTGTATCTTCCTCAAATCTTCAGTTAGTAAATAGAAGCCCAGAGCTAGCTATAGTTCAGAGAATGAAGGGAATGTAAATCCATGCATGGGATGACACAAACTGGATCAAAATGACATCAGCATTGATGACATTGAAGAACAGGCAGAAATGACTGGTCCTGAAGCCTAAATAGTGGTATGAAACAAGAGATCAGCCACAACCAGTAGTCTCTAAACACTTTCATTTAGTCACCCTTCCGTTATTCTGTCCCCCTCTGAATAGCACATCATTCTCTCCTAAGAAAGCCAACTAAAGTTTACAAATTGCTAGTCTGTCTGCCCCCTAAGCATTTTCCAAGGAAGGGCCAATCTGCAATATGGTCATTCCACTTTCTGGGCAGCTGCACAATGACCAAGTCTAAATCCAACAAAGTCAGGAAACCATGAATCAGTGAAACGACTCTGGTGCTTTTTTAAAATCTTACTTTGTATAAACTGGGTTCTAGCCAGCTTCTCACTGATCATGATGATGAAAGAAAGTAATGCAAAGGAGTGACAAACAGTGTGTGTGTGTGTGTGTGTGTGTGTGTGTGTGTGTGTGTATATATATATATATATATATATATATACACAAACAGTATATATATGATATACATATATGACTGTTCTGGAAAGAAATTCCCAAGAACTCCATCTTGGGAATAAATATATTTGATGTAAATCAGGATGTGAACGTGTTATACAAAACCTCTATTGTGGTTTGTCAATCAAATATTTCATGACCTCCTTGAGTATGCTGACAGCTTGTGGTCTTAGACAAATGTTGGCTCAGTATATCCTAAGAGCTTTGCATATTGGAGAAATTTAAAACATTTTATTCCCGATGTAGTTTCAGAAAACACACCATTCCAAGAAGTCACTTAGGTCTTAGGTCTTTTTGTTGTTGTTGTCATTAGTTACTTAGTTAGTTAGTTAGTTAGTTAGATATAGGATCTTGGAAGGATATAGAACTTGTGGTTCTCTCAAATTTCTTGAGGGATATTCACAGAAAATAATTACTTCCTACTATCATTACTAAGAAAGCTAAAAGATTCAAGAAGACAGAGAGAAGTAGAATGACAATGAAATAAAGGAGCCATTTCTTTTTGTGATGTGGTGTGCTATAAAATGCTCACTGCTGCCTCTTTCTGAACTGTAAGGGGAAAATGAATCTCTGTTTTACAATTAAAAGTAAACATAAGATTAAAAAAATTAAAAGATTAAAATAGAAAAACAATAATATTTTAAAATCTAAATAAAAAGTAACAAGTAATGTAGGATTTTAAGCAGTGTTTAAAAAGATAAAGCAATCAAACAAAAGAATAAAACCAAGTAACTTAATGTCTTAAAATTTTTTTTAATTCTAAAGAAAACATAAGCTAAATTACCTAAATTTAAATAAAAAATTCTGGGAATAATATGTCAGGTTAAGAAAAAAAGAGATGTAATATTAAACATTACAATCTAATATTAATATTTAAAGTGTGAAATTTAGATAAGAAGAAATAAAATGATAAAAGTAAATGTTTTTAAAGCTTAACATTCCCATAACAGAGGAATGAAATATAAATCCCAGATAAGGATCAAATGTAAAAACCATCTAAAGGTATATCCACCATTCCATAATAACAGATTCCTCCTGGATCAGCAACATATCATGGATAGAGAGTCAGTGGTACAAAGGAAAAGATACAGTTCTACCTTTATCCGTGGTTATTTACTTTTAATTTTCAAACAGCTTCAAAAGTCAGTTATTTAACTCCAGGTCTAAAGCAGTAAGATCCCATATATCATAAGGTGTTTGGAAAAAAAGACTGTCAAAGTAGATATGTTGAAATTAAAAATATTAATAATTTAATGCCTCATAGGTGGAGATGAACAAAAAGTTAAAAAAACAATTATTATACTAGAACCAAAAGGTTTAATATTATACAGCTACCCAGACAGAGGATAATCAGCATTACATATTTAAATAGATTCCAAGTAAATCAGATTCTTTTAGTAATTACAGTATTGTAAATTCATAATTTTAGCTGAGTTTAAAAATCTGATGCCAGTTTTAATTGTGCCTTGTAGGGATACAGGAGTACTGATGCAAAGGGGCACTTGTACCCCAATGTTTATAGCAGCACTTTCAACAATAGCCAAATTATGGACAGAGCCTAAATGTCCATCAACTGATGAATGGATAAAGAAACTGTGGTTTATATACACAATGGAGTACTACGTGACAATGAGAAAGAATGAAATATGGTCCCTTGTAGCAACATGGATGGAACTGGAGAGTGTGATGCTAAGTGAAATAAGCCATACAGAGAAAGACAGATACCATATGTTTTCACTCTTATTTGGATCCTGAGAAACTTAACAGAAACCCATGGGGGAAGGGAAGGAAAAAAAAAAAAAAAAGAGGTTAGAGTGGGAGAGAGCCAAAGCATAAGAGACTGTTAAAAACTGAGAACAAACTGAGGGTTGATGGGGGGTGGGAGGGAGGGGAGGGTGGGTGATGGGTATTGAAGAGGGCATCTTTTGGAATGAGCACTGGGTGTTGTATGGAAACCAATTTGACAATAAATTTCATAAAAAAATTAAAAAAAATAAAATAAATTTTGCCTTGTAAAGAAAGTAAGAAAATATGAAATTGGTTTTGAAAATAATCTTATCAAAAAACATTTTATTTTTTTAATATGAAATTTATTGTTGGAGTACTGATGCATAGGGGCACTTGTACCCCAATGTTTATAGCAGCACTTTCAACAATAGCTAAATTATGGAAAGAGCCTAAATGTCCACCAACAGATGAATGGATAAAGAAATTGTGGTTTAGGGGCGCCTGGGTGGCTCAGTCGGTTAAGCGACCGACTTCGGCTCAGGTCATGATCTCGCGGTCTGTGGGTTCAAGCCCCGCATCGGGCTCTGTGCTGACAGCTCAGAACCTGGAGTCTGTTTCAGATTCTATGTTTCCCTCTTCCTCTGACCCTCCCCTGTTCATGCTCTGTCTCTCCTTGTCTCAAAAATAAATAAATGTTAAAAAAAAAAAAGAAATTGTGGTTTATATAACAATGTAATACTGCGTGGCAATGAGAAAGAATGAAATATGGCCTTTTGTAGCAGCATGGATGGAACTGGAGAGTGTTACGCTAAGTGAAATAAGTCATACAGAGAAAGATAGATACCATATGTTTTCAAAAAACATTTTAAAGGTTTTAATACAAGTGTAACATTCTCCTGTCTGGAAATCTCTCTCACTATTACACTACCCCTCTACTTGCCCTCTTAATCAAGCTCTTCAACAATAAAAACAATTGCTGACTCCTAAAACGTAGGCATTTATTTACTTATTTTCATTATACACTGCACCAAAAAATATTAGAGCTTGAGAGATTTGAGAGATGAATTTGACACAGCAGTAAGAACCTATCTGTTTAGCCCTTTACTTTGTCTAATTGATTTCCACAATGTGATTACAAAAATTATGTGTCCCTTTCCCATTTACTTGTTAAACATACTTCTTCTCAGTAAGTGTTTTACTGCCTCCTTAACATCTTTGTTCCTAAGACTGTATATTAAAGGATTCATCATAGGAGTTACAATCCCATAGAACAGGGATATAAGTTTGTCAGTAGCATCCAAGTCCTCTGAATTAAGTGTCTCTTTAGACTTGGGCTTCATGTACATAAAGAGAATGGTTCCATAGAATATTATCACCACAGTCAGATGGGCTGAGCACGTGGAGAAAACTTTGCTTCTCCCCTCAGAAGAGCGAATTTTGAGGATGCTGACAATGATTAATGTGTAAGAGATAATGATTAATAACAGTGGTGTCAATATAAACAGTGTTGTGGCCACGAGCATGATGAACTCGTTGCCTGAGATGTCAGCACAGGCCAGTTTCATGATAGCCAGAATTTCACAGGAGAGATGATTGATGACATTATTCCCACAGAAAGGCAACTGTACTACAAATGCGGTTTGTACTGCAGAGTTGATGACTCCTATGATCCAGGACCCAGCTGCCATGGGCACATAGGAATCCTTGCTCATGATGACAGGATATCTTAGAGGGTTGCAGATAGCCACATACCGGTCAAAGGCCATCATGCCCAGGAGCACACACTCTGTTGTCCCCATGGCCAAGCCGAGGAACATCTGTATTGCACAGCCAGAGAAGGATATGGTCTTTCTTTCTGAGAGGAAGCTCACCAGAATGGAGGGAATGGAGGTAGTGGTGTAGCAGATGTCCAAGAAGGAGAGGTTCCCCAGGAAGAAGTACATAGGGGTGTGAAGGTGGGAGTCCCAGATGCTGATTAAAATAAGGGTGCCATTGCCCAGAAGGATGACAACATACATTATTAAGATTAGTGCAAAAAAGAGTAGCTCAAGCCTTGGGTAATCAGAAAGCCCCTTTAGAAAGAATTCCACCAGAATGGTTTGATTTTCCCATTCCATTCTACTGTTTCTCTTTTACCTGTAAGACATTAAAATTTGTTAAAACAAAATGTGTATCTTATTATGATTACTTTCAAATGTGTACCGATTTACAAGTACCCCTCTTCTCAGAGGGGAAAAATTTTTTTAAGGAAAAGACTAAAGAAAAAAAGAAGTAAACCATGTGAACCAAAGCATGGCAAGTTATGAAGAAAGAGGGGGAAGGGAAGAGGAAACTAACATGTTTTATGTTACATGAAATATGTCATGTAATTTACTTAATTTCATCACAGTGCTAAGTGACAGAGATATTATTATCCACAATTTAGATAAAGTGTAAATATTAAGTGAACTTGACCAAAGGTAAATATATATCAGAGCTAAGTAAGATTCAAACCTAAGTCTTCTTTCCTGAAGCCTGGGATTTTTGTTGTATTTATCATCACATATGTAAACTTGAGGTTATAATAAAAACTTAGCATTGTATTTCATGTGTAACTGAACAATAAACCATTTTTATTGGCTACACACCACCACACAATAAATCAATGATCTTGTCACTCCTTGAAATTATAATGTTATGTTTACTATCTGTTTTAACCATAGCATGTAAACTTTATAAAGATAGATACTTTTCTTATTTACTTCCACAGTCCAGTATCTATAGTGAAGTGGACACAGAGATAGATGTTCAAAAATATTTGTTTAGTTAAGGAATAAAATGAAAGACAAAATATTTCTCACTCTGTGTCAATCCTCTACTAATTGCTTGCTTTATGCATTACCTAATTCAGTCTGAATAACAACCCTATTAGTCAGTTACTGTTACTAGCATCATCATCTTTATTTATAAACAGAGGAGGAAAATAAAGCACAGAAAAATTAAGTAATTTGCTTAAGATCAAAGTCATGTAGCTAAAAAAATGGTAGAATGAAGAGTTAATCCCAAGCCATATGGTTGCAGAGTATAAATTCTTAATTATTCAATTTCTAGAGAACTTGGCTTATAGACTAGAATACTAATTGACAATACTAATGTTTCAAGAGAACTATCAGACCAAAACAGGGATTATTCAGAAAGAAGCAATATTTCAAAATGGAGATTTGAGAGTTCATTTGATACTTTATGTTTCACTACAAATGTGTTGTCATACAACATTTAACACTTCCAATCTGTGATTTCCCTTGTGAGAAATTCTTTCTCCTTTCTCCTTTTTCCTTACTATTCTTTTTTTTTTTTTTTTTTAATATATGAAATTTACTGTCAAATTGGTTTCCATACAACCCCCAGTGCTCATCCCAAAAGGTGCCCTCCTCAATACCCATCACCCACCCTACCCTCCCTCCCACCCTGCCCTCCCTCCCACCCCCCATCAACCCTCAGTTTGTTCTCAGTTTTTAACAGTCTCTTATGCTTTGGCTCTCTCCCACTCTAACCTCTTTTTTTTTTTTTTTTTTCTTTCCTTCCCCCTCCCCCATGGGTTTCTGTTATGTTTCTCAGGATCCACATAAGAGTGAAACCATATGGTATCTGTCTTTCTCTGTATGGCTTATTTCACTTAGCATCACATTCTCCAGTTCCATCCATGTTGCTACAAAAGGCCATATTTCATTTTTTCTCATTGCCACGTAGTATTCCATTGTGTATATAAACCACAATTTCTTTATCCATTCATCAGTTGATGGACATTTAGGCTCTTTCCATAATTTGGCTATTGTTGAGAGTGCTGCTATAAACATTGGGGTACAGGTGCCCCTATGCATCAGTACTCCTGTATCCCTTGGATAAATTCCTAGCAGTGCTATTGCTGGGTCATAGGGTAGGTCTATTTTTAATTTTCTGAGGAACCTCCACACTGCTTTCCAGAGCGGCTGCACCAATTTGCATTCCCACCAACAGTGCAAGAGGGTTCCTGTTTCTCCACATCCTCTCCAGCATCTATAGTCTCCTGATTTCTTCATTTTGGCCACTCTGACTGGCGTGAGGTGGTATCTGAGTGTGGTTTTGATTTGTATTTCCCTGATAAGGAGCGACGCTGAGCATCTTTTCATGTGCCTGTTGGCCATCCGGATGTCTTCTTTAGAGAAGTGTCTATTCATGTTTTCTGCCCATTTCTTCACTGGGTTATTTGTTTTTCGGGTGTGGAGTTTGATGAGCTCTTTATAGATTTTGGATACTAGCCCTTTGTCCGATGTGTCATTTGCAAATATCTTTTCCCATTCCGTTTTTCCTTACTATTCTTACGTAATATTTTTTCTTATTCATCTCACAAGGCATTTTCCTATAATACAGGTATTCTCAAAAAAGCTGGGGGGTGGGGGCTTTTGGATAGATTTATCCTTCTCACTTTTTTTTCCCTGTTTTATTAACTTAAGTTTTGTTTGTAAATATTTTAAACTTACTTGGAATTTTCTATTTCCAGGATATAAGAACTAAATTCATTGAAGTTTCCTCTTTCTTCTCTATTGCTACCTCTAATTAATGTTCTTAAAATACTTTCATGAGATTGTTCATGAGATGTTCTCTTCATTGGCTTCTAGGTAATTTTTCCCTTTCCTTCTTTAAACCAAGAATTACCCAAATGTGTGTTTCTTGCATAACTAGTCATTAGATATTTGTGTTTGACTTTGTTATTTATTTCCAACTTTATTTAATTATGAAAAGAGAACATGACCTATGGAGACTTGGGCAGCCAATTACTTGATCCATGTTGTAAATTGTATGAATTCTCTTGGAGAAAGACATATGGTTTTATATGGATACACAATACATGCATACATCTATACATATAATCAAGTTTACTTAATATATTATTCAAATATTTCAAATAATTATTTTCTGACATCTATATTTAATAAATTCTATTCAAAAATTTTAAGTACATGTATTTTAAGTATATGTATCCTATATATGTAGGATTTTTATATGTTTAGCTTCTGTATTGGTTATGGCTGATAATCTTTACAAATTGTGAATGTTATTAATTGACCGTTCTCATGTTTTGTGCTTTAAATTCCACTTTTAGCATATTGCTATTACACTCCTGCTTTCTTTTAGTTTGCTTTTGCCTGCTCTTTGTGCATTCCTTTATTTTCAATTCTTCCATTTCGTTTTGTTAAGTACACTACTTATAAGTAACGTATATCTGGGTTTAAATTTTTAATCTCTTTTTATAGTGTCTTTTATGAGAATATCAAGTCCAATCTCTTTAAAATATAAATATTAATGTATTTTATTTTTTTCTTTCCATATACTTTATTTTTGTTACTTACTTATTTTGCATTTTTGTATTTTCTTTTTTTCCCACTTCCTTATTTTGCTGGCTAGTTGTCATTCACTATTTATCTTCATTAACTTGAACACTCTACTCAATTTTACCAATCCATAAGTGGATATGTTCTCAAGTCTTTTGCCCATCTAACGTTATGAATTACTTTGCTCTGAGGCTAGGGTCCATCTTCTCATTTTCAGGCCATAATTAGTCTCCTTGGGATCACCCAAAACCCAATTTGATTTTCCTATTCTAAACTCCTCTTTGCCCTAGCTTTTAAAATTATTTAATTTTTTAGAAGATTTCCATCTTATAGAATTTGTCATACTTTTCTGGGTTAGGTCTCAAACCACTTGAGACCCCCAAGGGTATTATGCACACAGGGGTCCTTTGAATAGTGAAGATTATATGCACCCCTGTAAAAAAATCATCTGTCAAAGTCATTGTTCCATTAGCTATCCCCATGCTACATGATATTCTAACAAACACATTCCATACCACTGTCAAGCACACAGACTTTGGAGGCAAACTTAGGTCAAACACTATCTCTGCCTCTTAACTAGATGGCCTGGGCAGGTTTTTGATCATCACCATCCCTCACTACAGGATGAAGATAAAAACACCTATATCATATTATTTGTTGATATGACTACATGAGCTGGTGCATATAATCAATTAGCACAACAGTGGTTCCCATTGTCAGTGGTTTCCTTCATGCTTCTCCGTTCATTTCTTCCTTCTGTTAGAGTCATCTGCATCTCTTTATCTCTTTATCATTTCTTTATCAAGTACATGTAGCTTAAAAGCTAATCAGATCACACACAATGTTCTGACAAATGGTATTATTTCATCCTACATACAGATCCTAATACACTTTATCACAGTCAGCCCAATCTTCTGGACACCAGAAAATTAGGTGCCAAAATGGCAAAAATCATCTCAAGCTCTGCCTTATATCAAATTCAATTCCCTCTATAAAAAGATAGGGTTGTAGTAAGGTACCAGTGTGTTCCTTGTCTTAAAACACATGACTAACTTTTTTGACTAAGACTATTTTAACATTTTTAGCAAGCCTCTTGACATAAAAAGGAAAAGGAAAAGGAAAAGCTACTCACTTTTACAATTATAACCTAATGATCGAAAAGCAGATATTCAAAATAGTCCCCAATACTGCATGCAAACATACTAGAATAATGCCCAAGCAGGTGTCTTTCTGGCTATGCATTGCTTTGGTAAATTTTCTTTTTCAGTTCACAAAATGATAATGTTCAGTTTCTTTAAAAAACTCCAAATTGGTCATAGGATCCTCCTCATATGTTATCTCTGTATAAAGGGGCCCTGGAACACAGTTCACCTGGTTCTTAAGTGACTGAACCAAATGGAACTGAGCTGTTGCTAGAGGACCAGCGATGACTTGTTTCCCAAAGAACACATAGTCTACTGTACACCCTATAGTAAGCCTCAATTCGCTCAAGTAAATAACAGTGTCCAAATACTATGTAACACACTAAAAAGCTGAACATTAATAAAAAGTAACTCATCCTGCTGGGCAAATTCCTTCCAGTTGGTTGTGCAGTGGTCTCTGCATACAGAACTGCTCTTTTGGTCTCATAGCTCTTTTCTCCCCACCACATCGCAGTCACTAGACCCTTAAATTCCCTTTCTAACACTCAATCTCTCAATGAGAAAAACATCTCATGTTCAAAATTGACACTTTTAAACCATCAGTCCAACTCCTACTTATCGATGATAAGTTTGTTTCCTGTCTTTGCAGTAACTTACCTTCAAACCAGAGACTGCCTGTCTCTCTAGGTTGCAGCAACAGATGATTTTGTCCTGCTTTTCTACTTGCAGCCAATCTTCATGACTCCACATTAGTAGCTGAGCCTCCAAAGACGCAGCTACTAGTGAGTAATCATTTGGCCATAGAAACTCACTGAGTGTTTGACATTTATAGACACATGACTGTTACAGGTGTGAATACAAAGATAAATTCTGCTAGTTCAGACAAAGCACCATTAGATTCCTCTAGTTCGAAATAGGAAGGAAATTGATACTTAACCATACATTTTAGGAATGGGGCAATTTCCCCATAAAGCCCAGGCTAAAACACTGCCCCATTGTGGACCACAGATATCTAAAGAATCTGCTCCATGCTTTAGGACACAATTTAAGTGTTCTTAAAGACCTCTCTAAACCTCTATGGGCAACTTTAAATTGCCTCATAAATGAAATATGTATAAAACATGAGACTTCAGAAATAAAGCCCTGAAGACCTAATTACAAGAGGCCCATTACTCTGTTTCACACAAAAATCATAAAGAGGCTCATGTACAGTCATCAAAATTTCCCCAACTGAATTCTCTCTCAATCTTTCAATCTCTTTTTCTCTCTCTCACACACATACAAACATACACACATGAAACCATTTGGGAAGTATAGATTATTAACCATACAATTTTATGTTTACTTTATGATTTAGTTTATAATAAAAGTTGACTTTCTGAATGAACATATTACATTGTAAATATTCAAAAAGTAATACACAGGTTTTGTATACAGGACATTTTTTTTGGAAGTAGGAAGAAGGTAAAAAGAAGGTTAGACAAGGAAAGAAAAGATATATTCAGGTAATATATAAAGGCTTAAAAAACAAAGCTGAAAATAAATTATAATTAAACAACCTAGTGATAACCATAGTTCAGAAAGGAGCCTGATCTTCATTATAAAACAATAAAATAACTCAAGACAAAATCATTTCCTCCTGTGAGGAGCCAATGAGGCACCTTAAGGCTGGATACTTTTGAATGATCTTTTTCCTTTTTATTTTTTAATTTATTTTTAACAAAATAAGTTCAAATTCCTATGTTAAGGTAGAATTCTAGAAGTGAACTGATGGGTCAAAATCAATGAGTATTTTTATGAAGCTAAAAAATAATATTAATTTATTCTCCCACTATTAATACAGCGATTTTCTCTTATTCTTATCATCACTGGATGTTGTCAATAGTTTAGAGGTTTTTTCATCATCTAAATGGCTTAAAATAGTATCTCATCATGGCTTTAAATGGAATCTTTAACTACTAGAAATATTTAACTTTTGTGTGTGTGTCTTAAATAGGTGCATTTTCTTTTATATGTGTTAAGTACTCATAGCTTCTACCCTTATTTCTATTGGTGTTTTATATTTTCTAATAACCTCTGTTTACATGGCATTTGTTGCATACCTACTCAATGAAGTTGGTTGTAAGAATCTCTGTGAATATAAAAATGTTCAAGGTGCAGTCTCTACCTGTCCTACAGGTAATGAGAAAATATCCATGTAATCAGATGATTTCAATAAGAGGGGGTAATGCTGCAATTAAAATGATAGTAAGGCGTGCCTCAGTGGCTCAGTCAGTTAAGTGTCCAACTCTTGATTTGTACTCAAGTCATGCATGATCTCACAGTCATGAGCCCCAGGGGCTGAGCCCCAGGTAGGGCTTTGCACTGGGAGCAGGGCCTGCTTGAGATTCTCTATCTCTCTCTCCCTTCACTCCTTCCCTACTCTTTCCCTCAAAATAAATATTAATTAATTAATTAATTAAAATGATTGTTTAGTGTGCTATGGAGGTGTAAGTGACAAGTAACTCAGGATCAAGTCATACTTGCCAGGAGAGGTGATACATGAACTGATTCTTAATTTGTGAGTGAGATTTTGAGAGGTAAAAAATACGAGGAAGGACATCCGGGAAGAAGAAACAATAACACCACGGTATAAGACAAGAAATGCATGATGAAGGCAGGAAAATAAAAATAACACAGCATCATAAGAATATAAATAGAGAGGCATATGGGGGCTGGTGGAAGATGAAACCAAACAGACCAAAGCAAAGAGAACCTCATATACCATATGTAGCAATCAGGGATTTAGTTACAAATGGTAGAATACACACTGGATGGAAAGAAATTATTTCATTTACTATTATTAAATAATAGTATGGGAGTGTTTCCATACAGTAATTTCTTCACAGAATTGTTAGGAAATTTATGTTTTCCAAGTCACAAAATTCTGATTAACTGAGAATTGGAAAAATGGGAATATCTTTCAAAATAAATTTCCTAAATGGAAAACCCTGCAGAAGCTCAAGTATTAAGGAAAGAATTATCAGTATTATAGTGATAAGGTATGTAACCAGCAAATGTGAGCATATGGGTACATCAAGAAAGGTGACTGACCTTTCTTTTCTTCAGAAATTTATTCTACAACCCTAAGAAGGGAAAAACCATCTTCCTCTTCTCGTATGAGGACAAAATGCGTATTAAAATTTCTACTTTCAGGCACCTGGGTGGCTCAGTCAGTTAAGCCTCTGACTTCGGCTCAGGTCATGATCTCACGGTCAGTGAGTTCGAGTCCAACATCAGGTTCTGTGCTGACAGCTCAGAGCCTGGAGCCTGCTTCAGATTCTGTGTCTCCCTCTCTCTGCCCCTCCCCTGTTTGCACTCTCTCTCTCTCAAAAATAAAATAAAAACATAAAAAAAATTGTTTTAATTAAAAAAGTTTCTACTTTCGGGGCACCTGGGTGGCTCAGTTGGTTGAGCATCCAATTCAACTCACGTCATGATCCCACAGTTCATGAATTTGAGCCTTACACCGGGCACACTGCTGTCAGCACAGAGCCCACTTCAAATCCTCTGTCCCCTTCTCTCTCTCTGCTCCTCCCCCACTTGTGCTCATTCTTTCTCTCTCTCAAAATTTAATAAAATATTTGAAAAAAATAAAATAAAATGTCTGCTTCTTTAATTAAGTTTCTATCAAACATTTGTAAGTCTAATATAAGACTAGGCCCTAGGTTAGTCATCCTCCAGAGCTTGTGGAAACAGTTGGATTTAAGCTTTGAGAAAAAAACTAAAGTAGAGTTGGATATCGAACACGGCCTGTGAGGCAAACACAAAATCTTTAACTCTAAAGGTTTTCCACCTACCTGGAATTCTTCAGGAAATAAAAGTCCTTTGAGTCTGTGTATGGAAACTAATAAGTTTTTGTTTGTTTGTTTGTTTATTTATTTTGAGAGAGAGAGAGAGTACCCAAGCTGGGGAGGGGCAGAGAGAGAGGGAGAGAGAGAATTGCAAGCACACTTTGTGCTGTCAGCACACAGCCCATTGCAGGGCTCCAGCTCAGGAAGTGGGAGAGGAGACCTGAGCTGAAATCAAGAGTCTGATGCTTAACCAAGTGAGCCACCCAAACACCCCACTAATAGGTTTTTACAGCCTATTTCACTAGGGTGTGATTCTAATACATCAATAGTCTCAACCTTTGCCATCAGATTTAATCTGTGAATATCTATGATGGAAGCTAAAGGGACTTAAATAGAGTTCATGACTGTTTGATATTCCTGCCACTAAAATTAAAAACTGAACTTGGAAAAGTGACATTAATACACCCCAAAATACCACAAGCATTTAACTCTTATTTGCCTATGTAAAATATGTTAATCCCCAACATCCTCTAACTTTACTGTTCCATCAATATAAAATTTATCCAGCATAATGGATTTCCTAGAATGTGGCTTACTCGTGAACATACTTTCTCATTCCTGTTGGCTTGTAAATTAGAAATGTTCTTCAGATAGAGTAAAAATTTGAGGAGGAAGCCAAGCAAAATCAAGATAATATCACATCCTGTGTGACATCCCCCCAAATCTACTTAGATCACTAAGGTGATAAAGCTATTAGTAACAGAGACAAGACATCAATGCAGGTCCACACTAAAAATCAAGAACTTAGATATTCTTCTAAGTTTTGGAAAAGCATTGGAATGATCTCAGGGTATCAAAGAAATCAGCTTTCTTCTAAATGGGCATGGATATGATGCCATCTAACCCAACACTTGTCCACATTACTTTCTAGACCAGTGGACTGATTTTCCAACCCAGTTTTAATTTTGCAAAATTTTCTTTATGCTAGAGCTAACATGTAAGCTGAAACAAAAAAAGAAGATAAAATAAGGACTTTCTGATTGATTGCATAGGCTCCATCCTTAAGGCATTTACCTGTTTCCCTCAATAGTCCCAAATGCTCGCATGCTTAGTTCCACAGGAAACATTCTAAATACTGAACAAGAAAATAGTATCCAAAAGTCTTCGGAGGATTTTGAGATTAATGTGAAACTATGTCACAAGGCTCTCCACTGGAGAATGTGGGTGCAGTTTGGGGGATTTTCTGTTTTGTTTTTCTCACAACAGAGAACTTACTTATTTTGAAAGATTTGATGAAATAATGTGTATGAAATAGGACTATGTATAAAGGTGAACATAAAAAGACATATAATACCCAATTCCAATATTGAGGTATGTACAGAACACAAAATATATTGTTAAATACTTGAAAGCCATCTCCTAGAGTTAGAGTAATAAGTGATCTCTTTATTTTCTTCATCCTATGTCCTGTATCTTGCAAATTCTCTATAGTGAGCATGACATAATATTGAAATGCTGTATGTCATCATAAAAATTGTTGAGTAATATGTGAAAGTTCAAAACAAGAAAAAGTAACCAAAATTCCAACATAATTCTAAGCCTTTAACAATGCCCAATGTATTCACAATTCAATCATCTTTTCCATTCACTTGCTAAAGAAACTTCTGTTAAATAGATGTTTCACTGTCTCCTTTACATCCTTGTTTCTGAGACTGTAGATTAAAGGATTCATCATGGGAGTCATCACTCCATAGAACATGGATATCAATTTGTCAGTGGCATCCAAGTCCTCTGAATTAAGTGTCTCTTTAGACTTGGGCTTCATGTACATGAAGAGAATGGTTCCATAGAATATTATCACCACAATCAGGTGGGCTGAGCAGGTGGAGAAAGCTTTGCTTCTCCCCTCAGAAGTACGGATCTTCAGGATGCTAGAGATGATTAATGAGTAAGATATGACAATCAAAAGCAGGGGCATCAGTGTGAACAATGTCGTGGCCACAACCATGATGAACTCGTTGCCTGAGATGTCAGCACAGGCCAGTTTCATGACAGCCAGAATTTCACAAGAGAAATGATTGATGTTATTCCTACAGAAGTTCAATTGTATCACAAATGCAGTTTGCACTGCAGAGTTGATAACCCCAGCAAACCAGGACCCAGCTGCCATGGACACATAGGAATCCTTGCTCATGATGACAGGGTATCTTAGAGGGTTGCAGATAGCCACATACCGGTCAAAGGCCATCATGCCCAGGAGCACACACTCTGTTGTCCCCATGGCCATGCCAAGGAACATCTGTATTGCACAGCCAGAGAAGGATATGGTCTTTCTTTCTGAGAGGAAGTTTACCATAGTGGAGGGAATGGAGGTGGTGGTGTAGCAGATGTCCAAGAAGGAGAGGTTCCCCAGGAAGAAGTACATAGGGGTGTGAAGGTGGGGGTCCCAGATGCTGATTAAAATAAGGGTGCCATTGCCCAGAAGGATGACAACATACATTATTAAGATTAGTGCAAAAAAGAGTAGCTCAAGCCTTGGGTAATCAGAAAGCCCCTTTAAAAAGAATTCCACCAGAATGGTTTGATTTTCCCATTCCATTGTACTTTTTCTTACCTGTAAGAATTCAAAGAATTTTTTTAACATAATGATTTATTTATTATGGTAAGTCCAAGTTCACCAATGCACATATATAAAAATTTGCCATGAACCCAATGAGAAGAAGGAAGAAAGAAAACAGAGAAGGGGAAGAAGGGAGAAGAGGTAAAGAAGTGAAATAAACAACATCAGAAGAGAAGTATGAAGGAGAATCTGTTGTATCAACCACTCTGGGCCAGGAATTTGTGAGGTTTATTCACACATTACCTCACTGAAACTCCACAATATGACCATTTCAGAAATAAGAAATTTAAGTTAACCAAACAGAATTTAAGCCTAAAGTCATATAATTAATATGTACCAAATCCTAGGCCCAAATTCAACTCTGCTTGTGGTCCCTAATTATCTGAAATATTTTATGAACTCTAAAAGCAGTATGGAATGCATTATATCAGAGATTTGATTAGTTAACTTGCAAAGGCAGTCTAGCTCCTTGTCGGGAATATTTAATAATAACCCACTTCATACCAAAACATTGAATGAAGTGTGCTAATGTGATGGGACAAAAGTCAACAATAAACCCAATCAGTGTTTCTTGACTGCCTGATTGCCCAAAAAACAAGTACAACTCATGCAAAACCCAATTATCTGAAGTCTTCTTGTTCCAATGCAAATATCTTTTTTTATGGGAGATAGAACAAAATTTTAGTAATTATCAATAGTAAAATATATAGTAAAAGTGATTTTCTCTCTTTTAGTGTATAGTTCTATGAATTTTAAAATATGTATGGATTCATGTAACTATCCCTATAATAAGAACACAGAACTTGTCTTTCACCCTAAAAATTCCCTTGTGTCCCTTTTTAGTCACCCCTTTTACCACTCATATCCTGCAAAGATTAATATGCTTTTCATCCTATAGTTTTATCTCTTCCAGAAAGTCATACAAAAAAGGAATCATAAGAGCCATTGGTCTCTGGCTTCTTTCTCTTAGCATAAAGCCTCTGAGCTTCAAGCTTCATCCAACTTGTTATTTCTGAGTATTCCATGGTATGGATACACTAGAGTTTGTTTAATTATATGCTGAAAGACATTTGAGTTGTTTCCAGTTCTTGACAATTATGAATAGAGCTGTTAAAAAAATTATACCCAGATTTTTATGTGAACATAAGTTTTCATTTTCCTAGGGTAAATATCAGATTGGCATAGTGGATAATGAATCATGCATTTTTAAGTTTATAAGAAACTGCCAGCTCTCCAGAGTAGCTGTATCATTTTTGCATTCCCACCAGAAATGTATGTGAGTTATAGTTGCTTCTCATCCTCATCAACACTTAGTAGTGTGTGTGTGTGTGTGTGTGTGTGTGTGTGTTTTACACATTCTAATAGGTATGTAGTGATATTTCATCATGCTTTTAATTTGCATTCCCTAATGACTAATATTTGGGGTTTTTTTTGGCCATCCTTACATTCTCTTTAGTAAAGTGTCATTCACATCTTTTGCCCATTTTTAATTGGATTGTTCATTTTCACATTATTGAGTTTTGAGAGTTCTTTGTACACTTTGGCTACAAATAATTTATTGGATAGATGACTTGCATATATTGTCAACAAGTCTGTGACTTGTCTTCTCATTTTATTAATGCAAAAAACTCTTCATTGCCACCTTAACCAGGTGATTTCTCAGGGAAATATTCCCTGCCATTCAGCCAGGGATCAGACACAGTCTTTGTATCCAAAGAGCTGGTGTCATAAAGTCTCAGGCTATTTCCTTTCATTTTTCTTCATAAATAGCACCCCCCACACACACACACACACAAATTTTCTTTTTCATGGAAACAGAATCCATTGAAAAGGCTCTAATTCACTCAAACAAAAAGTACCTAACATGTAGAACATTGCTCCTTATTCAGGAATCTTGGCATGAGTTTTGGGTCTGAATCCTCTGAATCTATTTCAACTGGCATCTAATTACATGTATTTGCTTTTGGTCATCATTGGGGTACGACTTTCTTCCTATTTTTGCCCTGTCCTCAATCAACTTCATCTTTTATGGATTCTTTTATACCTGAAAGATGCATGTGTCTTTTATTTAGTCCCAGATTCACCTTTTTATTGCTAGCCAGCAAAATCCCAATTCCTTGGTAAATGATTACTAAGAAGCAATTTCACTCTGAAAGGTCACTTTGTCTATTGAAATAAACATGTCTTTTTTTAATGAAACTGAGATTTTTACTGACATGCAGATGTGCATTAGAGTTAGTGTTTCTACAAAAAAGTTCCATGAACAATAGAAAACTTCCAATATGAAGTCACAGGATGTTAAAAATATTACAACACAAGAAAAACAACTACACCCTCGAAGCCCCAACCACAGAACAGAGTAAGCAGCTACCAAGTTTGAAGGGAAACATGCTCTGAGATGGCATTCACCATAGACAGGAAGGGGCTCAAAACACCACCTAAGAAGAGGGTGAGGGACAAGGCTGTGCTGCAGAAATACCTACAGGGAATCCGTCTACGGCTTCCCCAGATTTGCCTCTTCCCAACCCTACCCTACTTTGGTAAAAGCTGTAGATTCAGTCCACATTACTCCACTCAGTCCTCACTGAAAAGTTCTTGTCAGTGCCCTGGATCAGTAAGAGGCCTGAGTCTTTGTGCAGAACACATAGACAGAGATTTTATATGTTTTCTGTATGCATTAAGCCTGTCTATGGCCAGCAATGACCTCAGGGCTAGCATCCCACATCTATGTCCTTTCTGCTTACAAGGTCAGTTACTAGCTATCTGACCTTGGGCAATTAACTTCTGTGTCTCGATATCCTCACCTTTAATTAATAGTCTCATTGTGGTGTTCTTGGGAGAATAAATAAAATAGCGCATATAAGGCACCTCGCATATAGTAAACACTATTTTGGTTTTCTTCATATTTCTTGACTTACTCTTTTTTCTAATTCTTTTACATGCCAATCCCAAGTTTCATGCTCCTACAAGAGTCACTTCAAATTTTTATCAATGAGACCTATTCAGGTATCTGGTCTCTCAACCTAACAACATACTAATTTTCATCACATACATGAAAATTTTCATGACATGGATGCATGTTACACCAATCTCTAGTCACTTTGTAACAGAGTGTTATGCCACTATAGCAAAGGCCAGCACCATTTAGAACCAGACACTCAGGTTAACATTTTTAAAGAAAGCCTATTTTAGTTCATTCATATGAAAGTTAAATGTGTGTGTGTGTGTGTGTGTGTGTGTGTGTGTGTCAAGTATCATGTATAAAGTTACCATAGGAATATACCATCAACAATAACAAAAACTTACAACTATTTAAAACGATTCCCAAGATATTCATATAAACATAACAATGAAATTCAAAATGCTTTCACCTTAGCTAAGGGCTCATTGCTCCTCTTCATTTACTTTTTACACAAATTTAATATGTATTTAGAACGAATAATAAGATTTTCCAAATAGCACCTCCAGTGAGAGAGTTCAGGAAAGGAATTGTCAGTCTTTTCATGATTAGCACCGGATAAACATTTGCTAAACAGAATCAAATTGGTGCTATGAGAAAAAATGGAAAACTGTTACATAATCAGAACTTCGGTGACACAAGCTTAGTTTATATTCTATATGAAGAATGCAAATCTGCTTCCTATTGTATAGTACCTCACTGGACCAGTGGGAAATGATACCATTAGACAGGTAAGCACTACTAAAACCATGAACCCAGAAACTATATTCTGGCTAAATGAATTTTTATTCCCAGTAAGATAAATTCTACATCTAAATATCCATCTTTTTTATGGATATTCAAATTGTTATTTGAACATGTGTTTTAATTTTGTCTCCATTTTTCCATTATATCAAAGAAAATCCTCTTGGAACTTTTTCCTTCCTATTCTGTAAAGACTCTTTATAGTAAGAAATAGTCTGTCCCCCAAACACATGGCTTATTTCAACTCAGTTCATTCGACAGACATCCCCTTAGATTTGTGTTATTAGTATGTTTTCAGCAATTACCTCTAAATGGAAGATTGATTCACCTCCTAGGTTGCAATGCACAGCAGATTATTTTGCTTGATCTTCTATTTGCAGCCAATTGTACAAAATTTTCCATGAGGTTGATGAATATCTGAAGGTATCACCACTGAGGAACCATAATGTCACAGGCCTTGTGGTCTGGAAAACATTGATGGCAAAGGTACTATTTCAAATGGTTGTAAAAACTTCTATACATTACAGCCAAATATGATTGATTACAAAGGGAATGTATTTTGGATGTGCTAGTTCAAAAGTAAGATAAAAATAAATATTTGAGACCATGGAAGATTTCATTTGCCCTTCAAGCCAAGGTGAAAACACTGCCCTAAGATGAAGACTCAGGAAATTATCTAAAGAATTTTCTCCAGGCTCAGGAAGGCAATTTAAATATTTCTTGCTCTAAGGGACTTATACACTTTTCTAAGCCATAGCTTTAAATTGCTTCAGGAGAAAGACATTCAAAACTTTTGAAAACTTCAAGAATAATCCCCTAAAGGCCTAATTATATTACATTTATACTGTATTACAAATAGCCAATCCAGAGTCTTGAGGATGTGTCTTATCCCATTCTTTTTATCATATACTGATGAAATGCTTAATCCAAATATACCCCAGGGTTCTTGTTCATACCGCTGTTCAACCTACCATATCTTACTGATAATATAGTAGAAAGACCTCTTGGTAATGTATAGCTACATTACCTCTTGGTTATTAACAGTAAGAGTAAAAACTTATAAATTTCTAGGCACTGTTAAAAGAATTGTGTATGTATTAATTCGCATTTATTAAATCAGTGAGAGAAGAGAAAAAGTGTTTATTGTACAAAATAATCTAAAACTTACTGAAGCTGAAAATCAGAATTTACTCATACATATGTGAATATGAATGGCATTTTGAAATTCACAAGAAATGCAGAAATTCTGCAAGCATACAATGAAACCTGGAAGCCATCAAGCTATTCAGGTTTCTTATTGTAAGTCTACCAACTAATTTATAACTTAATCCCACTCTGTACTGTAAGCATCTCCAAAGAATTCGCCTAAATATATATATATACCTATCCCCCACGCTAATTGGCATAAAATCACCACCTATCTAAATTAAACAATTAGGAGGTAATGGTGAAAATATGTATAGAATTCCAGGTACTCTCAGCCATCTTCTACTTCTGAGGACAGTGCTCTCCTTTCCTTGAACGGCTTCACCAAAAAAATGAATACAATTTGTTCACCACAAAACCACTAGCCCAGGTAAAACAGACTTTGACTACAGGTGTAATGACAGGGGGGGAAATCACAGAACTGAACATGAAATGAATTAAAACAGTACCCAACATCATTGCTTCCAAAGTTCACTGAGCTGACTACACGAAATTGCTTCCTGGACTTATCTTCTTAGGTCCTGGTCTACCACCATGTGAGTAAGCTTCTTTCCTAAGAGCAGAGCTCTTGACCCATTATTTTTCCTTTCTTCTCCTCAAATCATAATGGATCCTCAAAATCCCATATCCAACATTACTTAATTGAAGTATCCAAGTAAGTCATCTCAGAACAATGTTTCAAGCAAAGAGAATTGTTCTTTTACATTTTGTAACAGAAAAGGGTTAGTTACTATTTTTTTAACCTATCTCATTAAAGCTAGGACATGGGAACTAGCCAAAATGATGAAATGGAAAAATTCTCCTCAAAAGAAATTCCAGGAAGAAATGAAAGCTAAAGAATTGATCAAAACAGATATAAATAATATAACTGAACAATAATTTAGAATAATAGTCATAAGATTATTTGCTGGGCTTGAAAAAAGCACAGAAGACAGCTGAGAATCTATTGCTCCAGAGATCAAGGAACTAAAAAATAGTCATGATGAAATTTAAAAATGTTGTAAATGAGGCACAAAATAAACTACAGTCAGTGAGAGCGAGGATTGAAGAGGCAGAGGGGTGAATAAGTGAAATAGAAGATAAAATTATGGAAAAAGATGAAGCTAATAAAAAGAGAGAGAAAAAAATTTTGGACCACAAGGGAGAATTAAAGAACTAAGTGATTCAATGAAATGTAATAATATCTGTATCATAGGAGTTCCAGAAAAAGAAGAGAGAGAAACAAATCATAGCTGAGAACTCCCCCAATCTGGGGAAGGAAACAGACATTGAAATCCAGGAGGCACAGAGAACTCCCTTCAGACATAATCTCAATTGATCTTCTGCATGACATATCATAGTAAAACTGGCAAAATACAAAGATAAAGAGAGAATTCTGAAAGCAGCTAGGGATAAACAGGTCTTAAACCACAAGGGTAGACACATAAGGGTAGCAACATAATTTTCTACTGAAACTTGGAAGGCCAGAAAGGAGTATCAGGAAGTTTTCAATGTGCTGAATAGGAAAAATATGCAGCCAAGAATCCTTTACCCAGCAAGGAAGGATACAGAAAAGTTTTCACAGACAAACAAAAACTGAAGGAGTTCATCACTACTAAACCAGCCCTATAAGAGATCCTAAGGGGGACTCTGTGAGTGGAATGTTGCAAAGACCACAAAGGACCGGAGACATTACTACAAGCATGAAACCTACAGATAACACAATGACTCTAAATTCACAACTTTCAATAATAACACTGAATGTAAATGGACTAAATGCTCCAATCAAAAGACATAGGGTAACAGAATGGATTAAAAAAAACAAGACCCATCTATTTGTTGTCTACAAGAGACCCATTTTAGACCTGAGGACACATTCAGAATGAAAGTGAGGGGATGGAAAACTGTCTATCATGCTACTGGAAATCAAAAGAAAGCTAGAGTAGCAATACTTAGACATACAATAGACATACTTAGACAAACAATACTTTAAGCTAAAGGCAATAACAAAAGATGAAGAAGGGCATTATATGATAATTATGGGATCTATCCACCAAGAAGAACTAACAATTATAAATGTCTATGCACCCAGCCACTCTGGAAAACAGTATGGAGGTTCCTCAAAAAATTAAAAATAGAACTACCCTATGACCCAGAAATTGCACTACTAGGTATTTATCCAAAGGATACAGGTACGCTGTTTCAAAGGGGCACATGTGCCCCAATGTTTATAGCAGCACTATCAACAAAGCCAAAGAATGGAAAGAGCCCAAATGTCCATCATTGGATGAATGTTAAAAGAAGATGTGGTTTCTTATTACTTGGCAATCAAAAAGAATGAAACCTTGCCATTTGCAACTACATGGATGGAACTAGAGGGTATTATGCTAAGCAGTGTTAGTGACAGAAAGGCCAATATCATATGACTTCACTTATATGACGACTTTAAGACACAGAACAGATGAACACAAGGAAAAGGAAGCAAAAATAATATAAAAACAGGAGGGGGACAAAAAATAAGACACTCTTAAATATAGAGAATAGAGGGTTACTGGGGGGCTGTGGGAGGGGCATGGGCTAAATGGGTAAATCATTGTTGAACTATATGCTAACTAACTTGGATGTAAATTAAAAAACAAATACATAATAAATAAATAAATAAATAAATAAATAAATGTCTATGCACCGATTTGAGGGCACTCAAATATATAAGACAATTGCAAACATAAGCAATTTTATTGGTAAGAATGTGATAATTGCAGGGGACTTTAATACTCCACTGACAACAATGGACAGATCATGTAGACAGAAAACCAATAAAGAAACAATGGCTCTGAATGATACACTGGACCAGATAGATCTGACAGATATATTCGGAACTTTTTATCCTCAAGCAACAGAATATGCATTCTTCTCGAGTGCACATGGAACATACCCCAAGATAGACCACATACTGGGTCACAAAACAGCCCTCAATAAATACAAAAGAATTGAGATCATACCATGCACATTTTCAGACCACGATGCTATGAAACTTGAAATCAACCACAGGAAAAAGTTTGGAAAACCTCCAAATGCATGGAAGTTAAAGAACATCCTACTAAACAATGAATGGGTCAATCAGGAAATTAAAGAAGGAATTTAAAAATATATGGAAACAAATGAAAAGGAAAACACAAGAGTCCAAACACTTTGGGAGGCAGCAAAGGCAGTCCTAAGAGGAAAATACATTGAAATCCAGGCCTACCTCAAGAAACAAGAAAAATCCCAAATACAAAATCTAAGAGCATACCTAAAGGAACTAGATTCAGAACAACAAAGAAACCCCAACGCCAGCAGAAGAAGAGAAATAATAAAGATCGGAGCAGAAATAAACAATACAGAATCCCCCCCCCAAAAAAAAAACAAAAAAACAAAACACTAAAACAGATTAACGAAACTAAGAGCTTATTTTTTGAAAAAATAAACAAAATTGGTAAACACCTAGCTGGACTTCTCAAAAAAAAAAAAAAAAAAAAAAAAAAAAAAAAAGAACCAAACAAAAAAAAAAAATAAAAAAAAAAAAAAAAAAATTGGAAAACCCCTAGCTGGACTTCTAAAAAAAAAAAAAAAAAAAGAAAAA
This sequence comes from Panthera uncia, assembly GCF_023721935.1. NCBI lineage: Eukaryota > Metazoa > Chordata > Mammalia > Carnivora > Felidae > Panthera > Panthera uncia. The sequence continues at coordinate 64,171,409 of NC_064807.1, forward strand.
GAAAAAGAGAGAGGACCCAAATAGATAAAATCACAAATGAAAATGGATTTATCATAACCAATCACTCAGAAATACAAGCAATTATCAGAGAATACTACGAAAAATTATTTGCCAACAAATGGGACAACCTGGAAGAAATGGACAAACTCCTAGACACACACACACTACCAAAACTCAAATGGGAAGAAACAGAAAATTTGAACAGACCCATAACTAGTGAAGAAATTGAATCAGTTATCAAAAATCTCCCAACAAATAAGAGTCCTGGAACAGATGGCTTCCTGGGGGAATTCTACCAGACTTTTAAAGCAGAGTTAATACCTATCCTTCTCAAGCTGTCCCAAAAAATATAAACGGAAGGAAAACTTCCAGACTCATTCTATGAAGCCAGCATTACCTTGATTCCCAAACCAGGCAGAGACCCCCACAAAAAAAGAGAATTACAGGCCAATATCCCTAATGAACATGGATGCAAAAATTCTCAATAAGATACTAGCAAATCGAACAAAACAGCATATAAAAAGAATTATTCACCATGATCAAGTGGGATTCATTCCTGGCCTGTGGGGCTGGTTTAATATTCCCAAATCAATCAATGCTATACATAACATCAACAAAGAAAGGATAAGAACCATATGATCCCGTCAATAGATGCAGAAAAAGCATTTGACAAATACAGCACCCTTTCTTAATAAAAACCCTCAAAATTTGGGATAGAAGGAACATAACTAAAGATCATAAAAGCCATATATGAAAAGCCCACAGCTAATATAATCCTCAATGGGGAAAAACTGAGAGCTTTCCCTCTGAGATCAGGAACACAGCAGGGATGTCCACTCTCACCACTGTTGTTTAACATTGTGCTGGAAGTCCTAGCATCAGCAATCAGACAACAAAATGAAATAAGAGGCATCAAAATTGGCAAAGAAGAATTTAAACATTAACTTTTCACAGATAAGATGATACTCTACATGGAAAACCTGAAAGACTCCACCAAAAAGCTGCTAGAACCAATATATGAATTCAGCAAAGTCACAGGGTACAAAATCAATGTACAGAAATCAGTTGCATTTCTATACACCGATAATGAATCAACAGAAAGAGAAATCAAGAAACTGATCCCATTTACAATTGCACAAAGAACCATAAAATACCTAGGAATAAATCTAACCAAGGAGGTAAAAAATCTATACACTGAAAACTATAGAAAGCTTATGAAAGAAATTGAAGAAGACACAAAAAAATGAAAAACATTCCATGTTCATGGATTGGAAGAACAAATATTGTTACAATGTCAATACTACCCAAAGCTATCTACACATTCAATGCTATCCCAATCAAAATTGCACTGGCATTCTTCTCAAAGCTAGAACAAACAATCCTAAAAATTGTATGGAATCACAAGACCCCAAAGAGCCAAAGTATTATTGAAAAATAAAACCAAAGCAGGAGGCATCACAAATCCCAGACTGTGGCCTCTACTACAAGGCTGTAAAACCATCAAGACAGTATGGTATTGGCACAAAAACAGACACATAGACCAGTGGACTAAAATAGAGAACCCAGAATTGGATCCACAAATGTATGGCCAACTAATCTTTGACAAAGCAGGAAAGAGTATCCAATGGAAAAAAGTCTCTTTAGTAAATGGTGCTAGGAGAACTGGACAGGAACATGCAGAAGAATGAAACCAGACCACTTTCTTACACCATACACAAAAATAAACACAAGATGGATGAAAGACCTAAAAGTGAGCAGGAAACCATCAAAACCCTAGAGGAGAAAACAGGCAACAACCTCTGTGACCTCAGCTGCAGCAACTTCTTGCTCAACACATCTCCAAAGGCAAGGGAACTAAAAGCAAAGATGAATTATTGGGACCTCATCAAGATAAAAAGCTTCTGCACTGCAAAGGAAGTAATCAACAAAACTAAAAGGCAAACCTACAGAATGGGGAAAGATGACATATTGGATAAAGGGTTAGTATCCAAAATCTATAAAGAACTTACCAAACTCAACACCCATAAAACAAATACTCCAGAAAATAAATGGGCAGAAGATGTGAATAGACACACTTTTCCGAAGAAGACATCCATATGGCCAACAGACTAATGAAAAGATGATCGACATCACTCATCATCAGGGAAATACAAATCAAAACCACACTGAGATACCACCTCACACGGGTCAGAGTGGCTAAAAATAACAACTCAGGAAACAATAGATGCTGATGAGGATGTGGAGAAAGAGGAACCCTCTTGCACTGTTGGTAGGAATGCAAAATGGTGCAGCCGCTCTGGAAAAGTGTGGAGTTTCCTCAAAAAATTAAAAATAGAACCACCCCATGACCCGACAATAGCCCTACTAGGAATTTATGCAAAGGATACAGAAGTGCTGATTCATAGGGGCACATGTACCCCCCAATGTTTATAGCAGTGCTTTTAACAATAGCCAAATTATGGAATGAGCCTAAATGTTCATCAACTGATGAATGAATAAAGAAGATGTGGTTTATATATACACTGGAATACTACTTGTCAATGAGAAAGAATGAAATCATGCCATTTGCAGCAATGTAGATGGAACTGGAAGGTATTATGCTAAGTGAAATAAGTCAGTCAGAGAAAGACAGATATCATATGTTTTCACTCATATGTGGATGTTAAGATACTTAACAGAAGACCATGGGGGAAGGAAGGGGGAAAAATAATTACAGAGAGGGAGGGAGGCAAACCATAAGAGACCCTCAAATATAAAGTACTAACTGAGGGTTGATGGGGGGTGGGGGAGAGGGGAAAATGGGTGATGGGCATTGAAGACAGCACTTGTGATGAGCACTGGGTGTTGTGTGTAATGATGAACCATTGGAATCTAGCCCAAAAACCAAGAGCACACTTTACACACTGTATGTTAGCCAATTTGACAATAAATTGTATTTAAAAATAACAATAAATAAAAATAAATAAAGCTAGGATATGGGTCATAATTTTATAAAACCTAATGGCTCAATAAAGTGGCACCCATCAAAAATATTGTTTAAAAAAACTATACTTAGCTTTTCTGTCATCACCTAGAAGGTACAAAATGTCCTAATGAGCATGCAGGGCAACTCAGCCTCAATGTGTAATCTCCAGACTTAAAGAAATTGCTTTAATTATTTAAATAGAGATTTTACTTTTTTACTGTCAATTAAACTTTCTTTTTTTTTTTTTTTTTTAATTTTTTTTTTTTAACGTTTTTTAATTTATTTTTGGGACAGAGAGAGACATAGCATGAACGGGGGAGGGGCAGAGAGAGAGGGAGACACAGAATCGGAAACAGGCTCCAGGCTCCGAGCCATCAGCCCAGAGCCTGACGCGGGGCTCGAACTCACGGACCGTGAGATCGTGACCTGGCTGAAGTCGGACGCTTAACCGACTGCGCCACCCAGGCGCCCCTCAATTAAACTTTCTAACACAATAAGGCACATACCTCAATTTTTACCTCTCTTTTAAAATTACATTTTCTGTTTTTCATATGTATCCATATTTATTTGAGAAACTAAAACAATTAGGAAAAAGTACCCTGGTTAATTTTTCAAATAGATCTTTCCAGCATCTATCACACATAAGTTTTCCTAGTTAGGTTTTGGCTTTGCAAACAATGAAAAAAACTAGTTTTTGTTTTTTCTTCATGTAACAATGTTAACATAAGTATTAACATTATTTTTATTTTTATAACATTATTTATTATTTTTACACAAATTCTTCAAAAATATTATTTAATGGTTGTACAATAGTCTATCAAATGATGTACTATGATGACTTCATAATTCCCCCTCATCAAAATAGAAAAGTATGGAAAACTACTACAAAAGGTAGCAGGCAGGAAGATGGCAGTATAGTAGGAGGACACTAGACCCATCTCATCCCACAAACACAACTAGGTAACTATCAAATCATCCTAAATAACCCAGAATCAACCTAAACACTGCCAGAACAATCTCCACAACTAAAAGGAGAGAAGAGGCCACCTCAAAGAAGGTAGCAAGTAGAGAGACCTGGTTTGGGGGAGAAAAGGATCCAGGGTGTTGCAGAGGGGAGGGAGCCATCCTCATGGAGAAAGGCTAGAGAGAGAAAAGCACACAGGGAAACACATAAGGAGAAAGTTTCCCCAAAGACATTGGCTGGGAAAACTAGAGGGGCCGAATTTCATGAGTTCTTACATCCAATGGGCCTTAAAGCCTAGAGTTTTGAAGGTCAGCAGGCTTGGCTAGGATAGAGCCCAGAGGGTACTGCAATGCTCCTGGAGAGAAGGCAGGAAAACAATCCAGGAACAGATGGCATGGAAACAGCAATCTGAACAAAGTCTGGCGCACACAGTGAGGGGATTATTCACTCTTCTAGGAGTGTGTCCCTGAGTGGCTGTGTTCATGATGATACTTGCTTTTCAGAAGAAGGAAAAGCAGATTAGTTAGCCTGATACATAGATACCAATGGTCATTATACCAAAATCTCATGAATTTGAGACAAATTAAACTATCCAATACTATTAAAATTATAGGCTAGATTACACTAATTCCACTTGATTAAAGACTCTTCAAATGTTAAAAAGGAATATTATAAAGACTAAAAAAATCACAAAAACATTGCTATAAATTGGCAAATACTAATTAAACATATACTATGATTATACTGGTATAAAGAAAAAATGTGTAGTGCATGGTCTAGAACTAACAAAAATATGAAAGATAAAAAGACTTTAAAGAGGTGGAATGACTATTTAGGAGTATTTTAGGATTGACCTGGTATTATCTGTGGAATAAAAAAAATTTTTTTTGGTAAAAGGTTAACTCTTCAGAGACCTTTTGGACATATTCTGATTCCAACCCCAGCTTCTGTAGAAGCCATCAAATACAGTCATATTCAATGAATACTCCAAGAAATGTATGGATGGGGAAGATTCTCTTTAAGTGAAGATAATTGGGTCTTTAGAATGTGCGGGAGTCAGGGATTTTGATCTCTAGAGAATCCTGTTTCTGATTCACAACCATAGGGATTGAAGAAGTTTGTAAAAATAAGTGCTAAATTAACTTCCAAGTGAAACTGAATCTCTCGAGTAAGCATCAACTTTAGCACAAATACTGGGAAACCAGAGTTGCATCATGGGTCCTTATTTTTAATGTGTTTTCTTTCCTTGACACGTTCTTGGGAAAATTCATGTGCAGACCAATTGCCTGCTTGTAGCAATTCTTTCTCACATTTCTTTTTGGGAAGGAGAACAAACATCTTTCAAAGTGAGAATCTTCTGGTTTCATCTGAAAAATGCAAAAGGAATTCAAATCCCTGGAAATGTTTTCTATTACTTAATAGAATGGAATGGTGAGAATGACTTTAAAACATAGTCAGGAGGTAAGATAAAGAGAAAAGTTTTACTAATATCATTTCCAATGGAAAACATCCTGTCAATAAATATAACGAATTTATTTTGTTGAGGTGATCATTGCTGGTGGGAGAACATCAAGAGCAGGATATTATTTAAATTTCTTTAAAAATCCCAAAATAGCACAAAGAGGGTAGTTAAGAAGAGAAAGCTGCCTGTAATACAACAGACCCTTATAAATAATAGGTGAAAAGCTACTGTATTCAAGTATATAGTTCACTAAAATCTTAAATAAAAATTATCTCGAGAAAGAGCCCACAATAATTTATATATTAATCACACATAAATATGCTCAGTAAGGGTTTGAGGAAACTTGTAATTAAAAGTGTTTATGGTAAAAACAGGATTACAAACAAAACATGTGTAACAGGGGGCTAAAGTAATTATAGGTGTTAATTTGGCTATAGGGATCCAAGGCAAAAGAAGAAATATTAATTCTTTTACTTCCCATTTATGTAACAAATCAATTCTACCACCCTAATCTTAACTGTCCACACTAGACCATTAGAAAGGATCTTTGGCTATTTTTTTAATTTTAATTCATTTTTGTGGATAGTGTCTTCATAAGTGGAAGACAATAAATGCCTTCAATGCTTTCCAAAGATTTCGATATATTTTATGTGTATTTTTATCATTTGGATGCTTGAAAGTTAAGTATGTCATATTAAACAGTGGTTTTATAAGAAGAAATTTTATCAATAAGTAAATGTACTATAGTGCTAAAAATGGGCTTGGGAATCATAAAGATAAGGATTTAAATCATACTTCTGTTATTTAACAACTATAAGATATTGAAAACAGGGTGTTGTATGGAAGTATTGAATCCCTAAATTGCACAGCCAAAACTAGTATTACACTATATGTTAACTCACTAGAATTTAAATAAGAACTTTAAAAGAAGACAGTGATCATGGTACTTAACCCTTGAAATTTCAAACTAATTTCCTCATTGGTAAAATCCATAATAACATTTGGCTTATTTTGAAGATTAAATGATAAAAATTATATGAAGGGCCTCATACTAGGACATCACAGGCAACTTTCTCTTCTCTTTGTAAGCTAAAATATCTTTCATGTGGCATATTAGTTGAATATTAGAGTTTATAAAATCTATATTGAGAGTTAGCAGGTCCATTCATTTTTGTACAGTAACAGTTGTCTTAATTGATATCTTTAGAAGACCTGGAGAGGATGATAGGACTGTTTCCTCTAATGATTTAGAGTACAAATAGTATGTGTTTTACATTGAAAAATCTTAGTACTTTAACTATTAGGTCTTCAAGTAGCTAAGTCAATAAAACAAAATGAAAAAATTATAGAAAGTTAAAAAGTTTCCTTCTAGAAAGTTAGAGGGCTTGACTTCTGGCTTGGATAAAAAGTCACAGACTTTCCTTAGGTCTCTTACAACACTAAAATAGTGCCCAGATGAAGTCCAAGGGCATTGAACCACAGAGTGGTTAATTCTTATAAAACACCAGGAGTTGGGAGAAGGGGATTAGAGGTTGGCTAGGATCCAGGCCAGTTCAGATCCTTTTCAAATAGGAATGTCATCTTCTAAACAATAATTCTGTGCTAGGCATTAACAGCCTGCATTCTCCTTTGATAACACATGATTAAGTCAAGAACTCAAGTCCCTTATCTTGGTGTAGCTCCTAAAAACACAAAACACTCTTCTTTGGAAGCTTTTGAGAGTAGGGATTATAAATGCTCTCTGTCTACCAGTAACAGTGGGTTCCTTCTAATAATCTGATAGGACACACCAGTACAGCTCAGCCTCAATGTGTAGTTTCTAGGCACTTGAGGCAATAATTGTACTACTTAAATTATTTTAGCATTCTTTATTCTGAGTTAGTCTTCCTAAAATAACTGGACACTTTCTTTAGTGTTTTTCTCTTTTTTAATAATATGCCTTCTTTATCTTTATCTATTTTAAAAACTGGGGTAATTCAGAAGAATATGAGAAAGGTCTCTAAGGTAACCATTAATGTTTTGGGTTTTCCTTTCCAGTCTTTCTATTCTGTCTAGGCTACCTTAGTTTAAGTTTTAGTTTTGCAAAAAAAAAAAAAAAAAAGAAAAATGCTGTAGTTTTGTTTCTGTTTCCAACTTAAACATTTTCACATAATTTAAATATCATTTTTGTTTTAATACAAAGTTGTCACAAACGTCATATTAATAAGTGCATAATGCCCCATCAAATTAGTGTGCCATGATTCTTTAATAATTCCCCTGCCATGAGCTAAGAATGAAAAACTGTTTCAAAAGATAATATCCAGTAATGGCAAAGATTAATAAACATGGAATAATCTAATATACATTTTGCATGGAAAGTCATTTTTTAGAAACTATCAAGAGTCTTAAAAGTTTTCTTTCCCTTGTTCCCAGGAAACTATTTTAGTGAAGTAAGCTAAAATGAAGAAAAGATTTGTCACATTGCTATTAAACAAGAGTGTTTGTCGACTGCTTTCTAAAAGTCACACTAGCATTACAAGAGTAATGAAAGTAATTTCCTCTATACTGTCCGTTATCCTTCCCCCCACCCTAACCATTTGAAAGTGTTAAAGCACATTGGTGGTTTCTCTTATGTTGTAAGGGAAAATTTTTTTACAGCAATTATTTCTGAACTGTCAGGATACCAGATGTATACCATCATTATTTGCTACAAGTAATTTCCAAACGGAATCAACTTTTAGGAGATGTTCCTAGAAAATAAAAGGTATGTTTGACAGAATTCACAACACCCCTGAAACAATACATCCCAGACAACTGATGCTCCTTCAAAGTCTCTATCAAAATTTTATTTTCAGATTCAGATTAGGGTGATATATACATTTACAGTCAATCACATTCCTATCCTAATACCAAATAAAAATATATCCTGTCTTACCCAACCCTTCCTACTCTCTTTGTAATGTATGCCTGCAAAGCCTAGTCAGCTTGAATTGGAATAGAACCCTCCTTTCCATAGCCAAAAGACGTAAAAACATCATATTATGCTGATGAATATGTTTCTCCATTGTAAACTGCAGTCATCATAGAAAGCAGCATAACCTATTGTCAAATGACTATCACAGAGGGAAATGCCAAAGCCTAAACCATAAACACAGCCTTGCTTAATTTTTTTTAATGTTCATTTATTTTGAGAGAGTGAGAGAGTGGGGAAGGGGAGAGAGAAAGGAGAGAGAGAATCCTTAGCAGGCTCTTGGCTGTCAGCACAGAGCCTGACACAGGGCTCCATCCCATGAACTGTGAAATAATGACCAGAGAGGAATCCAAGAGTAGGAAGCTTAACCAACTGAGACATTCAGGTGCCTCACACAGCCTTGATTAAAAACATTAACTGGGTGGGGGCGGGGGGAATCTAGGTGGCTCAGCTGGTTGAGCCTCCGACTCTTGATTTCCGCTCAGGTCATCTCACAGGTCATGAGATGGAGCCCCAGCTCATGCTCTGCACTAACAGCGCAGATGGTGCCTTGAATTCTCTATCTCCCTCTCTCATTCCCTGTCTCTCCCTCTCTCTCACTCAAAATAAATAAATAAACATTAAAAAAAAAAAAACACTAACTAGAAACTCATCTATAGGATCAGTCTTTTTTTTCCCCCTCAGGGTGTTTTTTAGTTAGGTAGAAAACCTTGAGAATGAAAAGGTGTTTTCAAAATTATGTTCTTTGATTTATTTACTGTCAGCTACTAACATCTACTCTTCAAATTTTTTCAAATTAAAGTTATTTGCTCCATGCTCTATGATGCACAACTCAGATGCTTGAGCTGATCTCAAATTCCTTTTTTGGAAACTATTGGCCCTAATCGCAAATTCAACAAATGGAAGAGAAAGGATTTTAATATGGACAGAAACAAACAACAGGCTCTTCTGTATGTAGTTTGACTGCTTGTATATCTAAAATCTAAAGAATACAAAACTGAGTGCAATACACTCACACATATGTCTCAACTCCAAGTGTCACAGAATGTTCAGTTTTGCATTGTCTACTATTCGATTACAGTCCTACATACAAGGGAAGCAGTAGTGGCATTTTCTGCAATAGCATTGGGGAGAAATGGTCTAAAAGGCCTTGCTATTCATGTGAGTTCTGCAGACAGCAACAGCAGCAGCATCTGAGAACATGTTAACAAATCAATTAGATTTGAATCAGTTAGAATCAATTAGAATCAATTCAGACCTACTAATTTAGAATCCTTTAGAGGGGTGCCTGGGTGGCTCAGTCAGTTAAGTGTCCAACTTCAGCTCAGGTCATGATCTCATGGCTTGTGGGTTTGAGCCCCGCGTCCGGCTCTGTGCTGACAGCTCAGCCTGGAGCCTGCTTCAGATTCTGTGTCTCCCTCTCTCTATGCCCCTCCCCTGCTTGTGTTCTGTCTCTCTCTCTCTCAAAAATAAATAAACATTAAAAGAAATTTTAGAACGCTTCACAAATTTCCCTCATGTGATTAGTCTGTATACTAAAATTTGGAGGCACTCCACTAGACAGGTGGATTTTTTCCACATTGAACTTTAGAATCATCAGGAGAACATTATTTAAAAGATGTCTGATTCCCAGTCCTTAGACAATTCACATAATTTGGAGAGGGCAATAGCATGTTGGTCAAAAGAGCAGGTGCTTATGTGGCTCAGGCTCTTAAGCATCCGACTTTGGCTCAAGTCATGATTTCCTCATTCCTGGGTTCATGCCCCGCATCTGGTTCTCTGCTGTCAGCATAGGGCCCGGTGTGCAACCTCCAACTCCCTCTCTCTCTGCCATTCCTCCATTAGCAATCTCTCTAAACACTGAATAGACTAAAAATAAATAAAAGGGCAGGTGATATAAAGTCAGAAAATGCAGACTGGAAGAGTGGATCACTCACTGTGTTTTTATATACATTTTACCTCTGTGAATTTCACTCGCCTCAGAGAATTATAGTGATGATAAAATGAGTAATATGTGTGAATATATTAGTAAGTTATAAAACCCTGAACTAATAATATTGTTAATGACTTCCATGAAATAAAATCAAATACATAGTTATTTTTAACAGATTAAGCATAAGCTTTCCAAAATGATGATATTCAAAGTGGAGTCTGTGGGTCCAAAGAACAGGAAATAATAGATGTTTGTTCAGATGCAAATAGTTCTTCCCTGCCTCAGAACTGTGTATCACTATCTCAGGAAATGGAATACAAGAGCCTATATTTTTAATAAGCTATCAATGTCTTCAATCCCTTCCTAAATGTACCAGAAGAGAAATTCAAAACGCTAAACTCAGAGCTCTTAGCACCACTCCAGCTAGTGTGGACACACTTGGTGCCCCTCCCCCAGTGATCTCTCACTGCACATGGTAATATGCACTGACGCGTTATGCTCACATGCAGTTTTCTCTTCTGGATTACTCCAGGTATAAAAACATAAAATAGACAGGACGAACTGGACAGAGATTGAGTTCATTCTGCAGGGACTTTCAGAGTACCCCAAAGTGGAAAAACTCCTTTTCGTCATGTGCTTGATGATGTACCTGGTGATACTGCTGGGGAACAGCACCTTGATCATACTAATTCTCCTGGATTCCCGCCTCCATACGCCCATGTACTTCTTCCTTGGTAATCTTTCCCTCCTAGACATTTGTTACACGTCCTCCTTTACCCCCTCAGTGTTGATTCACTTCCTATCACAGAAAAAAACCATCTCCTTCCTTAGATGTGTTGTTCAGATGTCTGTCTCCTACACTATGGCATGCACAGAATGCGTGCTCTTAGCGGTGATGGCATATGACCGTTACGTGGCCATCTGTAACCCTCTGAGATACCCCATCATCATGAGCAAGGCACTTTGTATTCAGATGGCAGCCCTCTCCTGGGGAATGGGCTTTCTCAATTCACTGATAAAAACTATACTTGCAATACGGTTGCCCTTTTGTGGAAAAAATGTCATTAACCACTTTGTTTGTGAAATAATGGCTTTTGTCAAGCTGGCTTGTGCAGATATTTCCTTGAATGAGATTGCTATAATGTTGGGCAATGTAATATTTTTGTATATTCCATTATTGTTAATTTGCATCTCCTACATTTTCATCCTATCTACTGTACTAAAAATGAATTCAGCAGGAGGAAGAAAAAAAGCTTTTTCTACCTGTTCAGCCCACTTAACAGTAGTGACCATGTTTTATGGGACAATCCTCTTCATATATATGAAGCCAAAGTCCAAAGACTCTGCTATTGACAAATTGATTGCTCTGTTCTATGGAGTAGTCACTCCCATGCTCAATCCTATCATCTATAGCCTGAGGAACACAGAGGTGCTTGGAGCTTTGAGAAAATTGATGAGTAGACACTGGTTCTGGAGAAAAGGATGAAAAACTTACATCTTCGAGTTCATGCACCAAATAAACTCATATATTTGAGGAAAAGGCTTTTATTTAAAACATAGCAAAAGAAATAAAGATTGTATGTAGGATCACAGAATTTAAGAGTTGGAAAGAAATTTCAAGATAATTATCTAGCTTTCCCTTTTTATGAAAATGACTGTTACAAAAATGTAGACACAACTAGTATAAGTACTAAGAGTAAAATTTAAGGAATAAGAAAAAAGATGTAATTAAATGTTTCCAGGAAAATCCAGTACAGATTCTCTTCAACTGATGGAGTTATGTCCTGATAAACCCATCAAAATTTGAAAATATCATTAGTCAAAAATGCCTTTAATACACCTAATCTACTGAACATCATAGCTTACCTTGAAAATGTGCAAATGCTTACATTAGCCTATAGTTGGTCAAAACCATCTCATACAAAGCCTATTTGCAATAGAGTGTTGAATATTTCCTATAACGTATTGAGCACTGTACTGAAATTGAAAAACAGAATGGTTGTATGGGTATGAAACAGTTGAGTGTATCAGTTGTTTATTCTTGTGATCATGTGGCTCAGACTGGAAGCTGGGGCCACTGCCACTGCCTAGCGCAACAAGAATATCATACCACATGTTACTAGCCCAGGAAAAGACCACAATTTAAATTTTAAAGTGTGGTTTCTACTGAATGCATATCACTTTCACATCATCATGAAGTTGAAATATCCTATGTCAAACCATTTTAATGTATGGACCATCTGTATGTATGTCTGCTGAACAAGTAAAATATGTATTTTTCAGTTCCCTTTTGAGAGAACTACTTGAATTTTTGTGTTTGTTTGTCTGTTTGTTTGTTACTGCTTTTTATTTTACCCAAGGACTTGACCTGACTCCAACCTAATTTTTCAGGTACATATTTCCCCTTCTTTCCCTCCTCATGTTTCTCCCATGTTTGCACATGCTGTGCTACATTCACTATTACTTCTCCAATTATATCATGTTCTTTACACCTAAAGACAACAGCATATGCCACTGCATCTCCATCCTCACATTTCTCTTTCTATGGTAACAGCCTAGCAATCTTATTAAGCACAATTCAAGTGTGAGATCTTCTACAAATCCTTCCAAAGTTTGCCCGCTTACTTATTCCCTCCTTTATGCTGTCCTGAACTTTATCTGTTATGGCTATTTTCCTTTTATACTATAATCATTTGTTCATTTCTGAAATCCACCCAATGGCAGAACTCACTGTTCTCTGTATGAAGTCTAATGTCAAATAAAGTTAAACAGTAGGCAGTAACTAATTACTTATTTAACATTTTGAAATAATAGTAAAATATAGTCTAAGTACTTGATTTAATACAGGGATATAAGAGAACTTGAATTTATGTATTATTTCATTGACTAAATAACACATCAAAAAGTTATGGATAAAATATCAGCTAATATTAAATGTACAGAAATGTAATGGAAGATAAAAGAAAGATAAATATACTCAAGAGGTCATTTGTGGGGTGCCTGGGTGGCTCAGTTGGTTGGGTGTCCAACTTCGGCTCAGGTCATGATCTCACAGCTCCTGGGTTCAAGCCCTGCGCTGGGCTCTGTGCTGACAGCTCGGAGCCTGGAGCCTGCTTCGGATTCTGTGTCTCCCTCTCTCTCTGCCCCTCCCCTGCTCACACTCTGTCTCTCTCTCTCTCTCTCAAAAATAAATAAACATTAAAAAAGAAGTCATTTGGTCTAGGTAAGGCAAAAATCCTATCAGTGTATACTTATTCTGTAATGAGCAACTGCTGAAAAAAATATCTGTCAATTGTATAAACACTTCTTAAGGAATACTGAGAATTTCACTCTATCAAAAGCAATAATCTTATTTTAAATATTTCCTTTCAAAGAAATCCCCTTGAAATTGCTAGCAAATAATAATTGTACTTTTATTTTTTATGTGATTACCTAACATCTATTTGTATGTAATACAGGTGAGTTGCCTGGTACAGTCCCACAGCCTGAGCTGGATGAGGACAGTGGCTCTGCTCAAGGGCCACCCAGCAAAGGTTTCAACAACCCAACAGAGTTCAGAAAGGAATCCCTGCTTGTTCTGCCCAGCAGGATGTTTGGGGCCTGATGGAATAAGTAAAAGGTCAACATGAAAGGGAGGCCCAGTTCAGGTAGTCAGAACCCAGTAGAATCAAAAGGACACCCATATATGGAATGACTCAGCTCAGACTGTCAGAGAAAGAGGGAAAGACAGAGAGAGAAAGAGATAACTTGGGGTATTTTATGCTTATATCCCTAAACACTACCAGAGTGATAGGCTAGACTTGTAACACACTCATAGATGTTTCTCAATACATTGAAATCATAGGTAGATTCAAATATTTTTTAATTTTTATTTATCTGAGGGAGAGAGACAGAAAAAGAGAGAGGGAGAGAGACTGTCAGTAGGGGAGGGACAGAGTGAAAGGGAGACACAGAATCTAAAGCAGGCTCCAGGCTCTGAGCTGTCAGCATAGAACCTAACACGGGCTCGAACTCACAAACCAGAGATCATGACCTAAGCCGAAGTGGGATGCTTAACTGACTGAGCCACACAGGCACCCTGAAATCACAGGTAAATTCAAACTAACTGAAACTAGAGTCTAGCAAGAAAAAAAAAAAAAAAAGATCAAAATCTGACTCTGTCAAAATGATACACCTATCATCCTAGCTAATTCACAGGTGGTCTTTTGGAATTAGCATATTTGCTAACTTGTAAATAATTTTAAATAATTATTATAAATATATTGATAGATTAAATAAACTTCCCATTTTATAGACAAAGAAATTGGATTAGGATGTTTAAGAAATTGCTTAAGATTGGGGTGCCTGGGTGGCTCAGTTGGTTAAAAGTCCTACTCTTGATTTCAGCTCAGGTCATGATCTCATGGTTCATGGGATAGAGCCATGCATTGCATTGCAGGGGATAGTCAGCATGAAGCCTGCTTGGGATTCTCTTTTTCTCCCTCTCTCTCTACCATCCCCCTGGTTATGTGCGTGTTCACACACTATCTCTCTCAAAATAAATAAATAAACATTAAAAAAAAAGAAATTGCCTAAGATCACTAAGCTTATATAGACATCCCAAAAAATTGTAATTCTTTTTATTTAATTTAAATTCAGGTTATTTAACATATAGTGTAGTATTGGCTTCAGGGGTAGAATTTAGTGATTTATCATTTACACATAACAGTCATATGTAACACTCATCCCAAGAAGTGTCCGCCTTAATGTCCATCACCCATTTAGCCCATCCGCCCCACCTCCCTCCCAGCAACCCTCAGTTTGTTCTCTGTATTTAAGAGTCTCTCATGGTTTGCCTACCTCTCTGTTTTTATCTTATTTTTGCTTCCCTTCCTTTATGTTCATCTCTTTTGTTTCTTTTTTTTTTTTTTTTAACGTTTATTCATCGAGAGACAGAGTGAGACAGAGCAAGAGCATGGAAGGGGCAGAGAGAGGAGGAGACACAGAATCTGAAGCAGGCTCCAGGCTCTGAGCTGTCAACACAGAGCCTGACACAGGGCTTGAACTCACAAACCACAATATCATGACCCGAGGAGAAGTCGGACGCCCAACCGACCAAGCCACCCTGGGCCCCATTATCTGTTTTGTTTCTTAAATTACACGTATGAGTGTAATCATATGATATTTGTATTTCTCTGCCTGACTTACTTTGCTTAGCATAATACACACCAGTTGCATCCATTTCACAAATGTCAAGATATCATTCTTTCTGATCACCAAGTAATATTCCATTGTATATACATACCATTTTCTTTTTACCCATTCATCAGTCAATGGATATTTGGGCTCTTTCAATAATTTAGCTATTGTTGATAGTGCTGCTATAAACACTGGGGTGTATGTGCCCCTTTGAATCAGCATTTCTGTATACTTTGGATAATTTACTCTAGATCCCATGTGTACTATTCTTTCACCTTTACCACAGTTCTGACCAATAACAGGAAAACATAACCAAAATTGTATAGATAATTGCCCTAAATTACCCTAGAAAACATCATCCACACCTAGTACTCAATTTACATCTCTTTGCAAAAGATTTCGCAACATATATATAGCTTTAGACCTAATTTTTTGCCTAGATTTCACAAATCTGTCTTCTCCTGTAAGTCTAACCATCAATGCACAGCCAACCAGTCAACCGAATTACATCCCATCCCTATCTTTGTGAAGTCATCATCCTTACGCTACTCGTGTCATCCAATCAACGACTGCATCAGAGTTCTTTACTTACACCAATGGACCAATCATCTTTGATGACTGTTTATTCATATCTGAGAAATCAAATCCAGCCCTACAACCTGGTAATTCCCATATTCATCCTATCTTCTCCATACCATTGCTTTCTGGATCCAAGCCATCACAATTTTATTGACTCTTGTGACAACTTCATGATAAAGAGCAAATAAGTTTTGCACACTGACTTCACATTTAGTCATCTAGTCCAGAAAGGACATACAAATGTTACAAATACTGACGAGTGTACATTTTTAAGTTCTTTGTATATTATGGCTTATACAATAAGATATGTCATATATTTCAGCATTTCTCACCATTTTAGTGGGTTTGGGATACTGTATATTTTATAATATAAATATATCATGTATTTTGTTTCTAAATGCTTATAGCTTCATTTATACCCTTGGATCTAAGCATCTAGGTGTCAGGGGAAAGCACAATAAAAAAGGGAAGGGTGCTTGTAGTTGCACTGAAACATCCTGCAGCTTCTTTGATTTTACGAAATTAATGTCAGCACTCGAAGACCAACAACAAACTGCTAAACTCTCTGATATTTTTGCAGACTAGCATCCCTCTACCCCATCAGTATATATTTGTGCAGGCCTTCTCCATTTGTACATAGACATTCACATCACACACATCTATCTGCATCCACAAATATTTCCACACATGTAAAACACAGTTATACTTTGTAGAATATGCAATTACTCCCATTAAATTTAGCAATGCTGAAAAGAGGTTGTACTGGTTTCCTAATACTACCATAACAAAATAGCAGATTGGATTGCCTGAACAACAGAAATTGACTTTCTCATAGTTCTGGAGGATAGACCAAGATTAAAGTGTTGGCAGATTTGATTTCTTCTGAAGCCTCTCCCTGGCTTGCAGATAGCCATTTTCTTGCTAGGTCTTTTCCCCTGCGTGTGAGAAAACCTCGAGTACCCATGTGTGTCTAAATTTCTTAAATTTTTTCTTATAATGACATAAGTCCAATTGTATGAGGGCCCACACTGATAGCCTCATTTTAACTTAATCACACTTTAAAGGCCTTATCTCCAAATGTAAATACATTCTGAAGTACTGGTGGGTTAGAGCTTCAACATAAGTTTTGCAGGGACACAATTCAGCCTAAAATAAAGGTTAATAATAAATTATCTAAAAAGTCTACTATAGTTATTACATTTGTATATTACATGCACATAATTTTGAATACTAACAATACACTAGCTTAATGTTTAAAGCTATACTTATACTCTATAACCCAAAATAAAATTGAAGTTTGTCATCAAAAGTCTATTTATGTAAGATTTCAGATATGCTTATGTAAGATATGTCTATATTACCTTAGAGTTTCAGCAGTCAGTCAAGGAGGGAACTTAGGAAATCTTTAAAATGAGTGTCTTCCCCTATTATCCCAGTTTTCTGGTGTGTATTGACCACATCAATACACCCCTTAGATTAATGTTATGATTTTCTATGGGGGATTAAAAAAGCACACAGAGGGTTCCTAATCAGCAATTTTTTCACAGCTGCTTTTACCTCTTTGTTCCGTAAACTATAAATGATAGGATTCAACACGGGGGTTAATCCAGCATATACCAAAGCCATAAATTTGTCTATTTCCTGTGAATCTACAGCGGAGGGCTTCAGGTACATGGAGAGAGCTGTCCCATAGAACAAAACCACCACAGTCAGGTGGGCTGCGCATGTTGAAAAGGCTTTGCTTCCACCATCCACTGAGCTGATTCTCAGGATGTTGGAGAGAATTAATGTGTAAGAGACACAAATGAGGAGCATCGGCATAGGAAGAAGAGTATGCTGATCACCAGCATGATTAACTGCACCCTGGGAGTATCCACACAAACTAGTTTCAAGACAGCCAGAATTTCACAAGTGAAGTGATTGATGATGCTACTTCCACAGAGAGACAGCTGCAGCACAGATACTGTTTCCACCAGGGCGGTGAGGCAGCCTGTCATCCAGGAGCCAGCGGCAATCTGCACACAAGCCCTCTTGTTCATGATGATGGGGTATCTCAGAGGGTTGCAGATGGCCACATACCGGTCATACGCCATCGTGGACAGGAGCACACACTCAGTGGAGCCCATGGCAAGAGAAAAGTACATCTGAGTGGCACATCCTGAGAATGAGATGGTGTTTTTCCCTGAAACAAAGTTTGTCAGCATTGGAGTGAGAGCAGAAGAGGTGTACCAGATGTCTAAAAAGGAGAGGTTGCTGAGGAAGAAGTACATGGGTTTGTGTAGGTGGGAATCCAGGATGGTGATGGAGATCAGAATGATATTACCCAGCAGGGTGATCAGGTACATCAGCAAGCACAGCACAAATATGACGACCTCAACTTTGGGGTAAGGAGTAAACCCCAGGAAAATAAAATTGGAAATGACTGTCAAGTTTGCCTTGACCATTTTATGCCTCTTTGTTTATCTGTAGTAGTGAATAAAAATATACATTGTACATATATGAAAATTAAATTCTACCATCTTTCAAGGGGATTAGTTAGGGGTACTTTACAAGGATCATTATTCTGGCAATACCATGCTAATTATTCACTCATTCATTCATTTGTTGATTATACTACAAGTCACTGAAGATCTCTTTGAATTACCTAAAAAGCTACTCTTGGGCAGCTCAGAATAAAATATCACGCAGTCAAGTAAAGAAATAAATACAATTAACATCATATAAATACACCCTCGGGTACCATGAGAACACAGAGGGTAAGAATCTGAGCTCTGTGTTAGGAACACTGGTCAGTGAGACATTGTGACACTTAGTTTAATCAAAAAAGGCATTAGACCTGGGGCACATGGGTGGCTCAGTGGTTGAGCATCAAACCTGGATTTGGCTCAGGTCATGATCCCATGGTCAAGCCCCGCACAGGTTCAGTTCAAGCCCCATGTCAGGCTCCACACTGGCAGTGCGGAGACTGCTTGTTATTCTCTCTCATTCCCTCACTCTCTCATCTCTCATCTGCTCACATTCTCTCTCTCTCAAAATGAATAAACAAACTTTAGAAAAAATGCGTTATACCTAATTGAGTTAAGGACCACAGGAGGTTTGCTGGGAAAGAAAAAAAATTTGTAAAACGTTACAGGGAGAAAGGATTTAGTTGCATTTCATAAACCTGCTAATTATGTGTTGTAACACATGGATATGCGGTACACTATAAATAGAAGATAAACCTGTGTCCAATCACTATCGCACTACCTGATTTCCATTTCCAAGAAGGCATTTTTGAATATGGAATCACCCTGAGCCCACACTTTCTTAGAAACAAACTGATTTTCAAAGTTCAGGATTTTATAATGCAATTCTAATTACTTGTGATGTATCTCACAATTAGTCGCATATGGGAACATGTTTAAAAACCACTGTCCTATAAGTAGAGTTCAAATGCAATCAATCACACACACTCAAGCCTCACATCCTCATCATTGCCTACTTCTCCAACCTCATCTTCCAACACTCCAGCTCCAGACTCTGGTCTGAAACAACAACCAGCTTGTAATTTCTCATACTTATCATGCCATTTTATATTTTTACGTCTATAACCAACAGTTCATCTACATGCTGTTACCTTTCTCACCAACTCTAATCTTGTTTTTCATGAATATTTATCCAGTCATCAAAACTGTAGGCCACTGTCTCAAGTACAGCTTCATTCTTTATGTATACCCACATTACTCAAGTATATTACACTGAACAATAGCCATATGTGCACATCCCATTGGCTCCCACCCCTGGTACAACTGAGCTTCTCCAGATCTTGTTCCCCATAATACTAGCAAAGAATAACTTACATTCAAGATTTTTAATAACACACCACTCCCTTGAACATGGGCAATGTTTGGTACATATTCAAATAAGAACATTTTCGCTATTGGTCTCTGTGCCAACATAAAAGCCTAAGATTTCTCAACTGCTCATTTAGATCTGCACCCTTATCTGTAACATTAAAGAAACTAGTTCATTTAAGAAACAAAGACGATGAGCTCTTAGCTTTAAATATTTGACATAGAGTGAGGTGGGGAAGGCAATGACCATTTGTACTCTTAGGAGAGGTTGAGGTATTCCCCAATCATCTTCTGTAGGGTTTTAGACCACTGTCCTCTGAGTGTAAGAATTGGACTCTAAATCCAACCATGCTACTTACTGGTGTGCATAATCAGGCAAATCACTTGGCCTCTTTGAAATCAGTTTGTTTGGGGTTTTTTTTCGTAATCTATACAGGAAGATGACAACTCCTAGATTAATTTATTTTAAAATTCTTTTTCCACCACCCAATTCCATGGCCTCTCTAATATTTCAGAACATCACAAAACGTTTATGATTTCATCATCTCCCTGCTTTTCTTTCAGAGCTATACCTGCCTATGCTAACCCAGTGCTGGTTCACACTGGCTCAGATAAAAAACTTAGTACTTCTTCATAATCTATTAAAATTTCAACCTCCAATCCATAGGTGAATAGGAAACACCTGACTGATTATTTCCAGAAAGGTGACTGTTAAAGGTTTCTGCTCTTTAAAGTTCATTTGGGTCAGTACACACCATGCTTCTACTGAGGGCTTCTCTAGTGGTCTTTCCCCACTCAGCACCCAGTTTTCCTACTCTAGCTCTTGCTCTTCTTGCTTTCTCTTCTTTCTTCACTACTGTCTGGTCTTTTCTTATAAACAAAATAATGATGTCTTTTTCTCATGCAGATTGGGTCCCTATTCTTTCCCTTATCCTTCCTTTACAATGCTTGTAAGAGTCTCACCTATCCTAAGTCATTTTATTGAGATACTTTCCCTAAAATGACTTTAGATGCCAGGGCTAAGACAACCAAATGTTTTCCAACAATCTCTTCCCTTTTCCTTCCCAAATGTCAGAGCCAGAACAAATCAGAGTTCTACCCCAACATTTGTATTTTAAAGTTGATGGATGCTTGAAGGAGTTTAATGACTTGTCTGAGATAAATGAGAAAATCAAAAGCAAATCGAAAACTTCCGTCCCACATTTTGGGCTCATTTCAACTCAATATTTTCCTTATCAACAAGTACTTCTTTTAAAAGTAAATATCTGGTCTCCTATTCTGGTCTCCTGGCCTAGCTGAGACCCGTGAATCAGTTTTATAAATCGGAGGATACAGAAAGAGATGGATAAGGTCTGCTCTCATTTACCTCAGCACATGTGATCAGTATCTTCCTCTTTGACTAATGTATGCTTCACTATTTAAAGTTGATCTCCAGCATGGTCTTGCTTGTGAATCTTTGTGCAGTGCTCAGAAAAGTAAAAGAATCTGAATTTTGTAATTATGGTAATTCTCCATGAAAACTGTATTAGAGTGGGTTATGCAGAGGTATTTTTATTCAGAAATTGCAATGAAAAAGGATATGGATGCTCTTGGCTTGCAAAAAATCAAGCCAGATCTTTCCTCATTCACAAATTCTCAACATACAGAGCTTTTGGTAAAAATACAAAAATAACTGCCTAAGAAAAATAATGACAAAGATTTTTTTCTGCCAAAATCACCACCTATGCTCTGCTCTCTAAAACTTCCAAAGGGTAATCCCTGGCTCTAAGACTACTAAAGTCTCCTGTTGCTATTAGGGACTTTCCAACTCCCTTAACAATTTAATGCTGTGATTCTGGTACATAAAGAAGTTAAGAAACTTTCTAGTTCTCCAGGGTTTGATTCTCCAAGTTCCATGTACTAATTGGGAACCAAAAAATGAGGTGAAAAAAACTTTTAATTAATTCAAGTTATCTGGGCCCATAAAACACTTGATTGCTGAGCAGCCTTTGTGCAAGTAGAATTGTAGGAGACTATTTGCCTCCTTCATTCCTTCTGCAGATTGCCCTCGAATTACATAGCAAACACTGCAATTAAAAACTATAGAAATGCCTTCCTACAGGGCCTCTGAGCTTGTAAAGTAACTGAATTATTTTCAGAAATCTCTCCAAATATTTCAGTTATATGAGAAACAGAAGACAAAACATCCTTACTGAGCTTTTAAATGGCCACAGAGTAAAGGGAGAACATTGATCAATCAGATAACTGACTACTATCAAATGCCCCTTGAAGACCCTGAGTTTTTAGCACAATGATTGTGATTTTATAAAGATTATATAACAGTCTTTGAAGGAATAGTGCATTGGAATGAGTACCAGACGTAAAGAGTTGTGAATTAAACCTCAGCTCGACTATTGGTGAGCTAAGTGATCTTATACAATTGTGGTATATTAATTATATTAATGACCCCAATTCTTCACTCTTTCCTAGGCTTGCCTACTCTGATTTGGTCCTACACATGTGGCTTGATTTGATCACTGGAGCATTAAGAAATATAATGCAAGAACAGACTAGTAAAGCACTTTCACTTAGGTTAGTCCTCTCTTTTCCATCTCTGCTATTATCATGAAAATATGTCCAAGTTACCCAACTGGAGGATAAAATGCACATTAAGCAGAACTGAGGTGCCTCAGTTGCCAACAGCCAAGGCCACTTTACATGAGTCAGTCAATCCCCAACAAATGAGTGAGTCCACAATCAGCAAGCCAACTCACAGCTGATTTGAGATATAAAGATAATATAGTTGAGGTCACATGGATCCACGTGTCTCATAGACTTGAATAAATGTTTATTTTGGTGTACCACTGAGATTTTATGATTGTTTATTATGCTGTTTCATTGTAACAATGTAACACTGATGTAGCAATAAATGGTTTCATCGCCTATCCAACACTGACTCACCTGGTCTTTATCCCTCTTAAAAGAGTCATAATTTTATTCATTTGTCTCTCCTATTTTTATCCATAGGGAAAATATCCTGATGAGTTCAAGCTTCCTACCTTACTTTCTAGAACTTTTACATTTTTGCCTTTCATACTGAGATATACAATCCATCTGGAATTAATTTTTGTGTATGGTATCAGGCAAGGTCAAGATTTATTTTTTACTATGTGTACACTATTTGACTCAATATGATTTTATTGAAAGCTCTCTTCCCCACTACACTACAGTATCACTTTTGATATAAACTAATTGACCATATATGTTTGGATCTCTTTTTGGCCTCTTGTACTGTTCCATTAGTCTATTATTCTTATCCTTGCACAAATACTACATTGTCTTTTTAGCTATAGCTCTATATAATAAGATTTGATTTTGGCCCTCTAAATTATTTATTCTTTATGGGTGGGTTAGCTAGTGTTGGCATTTGTATATTTTGGTATCTGTGTATAAATTTTCACAATAATCTGCTGGAATTTTGATTGAGATAGCCTTGAACATATATTTCAATTTAGAGAGAATGACATCTTTATACTATTGAATCTTCTAATCCATTAATTTAGGTATTTTTAAATTTCTCTCAATAATGTTTTATTGATTTTTCTTATATAAATGTCTTGTCATATATTTTTATATTTTTGATGCTATTATAAATTTTGCTTTAAATGCTATTTTCGACTTTCTTGTTATTGGTATGTAATGATTTTTCTATGTTAAACTGATATTTAGCAATCTTGGTAAATTCACTTTTTTGCAATTTTTTAAAATTTTTAATTGAAGTATAGTTGACATTAATTCACTTTTTAAGTCCAATACTATAGATCATTTGAGTATCCTACATCATAGAGCATTATTCATAAA
Organism: Panthera uncia; assembly: GCF_023721935.1. NCBI lineage: Eukaryota > Metazoa > Chordata > Mammalia > Carnivora > Felidae > Panthera > Panthera uncia. The sequence continues at coordinate 64,195,113 of NC_064807.1, forward strand.
TAGTGACAGATTTGTTTTCATTATTTGTATCATTTATCATTACTTTTAGTACTGGTTAAGAATTCTGGTACTTAGAGTAACATATTCAGGAGTTGAGACATATAAGGTAAAATGAGAGAATTTTATTTGAAAAATGTATTGGTGCCTGAAAATGGCTAAGGACTATTTAAAACTAGGTTTAGTTTCCTTAAAAATTAAGATTCCTCTTATAATACAAAGAAGCAGATTGTAGACGACACAAAATATTTCTAGTTCCAAAATACAATTACAAATATAAAGTCCATTTTCTTAGTACTGGGTGTAAATGAGCTCCCAGAAATCCTATAAAATGTATTTCTAATGATTTTAGTGAGACAAAACAGAAGAGAATAAAAATAAGTAAAAATATATTACTCTGATGTCTAATAAATGTAAAGCAAATTAACAAATTTCCAAGTAAATTGTGGAAAACAATTTAGGACACCCTAAACAGCATGGCATGATCTGCCCAGAGGTTGTTAATTAATCAATTCCAGATGGGTTGTGTATCTCAGTATGAAAGGTAAAAACATAAAGGTTCTAGAAAGTAAGGTAAGGAGGCTTGGACTACCAGGATATTTTGTTACTTTCTTTACAAGACAGAATGAAAACTGGTTTCAGATTTTTAAAACTCAGTTAAAATCATGAATTTATAATATTGTAATTACTAAAAGAATCTGATTTATTTGGAGTCTATCCAAATATGAAATGCTGATTATCCTTGTTCTATGTAGCTATATAATATTAAACTTTTTCATTCTAGTATAGTATTATTTTTATAACTTTTTTGTTCATCTCCACTTATAAGGCATTACATAATTTTTCTTCTCATCCAAGCTAGGACACTTGACAATGAAAGTGAACTATTACTAATTACACCAGGGAAACTCTGCTAAGTAGACTCATTCTGAGCAAATAACACATATGGTCACCATTCCAAGGTTGATTCTATTAGGGCCATCATGTTCCAAAGACACAAGATGTTTGACTAGAAAAACAAAAACCAAAACCAAAACAAAACAAACACAACAAACAAAACAAACAAAAACTGGCATTATGCGTTGTTTGTGCCCCAGCTGACAGCAACTACTTAAGTTTTGGTCTGAACCTGATGTCTTCCAAGGTCCAGAAGCAAGTACATGGAGTCATGCTTCTCTGGGACTAAGGATGATAACAAATGTAAGATATAATTCTTAAATGAGAAACAGTGAACCCTATTAACATAACAGGTGACCAGAGCCTAGGGGAGAGACGGATGATAAGGAATCTTTACGAAAGCTCATGGTGGAGGTTAGGAAGTGTGAGATCTGAAGTCTAATTAGGGTTATTCTTTTTTCCTTTTCTGCATTGTCATTCTTTTGTATCTTCCCCAAATCTTCAGTTAGTAAATAGAAGCCCGGAGCTAGCTATAGTTCAGGGAATGAAGGGAATGTAAATCCATGCATGGGATGACACAAACTGGATCAAAATGACATCAGCATTGATGACATTGAAGAACAGGCAGAAATGACTGGTCCTGAAGCCTAAATAGTGGTATGAAACAAGAGATCAGCCACAACCAGTAGTCTCTAAACACTTTCATTTAGTCACCCTTCAGTTATTCTGTCCCCCTCTGAATAGCACATCATTCTCTCCTAAGAAAGCCAACTAAAGTTTACAAATTGCTAGTCTATCTGCCCCCTAAGCATTTTCCAAAGAAGGGCCAATCTGCAATATGGTCATTCCACTTTCTGGGCAGCTGCACAATGACCAAGTCTAAATCCAACAAAGTCAGGAAACCATGAATCAGTGAAATGACTCTGGTGCTTTTTTAAAATCTTACTTTGTATAAACTGGGTTCTATCCAGCTTCTCACTGATCATGATGATGAAAGAAAGTAATGCAAAGGAGTGACAAACAGTATATATATATGAACAGTATATATATGATATACATATATGACTGTTCTGGAAAGAAATTCCCAAGAACTCCATCTTGGGAATAAATATGTTTGATGTAAATCAGGCTGTGAACCTGTTATACAAAACCTCTATTGTGGTTTGTCAGTCAAATCTTTCACTACCTCCTTGAGTATGCTGACAGCTCGTGGGTTTAGACAAATGTTGGCTCAGTATATCCTAACAGCTTTGCATATTGGAGAAATTTAAAACATTTTATCCCCCTTATAGTTTCAGAAAGTACACCAATACAAGAAGTCACTCAGGTCTTAGGTCTTTTTGTTGTTACTGTCGTTCGTTCGTTCGTTCGTTAGATAGATATAGGATCTTGGAAGGATCATGAACTTGTGGTTCTCTCAAATTTCTTGAAGGACATTCCCAGAAAATAATTATTTACTACTATTATTACTAAGAAAAATAAAAGATTCAAGGAGACAGAGATAGAAGTAGAATGACAATGGAATAAAGGAGGCCTTTCTTTTGTGATGTAGTATCCTATAAAATGTTCACTGCTGCCTCTTTCTGAACTATAAGGGGAAAATGAATCTCTATTTTACAATTAAAAGTAAACACAAGATTTTTAAAAAATTAAAAGGTTAAAAAAATAAAAATTTAAAATCTAAATAAAAATTAGCAATTAAATAATGTAGAATTTTAAGCAGTGTTTAAAAAGCTGAAGCAATCAAACAAGAGTAAAACCAAGTGGTTCCGGAAGATGGCAGCGTAGGAGGACGCTGGGCTCACCGCGCGTCCTGCTGATCACTTAGATTCTACCTACACCTGCCTAAAGAACCCAGAAAACCGCCAGAGGATTAGCAGAACGGAGTCTCCGGAGCCAAGCGCAGACGAGAGGCCCACGGAAGAGGGGCCCCTCCTGAAGTGGATCACCTAAGGAGAAGCGAGCTAAGCCTGCCCCTCCAGCCCCCGTGCACCTTGCCTACCCACCCCAGCTAATACGCCAGATCCCCAGCAACACAAGCCTGGCAGTGTGCAAGTAGCCCAGACGGGACACGCCACCCCACAGTGAATCCCGCCCCTAGGAGAGGGGAAGAGAAGGCACACACCAGTCTGACTGTGGCCCCAGCGGTGGGCTGGGGGCAGACATCAGGTCGGACTGCGGCCCTGCCCACCAACTCCAGTTATACACCACAGCACAGGGGAAGTGCCCTGCGGGTCCTCACCACTCCAGGGACTATCCAAAATGACCAAAAGGAAGAATTCCCCTCAGAAGAATCTCTAGGAAATAACAACAGCTAATGAACTGATCAAAAAGGATTTAAATAATATAACAGAAAGTGAATTTAGAATAATAGTCATAAAATTAATCGCTGGGCTTGAAAACAGTATACAGGACAGCAGAGAATCTCTTGCAACTGAGATCAAGGGACTAAGGAACAGTCACGAGGAGCTGAAAAACGCTTTAAACGAAATGCAAAACAAAATGGAAACCACGACGGCTCGGCTTGAAGAGGCAGAGGAGAGAATAGGTGAACTAGAAGATAAAGTTATGGAGAAAGAGGAAGCTGAAAGAAAGAGAGATAAAAAAATCCAGGAGTATGAGGGGAAAATTAGAGAACTAAGTGATACACTAAAAAAAAATAATATACGCATAATTGGTATCCCAGAGGAGGAAGAGAGAGGGAAAGGTGCTGAAGGGGTACTTGAAGAAATTATAGCTGAGAACTTCCCTGAATTGGGGAAGGAAAAAGGCATTGAAATCCAAGAGGCACAGAGAACTCCCTTCAGACGTAACTTGAATCGATCTTCTGCACGACATATCATAGTGAAACTGGCAAAATACAAGGATAAAGAGAAAATTCTGAAAACAGCAAGGGATAAACGTGCCCTCACATATAAAGGGAGACCTATAAGACTCGTGACTGATCTCTCCTTTGAAACTTGGCAGGCCAGAAAGGCTTGGCACAATATCTACAGTGTGCTAAACAGAAAAAATATGCAGCCGAGAATCCTTTATCCAGCAAGTCTGTCATTTAGAATAGAAAGAGAGATAAAGGTCTTCCCAAACAAACAAAAACTGAAGGAATTTGTCACCACGAAACCAGCCCTACAAGAAATCCTAAGGGGGATCCTGTGAGACAAAGTACCAGAGACATCACTACAAGCATAAAACACACAGACATCACAATGACTCTAAACCCATATCTTTCTATAATAACACTGAATGTAAATGGATTAAATGCGCCAACTAAAAGACATAGGGTATCAGAATGGATAAAAAAACAAGACCCATCTATTTGCTGTCTACAAGAGACTCATTTTAGATCTGAGGACACCTTTAGATTGAGAGTGAGGGGATGGAGAACTATTTATCATGCTCCTGGAAGCCAAAAGAAAGCTGGAGTAGCCATACTTATATCAGACAAACTAGACTTTAAATTAAAGGCTGTAACAAGAGATGAAGAAGGGCATTATATAATAATCACAGGGTCTATTCATCAGGAAGAGCTAACTATTATAAATGTCTATGCGCCAAATACCCGAGCCCCCAGATATATAAAACAATTACTCATAAACATAAGCAACCTTATTGATAAGAATGTGGTCATTGCAGGGGACTTTAACACCCCACTTACAGAAATGGATAGATCATCTAGACACACAGTCAATAAAGAAACAAGGGCCCTGAATGATACATTGGATCAGATGGACTTGACAGATATATTTAGAACTCTGCATCCCAAAGCAACAGAATATACTTTCTTCTCGAGTGCACATGGAACATTCTCCAAGATAGATCATATACTGGGTCACAAAACAGCCCTTCATAAGTTTACAAGAATTGAAATTATACCATGCATACTTTCAGACCACAATGCTATGAAGCTTGAAATCAACCACAGGAAAAAGTCTGGAAAACCTCCAAAAGCATGGAGGTTAAAGAACACCCTACTAACGAATGAGTGGGTCAACCAGGCAATTAGAGAAGAAATTAAAAAATATATGGAAACAAACGAAAATGAAAATACAACAATCCAAACGCTTTGGGATGCAGCAAAGGCAGTCCTGAGAGGAAAATACATTGCAATCCAGGCCTATCTCAAGAAACAAGAAAAATCCCAAATACAAAATCTAACAGCACACCTAAAGGAAATAGAAGCAGAACAGCAAAGGCAGCCTAAACCCAGCAGAAGAAGAGAAATAATAAAGATCAGAGCAGAAATAAACAATATAGAATCTAAAAAAACTGTAGAGCAGATCAACGAAACCAAGAGTTGGTTTTTTGAAAAAATAAACAAAATTGACAAACCTCTAGCCAGGCTTCTCAAAAAGAAAAGGGAGATGACCCAAATAGATAAAATCATGAATGAAAATGGAATTATTACAACCAATCCCTCAGAGATACAAACAATTATCAGGGAATACTATGAAAAATTATATGCCAACAAATTGGACAACCTGGAAGAAATGGACAAATTCCTAAACACCCACACTCTTCCAAAACTCAATCAGGAGGAAATAGAAAGCTTGAACAGACCCATAACCAGCGAAGAAATTGAATCGGTTATCAAAAATCTCCCAACAAATAAGAGTCCAGGACCAGATGGCTTCCCAGGGGAGTTCTACCAGACATTTAAAGCAGAGATAATACCTATCCTTCTCAAGCTATTCCAAGAAATAGAAAGGGAAGGAAAACTTCCAGACTCATTCTATGAAGCCAGTATTACTTTGATTCCTAAACCAGACAGAGACCCAGTAAAAAAAGAGAACTACAGGCCAATATCCCTGATGAATATGGATGCAAAAATTCTTAATAAGATACTAGCAAATCGAATTCAACAGCATATAAAAAGAATTATTCACCATGATCAAGTGGGATTCATTCCTGGGATGCAGGGCTGGTTCAACATTCGCAAATCAATCAACGTGATACATCACATTAACAAAAAAAAAGAGAAGAACCATATGATCCTGTCAATCGATGCAGAAAAGGCCTTTGACAAAATCCAGCACCCTTTCTTAATAAAAACCCTTGAGAAAGTCGGGATAGAAGGAACATACTTAAAGATCATAAAGGCCATTTATGAAAAGCCCACAGCTAACATCATCCTCAACGGGGAAAAACTGAGAGCTTTTTCCCTGAGATCAGGAACACGACAGGGATGCCCACTGTCACCGCTGTTGTTTAATATAGTGCTGGAAGTTCTAGCATCAGCAATCAGACAACAAAAGGAAATCAAAGGCATCAAAATTGGCAAAGATGAAGTCAAGCTTTCGCTTTTTGCAGATGACATGATATTATACATGGAAAATCCGATAGACTCCACCAAAAGTCTGCTAGAACTGATACATGAATTCAGCAAAGTTGCAGGATACAAAATCAATGTGCAGAAATCCGTTGCATTCTTATACACTAACAATGAAGCAACAGAAAGACAAATGAAGAAACTGATCCCATTCACAATTGCACCAAGAAGCATAAAATACCTAGGAATAAATCTAACCAAAGATGTAAAAGATCTGTATGCTGAAAACTATAGAAAGCTTATGCAGGTAATTGAAGAAGATATAAAGAAATGGAAAGACATTCCCTGCTCATGGATTGGAAGAATAAATATTGTCAAAATGTCAATACTACCCAAAGCTATCTACACATTCAATGCAATCCCAATCAAAATTGCACCAGCATTCTTCTCAAAACTAGAACAAGCAATCCTAAAATTCATATGGAACCACAAAAGGCCCCGAATAGCCCAAGTAATTTTGAAGAAGAAGACCAAAGCAGGAGGCATCACAATCCCAGACTTTAGCCTCTACTACAAAGCTGTCTTCATCAAGACAGCATGGTATTGGCATAAAAACAGACACATAGACCAATGGAATAGAATAGAAACCCCAGAACTAGACCCACAAACGTATGGCCAACTCATCTTTGACAAAGCAGGAAAGAACATCCAATGGAAAAAAGACAGTCTCTTTAACAAATGGTGCTGGGAGAACTGGACAGCAACATGCAGAAAGTTGAAACTAGACCACTTTCTCACACCATTCACAAAAATAAACTCAA
>NC_064807.1:64227093-64248128 GCF_023721935.1 Panthera uncia
AAAAAAAAAAACTAGTTTTCATCATTGTTTGCAAAGCCAAAACCTAACCCAGTGGTGTAAGGTGGTTAGGGTAGAGCCAAGGGCTCGCATCTGTTGCCTTAGGGTTAAATTGCCTATCTCATTTAGATCACCCTTATGCCTTTAATAATGGGGGGAGGGCACCCATAAAGGATTTCATGAGGGCAGAACCCCATCTGCTTCTTCAGCCTCCCACTTGCATCTGTAGTCTGCCTCCCTGTAGGTTCCTTATCTCTCCCTGCCTAATGTTAACACTTTCCCTTTTCATTCATCCCCTGGAATAGGGCTCCTTAACAGCAGTTAGGACAGTGACAATGACCATTCTGGCTTCTTCAAGATGATAAGGGACAGTGTGGGAGTACAGCAGTTAGAGTTGTTCAGCTGAGTGGCCCACGATGTGGTTCTACAGGAAGGCTGGCAGGCATGAGGCAGCACACACATTGGCAGACACAAAGAGAAAAGCACAATGTAAAGATTATACTGACCAACAAGATGGCATCTTAAAGATAATGTCCCCAGTTCCCAAACCAGTCAAACAATCCAGGAGAGACCCTAACTTTGTCCAGTAATGCCCACATGTCATCTATCAGTTATAAAACTCTGTGAGAATTATCAGTTATATTGAAATAACATGTCAGGGAATCTCACATAACCCAGGTGGTGGAGGAGCCATAAGTAATCAATAGTGCATCAATGGTATTCTCCAAGAGTCCGGCCCTAACTTTATTTAAGCATCTAATGCTTGTGTGGTTTTATTTAGGGTTTTGCTGAGTTCAAGCAGACAGTTCGCTTTATTTCGAGGTGTAAAACTTTTTTTTTTTTAAGAGCTGGGAGTCCTATCAGAGAAAGAGTCGAGGCAGCTGTTTACCCTTATTAATTGGCACATTTGTAGGTAAGCTGAACCTTTATTTTATAAAGCAGAACTTTTATTACTTCTTGTGCTTTTTCCATTTTTTTTAGGGGAAGGCCTCTACCCAATTAGTAAAAGTATCAACCCATACCAACAGATGTTGAAATTCCTTTGACCTTGGCATGTGAGTGAAACCTAATTATCAGTCTTCCCTGAATAGTCTCCAGTTCCTTGATTGGCTGGGCAAACAAGTTTGTGGCTGAAAGGATTATTTCTACACAGGCTGATACTACTTGCTGAACTTTCCTTGACAAATTCTTCCCAGTAAACATATTTTGGGCCATTTGATAAGTTTTATCCCTCCCTAAATTAAAAGCCTGATGCAGTGCTCTACTGATCTTTTAGCTCTGTGAGCTAGGTAATAGTAATTGCCCCTGTTCTGTTTGTAACCATTCCAAGGGCTGGAGACAGTGTCCATGAGTCAGACCCCAGTTCCTTGCCTTGGGAGAGTAGGTGGGATTGAGCCTCCTTTAATAACTGATATAGTGGGCAAGCTATTTTCCTGAATCCCAGTATCTACAGCCTACAATATCCAGTAATTCTCCAAAACTCACACAATTGTTTATTGTCCTGGAGTTAGTAGCACTATAGTCTCTAATTCAGTTATAATTGTCCCTTCCTAGCAAGGCTCTCTGGTATTATCAAGAAAGAATGAGAAGAAATTAGTTTTCCCCATATTCAGTCCAGGGGCTGAGAGAAAAATTTAGTTATAAGTTTTCCAGAGATGCCTCTAATCGTCGGGCTGCATTTGGGTAGTTGACCTGGAGTGGAAAGGAGGACAGAAGGTGATTCCAGTATCAAGAAGGAGATGAACCGGGTTTTTAGTTACTGAGTTTTCCAGAGTTACCTGAGTTCCGGGCTTCCAATAGACAGTTGGAGCACCCTGAAGTGCCCCAGGTCCCATCAGTCCATTCTAGGGACATTGGTTATCTGAGCCTTCACAGATAGAGGTCACTGAGGGCATTCAGACTTCCAGTGATGGTCTCCACATAAGGGGCATGGCTTGCAGGGCTTTGACTTCTATTGTCCCTTCTGAGGGCAGTCTTGTTTCTGGTGCACTGCCTGACCACATAAGTGGCATTTGGTGCCAGGACCTCTGGAAGTCTGGTCTGACATGGTGTGCAAGGCCACAACTAAGGCCTTAGATTTTTCTTAAGCCTCCTTTCCTGTTTTTTGTTTTTTTGATTTTGATCTCAGTTGTGATATACTCGACTGGCAGCTTGTAAGAGCTCCTCCAGGGTCCCTTCTAGGACAACAGCCAATTTTTACAGCTTTCTCTGAATATCTGGGGCCAACTGAGTGACAAATTTGTCCTTTAAAATTGTCTCAGCCTTAGGGGTGTCAGTGAAGATAGCCATATATTGAGAGAGAAGAGCCTCTCTCAACTTCTCCAGGAAGGCCTTTGGGCTCTCATTCTATGTTTGTAAAATAGTGGCTAATTTAGCATAATTTAAGGACTTCAATTTAGATCTCCTTTATTTCTCTAAAGCACAAACTCGGAAGTGGTGACAATACCATTTCTTAATGGGATGGTCATAATCCCAATTAGGATCTTGGTATGGAATTACCTGGGCCCCAGTAGAAAACTAGAAGTGCCCTAAAGGACCTCCAGCCCCATAATAATTAATGAGTTGCCTTTCTTTTTTCTTCAGTGTTTATGGATCAAAAATCATCCCAGTTATTCAGAATGCCTCCCAAAGGAGACATTGGCCTTGGTTAGGGAATTGTACATCTATAGGAAAAAGGAAGAAGAGGCATCACTTAATTTTCCATACTTGGCCAGGAGAAGCCTCATCTCCTGGCCCTACATTTTGGCTGGCTATGAGACTGGCAGCCAAAAGCTTTGTCAGTTTTGTGAGATGCTGGGAGCAGTCACTATTATCCAGGCTTGACCCTGTCTCTGAGAGCTGACCTTGTCTTCCTTGATTTCTTCTATCCCTCAATTTTCTGCTTGTGGGACTTTGGGGGTATTGATTGTGACCAAGCAGGACTTCCCTGATTGTAGGAAGGTGCACTAATTTTATTTTGGCACAAAAGTAATCCTCTTTTACAAATATATGTTAAAAGGCTGGTGAAAACCAATTTTGTGTGTGTGTGTGGATAGAATTGGTCATCAAGCGGGCTAAAAGGGCCAAAGTCAAGGTCTATTCCCTTGCCTTTTTCAACAGTGCCCACATAAATATGTTGCAACCATGTGGATGCCCATTTTAGAGTATCTAGGTTGTCATGAATTGGCATACATTGGGCTAAGCTTAGCAAAATGGCTCCTATGTATTTCAGTAAAAGCCCTTTATATATTATAGTCATATATCCCTTACATGGCACAGGCATCCATTCCTTTGCTAAATAGAAAGAACACAAATGTGGAACATTTGGAGACTGGCATCAAGGACATTGTCACCATCTCCCCAGCCTTTGGATCAGAGGAGGAGCAATTTCAACCAAGGCTTGAGTAAAACAATTCAAAAGGGCATGCTGTCCTGCTGTCCTGCCCTTTGGTTAAAATATTTTTTTCCATCTATTTGGGCAGACAAAAGGGGTAAAAACCTTTGTTTACCTCTTCTTTTTTTTAAATCAAAAGCATACCAACAATCCAAGTAAACTTTGCCTTTTTAATAGAGAGTAAGGAAGAATTTTAATCTGATACCAGTGTACTTTTTTTTCAATATATGAAATTTATTGTCAAATTCGTTTCCATACAACACCCAGTGCTCATCCCAAAAGGTGCCCTCCTCAATACCCATCACCCACCCTCCCCTCCCTCCCATCCCCCCATCAACCCTCAGTTCTCAGTTTTTAAGAGTCTCTTATGCTTTGGCTCTCTCCCACTCTATATACCAGTGTACTTTTAAAATCCATTTATTTTAAACTTAGTCCATTCTGACCACATATAAAATTTCTTTCCAAAGATTTCCCTTCACAAACTTTCTACACCTTTTCTTTGCTTTCAGATTTTGAACCTAACCCCCTTTTTACTCCAAACAACTAGTCTCATTTAGGACAAAATTACTTTCTTTTTCTTTCAACAAAAATGTATTCCCATTCCTTGTATCTTTTTTACGTATCTCCTACTTTTCTACGTATAGAGTTACTTTCCTTCTTTTTATCAGTCTAATTACATTTAGCAGAATTTTAACTCTTAGAAACCTTAGTCTCCAGTGAAAACTAAGTAGTAACCAATTGTGAACTTATCTGTTACATCAGAATTTTTTTTTAGATGGCAAACTTATGAATCTATTATGAATAAATCATGTTTTTTAAAACAGATTTAAATATCCTTTTTTTTTCCAGCAACCTGGGTTAGGTTTTGGAATACTTCTACATATTGATCAGGGTTTTCTGAAAATTTGCCCAGGTCCTTTTTATTTGCTTAGAATCTTGCAAGGAAGATGGAACCTTCTTGGGGCCAAACTCACCATGAGGCATTTTAGTCAATAGATACATTGAATGTGCCTTCCTTTTAGGGGGAAGATTTTTCATCCCTCACAGTCCTGGATAAGGAGGGCTTGAGGGTCTAACAGGTGGCTTTTCTTGAGAAGAGGCATCAGGGGGGCAAGTCTGCAAGTTCTTGACTTTCTCGGTCCCTTAAAGGGGCCAGGAGGTTGACACCTTACAACTCTTACATAAGGAGCTTTTCTTTTATAATATAGATCTAACTTTAAGACAGTACTGTACTGAACACCTCCTTCAGGAAGCCAAGACTCTCCATCTTCCAGGAGATACTTCAGGCACCTCTTAGCATTGGTAGGTTCAGTATTAAGCCCTGACCCAAATCAGACTCCCAAGGAAGTCTGATGCCACCTTAAGCCATATGAGGTCGCCATGGAACCACTGATCGGGACTCAGCACTGGCTTTGACCCCTTGGTCAGGTCGGAGCCTTTCTGCTGTCCATTTCATTCACACATGGTCACATAGTGACTCCAACCTGCCACCCAATGCCCAGCTCCTTAAGGTTTCATTCCTTACTTCTTCTTTTTTTTTTTTTAATTTTTTTTAACGTTTATTTATTTTTGAGACAGAGAGAGACAGAGCATAAACGGGGGAGGGTCAGAGAGAGGGAGACACAGAATCTGAAACAGGCTCCAGGCTCTGAGCTGTCAGCACAGAGCCCGACGCGGGGCTTGAACTCACGGACTGCGAGATCATGACCTGAGCCAAAGTCGGCCGCTTAACCGACTGAGCCACCCAGGTGCCCCTTTCGTTCCTTACTTCTTATAGAAATACTCAGGGCAACTCTGGGAAGTGATCAGGTTCCTCTTCTGCCTCTTAGGGGCAGGTCTACCAAAATGAACCTGGGTTCTTACCAGTTTTTGGGGCGGTGCTCCCTGAGCTGTTCCTGGGCCTTACTAAGTTCCAGTGTGCTTCCAGACCCTTGCCCCATCGCACTGGGAGGGGCTAGTCTCCTATGGATCAAGCAGTGCACTGGTGCCAGGCGAGGTTGCTTCTCCCTGTGCTCGGAGGTTCGCACCCCGGTGACAAAGGAGGTGGGAACGCACCATCTCCAAATCCCAGACGGGAGGGATACAAGAGATACAGCAGGATTCTCGCATAGAGAGACGGGACACCGAGGGTTCCTTTGTCCAGGAAGCAACTTTATTCATTGTGCCAGCTTGGGCTCAGTGGGTTCGAAATGAAAAACTGAGCCCCAAGTGCAGTGGAGTATAGCTTTTTATGCAATTCATACTTCTTTGTCTCCCATATATGGTGACACATAGAGTCTGATCAGACACAGTCCAAGTTACAAACTCGTGACAGACCTGTGCATACACAGTACAGGAGTTGATTGCATCATGCTACTTTCCCTTGTTCTGAGGATGCCTCCACCACATTCCTTAGGGAGGGACGCTACCTCTGCCACAATTTCAGTGTAAGAAAGGAAAGATTGGGTAAAGAGCTCTGCTCTTGGGAAGGAAGCTTAGTCACGTGGTGGCAGACCAGTACCTAAGAAGGTATGTCCAGGAAGCAATTCCTTGTGGTCAGCCCAATGAACTTCAGAAACATTGATGTTGGGTACTCAATTTTAACTTGTTTACTGTTCATTTCTGTTATTTTTCCCCTCTGTCATTATACTTGTAGTCAAAGTCTTTTTTACCTGGGATAGTGGTTTTGTGGTGAACAAATTGTATTCATCATTTGGGTGAAGCATTTCAAGGAAAGGAGAGCAACCCCTTCAAAAGTAGAAGATGGCTGAGAGTACCTGGGATTTTATACATATTTTCACCATTACCTCCTAATTGTTTAAATTAGATAGGTGGTGGGGCACCTGGGTGGCTCAGTCGGTTGGTGTCCGACTTCGGCTCAGGTCATGGTCTCATGGTTCGTGAGTTCAAGCCCCACGTCGGGCTCTGTGCTGACAGCTCAGAGCCTGGAACCTGCTTCAGATTCTGTGTCTCCCTCTCTCTCTCTCTGCCCCTAACCTACTTGCATTCTGTCTCTATCTCTCTCAAAAATAAATAAACATTAAAAAAAATTAGATAGGTGGTGATTTTATGCCAATTAGTGTGGGGGATAGGTATATATCTATTTAGGCAAATTCTTTGGAGATGCTTACAGTATGGAGTGGGATTCAGTTACAAATTAGGTGGTAGACTTACAATAAGAAAACTGAATAGCTTGATGGCTTCTAGGTTTTCACTGTATGGTTGCAAATTTTCTGAATTTCTTGTGAATTTCAAAATGCCATGCATAAGCACCAGTAAATTCTGATTTTCAACTTAATAATTTTTAGATTATTTTGTACAATGAAACACGTTTTCTCTTCACTCATTAATTTAACAAATTAACTTAATATATATAAATTCTTATAACAGTGCCTAGGAATTTGTAAGTTTTTACTCTTGCTATTAATAACTAAGAGCTAACGTAGCTAAGTGAGGTCTTTCTACTATATTATCAATAAGACATGGTAGGATGAACAAAGGTATGGACCAGCAACTGGAATATATTTGGATTAAGGATTTCAACAGTATATGATTATAGAGAATGGTATAAGACACATCCTCAAGATTCCTGACTGGCTATTTGTAATACAGTATGGATGTAATATAATTAAGTCGTTAAGGGATTATTCTTGAACTTTTCAAAAGTTTTGAAAGTCGTTCTCCTGAATCAATTTAAAGCCATGGCTTATAAAAGTGCATAAATCCATAAGAGAAAGAAATATTTAAATTGCCTTCCTGAGCTTGGAGAACATTCTTTTTCTTTTTTTTTTCAAGCATAAGAACATTTTATTTTAAGAAATGTTAGCCTAAAAGAAATTAATTTATTTAAAATTTTAATTATAGTAGATCCCCAAAGTAAAATACCATCAATGATGTTTGTTAGGATGGTATTATCCTTAGTAGTACTATTAATATTAATACTATTTTTTTATTTAATTTTTTATTTTTAAAAATTTACATCCAAATTAGTTAGCATATAGTGAAACAATGATTTCAGGAGTAGATTCTTTAATGCCCCTTACCTATTTAGCCAATCCCCCCTCCCACAACTCCTCCAGAGTGTCTGCTTGAATGTCTGACTCCTGATTTCAGCTCAGGTCATGTTCTCATGGTTCATGGATTCGAGACCCACACTTGGGCTTCTTCTCTCTCTGTCTCTCTCTCACTCTCTCTCTTTCTCCTTCTCTCTCTGGCCCTCCTCTGCTCTCTCTCTCTCTCTCAAAATAAATAAATAAACTTAAAAAAAAAAAAGAAAGTGACAAGTCCAGTTGTCACAGGCAGGTATTTTAAGTTTATTAATTTTTTTCTTTTTTTTTTAATTTTATTTTTTAGTTTTTAAAATTTACATTCAAATTATCTAGCATATAGTGAAACAATGATTTCAGGAATAGATTCCTTAATGCCCCTTACCCATTTAGCCCATCCCCCCTCCCGCAATCCCTCCAGCAACCCTCAGTTTGTTCTCCATATTTATGAGTCTCTTCTGTTTTGTCCCCCTCCCTGTTTTTATATTATTTTTGGTTCCCTTCCCTTATGTTCATCTGTTTTGTTTCTTAAAGTCCTCATATGAGTGATGTCATATGATTTTTGTCTTTCTATGACTGACTAATTTCACTTAGCAAAATACCCTCCAGGTCCATCCACGTAGTTGCACATGGCAAGATTTCATTCTTTTTGATTGCTGAGTAATACTCCATTGTATGTATATATCAATCTTCTTTATCCATTCATCCATCGATGGACATTTGGGCTCTTTCCATACTTTGGTTATTGTTGATAGTGCTGCTATAAACATGGGGTTGCATGTGTCTCTTCGAAACAGCATACCTGTATCCCGTGGATAAATGCCTAGTAGTGCAATTGCTAGGTCTTAGGGTAATTCTATATTTAGTTTTTTGAGGAACCTCCATACTGTTTTCCAGAATGGCTGCACCAGCTTGCATTCCCACCAGCAATGCAAAAGAGATCCTCTTTCTCTGCATCCCTGCCAGCATCTGTTGTTGCATGAGTTGTTAATGTTAGCCATTCTGACAGGTATGAGGTGGTATCTCATTGTGGTTTTGATTTGTATTTCCATGATGATGAGTGATGTTGAGCATTTTTTTCATGTGTCAGTTGGCCATCTGGATGTCTTCCTTGGAGAAGTATCTATTCATGTCTTTTGCCCGTTTCTTCACTGGATTATTTGTTTTTTTGGGTGTTGAGTTTGATAAGTTCTTTGTAGGTTTTGGATACTAACTCTTTATCTGATATGTCATTTGCAAATATCTTCCCCCATTCTGTCAGTTGCCTTTTAGTTTTGCTGATTGTTTCCTTTGCTGTGCAAAAGATTTTTATTTTGATAAGGTCCCATAGTTCATTTTTGCTTTTGTTCCCTTTGCCTCCAGAGACGTGTTGAGTAAGAAGTTGCTGTGGGAAAGATCAAAGAGGTTTTTGCCTGCTGTCTCCTTGAGGATTTTGATGGCTTCCTGTCTTAAATTGAGGTCTTTCATCCACTTTGAGTTTATTTTTGTGTATGGTGTAAGAAAGTGGTCCAGGTTCATTCTTCTGCATGTTGCTGTCCCGTTTTCCCAGCACCACTTGCTGAAGAGACTGTCTTTATTCCATTGGATATTCTTCCCTGCTTTGTCAAACATTAGTTGGCCATACGTTTGTGGGTCCATTTCTGGGTTCTCTATTCTGTTCCATTGATCTGAGTGTCTGTTCTTGTGCCAGTACCATACTGTCTTGATGATTACAGCTTTGTAGTATAGCTTGAAGTCCGAGATTGTGATGCCTCCTGCTTTGGTTTTCTTTTTCAAGATTGCTTTGGCTATTTGGGGTCTTTTCTGGTTCCATACAAATTTTAGGATTATTTGTTCTAGCTCTGTGAAGAATGCTGGTGTTATTTTGATAGGGATTGCACTGAATATGTAGACTGCTTTGGGTAGTATCGACATTTTAACAATATTTGTTCTTCCTATCCAGGAGCATGGAATCTTTTTCCATTTTTTTGTGTCTTCTTCAATTTCTTTCATAAGCTCTCTATTGTTTTCAGTGTATAGATTTTTCACCACTTTGGTTGGATTTATTCCTAGGTATTTTATGGTTTTTGGCACAATTTTAAATGGGATTGATTCCTTGATTTCTCTTTCTGTTGCTTCATTGTTGGTATATAGGAATGCAGCTGATTTCTGTGCATTGATTTTATATCCTGAAACTTTGCTGAATTCATGGATCAGTTCTTTTGGGTTTTACATGTAGAGTATCATGTCATCTGCATGTAATCTTTTGGGTTTTACATTAGAGTATCATGTCATCTGCGAAGAGTGAAAGTTTGACCTCCTCCTGGCCTGTTTGGATCCTTTTATTTCCATGTGTTGTCTGATTGCAGAGCCAATAGGGGAAGGCTCTCAGTTTTTCCCCACTGAGGATGACATTAGTGTTGGGTCATTCATATATGGCTTTTTTGATCTTGGGGTATGATCTTTCTATCTCTACTTTTCTGAGGGTTTTTATCAAGAAAGAATGCTTTATTTTGTCAAATGTTTTTTGTGCATCAATTGAGAGGATCATATGGTTTTTGCCCTTTCTTTTATTGATGTGATGATTCACATTGATTGTTTTGTGGATATTGAACCAGCCCTGCATCCCAGGTATAAATCCCACTTCGTTGTGGTGAATATTTTTTTTAATTTTTTTTTAATGTTTATTTATTTTTGAGACAGAGAGAGACAGAGCATGAAGGGGGAGGGTCAGAGAGAGAGGGAGACACAGAATCCGAAGCAGGCTCCAGGCTCTGAGCTGTCAACACAGAGCCCGACGAAGGGCTCGAACTCACGGACTGTGAGATCATGACCTGAGCCGAAGTTGGACGCTTAACCGACTGAGCCACCCAGGTGCCCCGTGAATATTTTTTTTAATGTATTGTTGGATCTGGTTGGCTAGTATCTTCTTTAGGACTTTTGCATCCATGTTCATCAGGGAAATTGGTCTATAGTTCTCCTTTTTAGTGGGGTCTCTGTCTGGTTTTGGAATCAAGGTAATGCTGGCTTCATAGAAAGAGTTTGGAAGTTTTCCTTCCATTTCTATTTTTCAGAACACCTTCAAGAAAGTAGGTGTTAACTCTTCCTTAAATGTTTGGTAGAATTCCCCTGGAAAGCCATCTGGCCCGGACTCTTGTTTTTTGGGAGTTTTTTGATTACTAATTCGATTTCTTTACTGGTTATGGGTCTGCTCAAATTTTCTATTTCTTCCTGTTTTTGTTTTGATAGTGTATATGTTTCTAGGAATTTGTCCATTTCTTCCAGATTGCCCATTTTATTGGAGTATAATTGCTCATAATAGTCTCTTATTATTGTTTTTATTTCTGCTGTGTTGGTTGTGATCTCTCTTCTTTCATTCTTGATTTTATTTATTTGGGTCCTTTTCTTTTTCTTTTTGATCAAAGTGGCTAGTGGTTTGTCAATTTTATTAATTCTTTCAATGAACCAGCTTCTGGTTTCATTGATCTGTTCTACTGTTTTTTTGGTTTCGATAGCATCAATTTCTGCTCTAATCTTTATTTCTGGTCTTCTTCTGGTTTGAGGTTTTATTTGCTGTTCTTTTTCCAGCTCATTAAGGCATAAGGTTAGGTTGTGTATCTGAGATCTTTCTTCCTTCTTTAGGAAGGCCTGGATTGCTATATACTTTCCTCTTATGACTGCCTTTGCTGCATCCCAGAGGTTTTGGGTTGTGGTGCTATCATTTTCATTGACTTCCATATACTTTTTAAATTTCTTCTTTAACTTCTTGGTTAGCCCATTCATTCTTTACTAGGATGTTCTTCAGTCTCCAGTATTTGTTACCTTTCCAAATTTTTTCTTGTGGTTGATTTCGAGTTTCATAGCATTGTGGTCTGAAAATATGCACGGTACAATCTCAATCTTTTTGTACTTACTTAGGGCTGATTTGTGTCCCAGGATATGGTCTATTCTGTAGAATGTTCCATGTGCACTGGAGAAGAATGTATATTCTGCTGCTTTAGGATGAAATGTTCTGAATATATCTATTAAGTCCATCTGTTAAGTCCAGTGTGTCATTCAAAGCCATTGTTACCTTGTTAGTTTTTTTGATTAGGTGATCTGTCCATTGCTGTGAGTGGGGTGTTGAAATACCCTACTATTATTACTATCAATGAGTTTCTTTATGTTTGTGATTGATTTATATAATTGGGGGTGCCACATTTGGTGCATAAATATATACAATTGTTAGGTCTTCTTGGTGGATAGACCCCTTGATTATGATATAATAATGCCCTTCTGCATCTCTTGATACAGTCTTTATTTTAAAGTCTAGATTGTCTGATATAAGTGTGGCTACTCTGGCTTTCTTTTGTTGACCATTAGCGTGATAGATGGTTCTCCATCCCCTTACTTTCAATCTGAAGGTGTCTTTAGGTTTAAAGTCAGTCTGTTGTAAACAGCATATAGATGGATCTTGTTTTCTTATTCATTCTGTTACCCTATGTCTTTATTTACTTATTAAAAATTTTTTTTCAAGGCTTATTTATTTTTGAGAGATAGGGAGAGGGGGAGACACAGAATCCAAAGCAGGCTCCGGGCTCTGAGCTGTCAGCACAGACCATGAGATCATGACCTGAGCCAAAGTTGGACGCCCAAGCCACTGAGCCACCCAGACGCCCCTACCCTATGTCTTTTGATTGGACTTGAATGCACAGACCATGAGATCATGACCTGAGCCAAAGTTGGACGCCCAAGCCACTGAGCCACCCAGACGCCCCTACCCTATGTCTTTTGATTGGAGCATTGAGTCCATTGACATTTAGAGTGGGTACTGAAAGATGAATTTATTGCCATTATGTTGTTTTAGAGTTGGGGTTTCTGGTGGTGTTCTCTGGTTCTTTCTAGTTTTTGTTGCTTTGGGTATCTATCTATCTATCTATCTATCTTTTCATCTTTTCTCCCCTCTGAGAGTCCCCCTTAAAATTTCATGCAGGGCCAGTTTAGTGGTCACAAACTCCTTTAATTTTTGTTTGTCTGTGAAACGTTTTATCTCTCCTTCTATTTTGAATGAGAGCCTTGCTGTATAAAGAATTCTTGGCTGCATTTTTTCTGATTCAGCACATTGAATATATCCTGCCACTCCTTTCTGGCCTGCCAAGTTTCTGTGGATAGGTCTGCTGCAAACCTGATCTGTCTTCCCTTGTAGGTTAAGGAATTTTTTTTCCCTTGCTGCTTTCATGATTCTTTCCTTGCATGAGTATTTTGTGAATTTGACTGTGATATGCTTTGTTGATGGTCAGTTTTTGTTGAATCTAATGGGGGTCCTTTGTGCTTCCTGGATTTTGACGTCTGTATCTTTTCCCAGGTTAGGAAAGTTTTCCACTATGATTTGCTCACATAACCCTTCTACCCCTATTTCTCTCTCTTCCTTTTCTGGGACCCCCTATGATTCTGACGTTGTTCCTGTTTTTTGTTGTTGTTGTTGTTTTAATTTTTTTTTGCATTTATTTATTTGAGAGAGACAGTGTGAGCAGGGGAGGGGCAGAGAGAGAGGGAGATAGAGAATCAGAAGCAGGCTCCAGTCTCTAAGCTGTCAGCACAGAGCTGGATGAAGGGCTCTAACCCATGAACTGTGAGATCATGACCTGAGCTGAAGTCGGATGCTTAACTGACTGAGCTACCCAGGGGCCCCTGACGTTGTTCCTTTTTAATGAGTCATGGATTTCTCTAATTGTTAAATTGTCCTCTTTTGCCTTAATTTCCCTCTCTTTTCTTTTCTGCTTCATTATTCTCCATAAGTTTGTTCTCTATGTTGCTGATTCTCTGTTCTGCCTCATCTATCCTTGCCGCCACAGCATCCATCCGAGATTGCAGCTCAGTTATAGCATTTTTTATTTCATCCAGACTATCTTTTACTTCTTTTATCTCTGCAGAAAGGGATTCTAATCTATTTTCAACTCCAGCTAGTATTCTTATTATCACGATCTAAATTCTGATTCAGACATCTTGGTTGTATCTGTATTGGGTAAGTCCCTGGCTGTCGTTTCTTCCTGCTCTTCCTTTCGGGGTGAATACCTCATTTCGTAATTTTGAAGGGAGAAAAGGACTTAATGTGCAAAAAAATTAAAATTAAAATTAAAAAAAAATTATAATTTTAAAAATTAAAAAAAACCCACAAAATCAAATAAGTGATGTTAGATTCTAGGTGTGTTTTGGTCTGGGTGTTGAAAGGGGCTTGATAGATAAAAAAGGGGAAAGAAAAAAAAGAAAACCGTTTGAAAATTTGAAAAAAATGAATACACTGAAGTAGACTTAAATGAAATGATGGAAGTAAAATAGAATTTGAAAAAATTTACACAAAAGTAAAAAAGATAGTAGAAAAACATTTAAAATATTTTTAATAAAAATTGAAAATAAAAATGAATTTTTTGTCTTTCTGTATTCAAGAAAAAGAGAAAAAAGAAAGAAAAAAACAACAAAGAAAAAGAAAATTAAATAGATGGACCGGCGAATAGACTGAAATGTGACTGAAAATACTTCATTTTCCCCTGCAAGTCAAACTATGAAGTGCTTTATAGTCCGTAAACTAAGCAGGCGAAGAGACTTGTATTCCTTACGAGCGAGGTTGGCCTAGTTAGGTGGGGCTTAATGTAACTGCTCCGTTCTCCACTAGATGGTGCTGCTTAGCTTAGTAGGGTGGATTGTTGTGGTGCTTGTAGGTGTGTATGTGCATGCGTGGGAGCGGTGAAAATGGCATCACCCAGCTACCCAGTCTCTAGTATTGGAACTCTGTTCTCCCCCATCAGCAATAGCGCACCCATCCTTTGTCTTTGGCTTCCGTCCACTCCCCACTTTTACACAGTCTGTGACCAAGCCCCAAGCAGCACCGCCGTCCTGAGTTTTGCCTGAGATGCGGCTGTTTTTCCTGATTCCTTACTTCTGAGGGACTGTGGCTTTGACCCGTTCTGCCCCTCTGCAGGAGGGTCTCACTGAGCAACGGCCAGGTGCTGGCCTCACCCAGGAACGTTTGCGAGACTGTGCTGCTGCCAATGCCCAGAGACTGTGCTGGGTGCCAGCGAGCCCCAGAAAAAGTTCACAAGATAGTGTAGCAGCAGCGTTTCAGGGATTATGGAAAAACACAACACGTGTCTGGCACTAGGCTTCACTCTTAACAAAACTGTTCCAGCACCAGAAAACATGGTTGTTCTCCTGGGTCCACTGGGGCCTTGTCTTTGGGGACCCACATAGCCTCTACCAGGTGTCCTCCCAGCAGGGGAACCACCTCTCCCTGTGTGGCCTGAAGAACCCCAGACTCCACTCTGCTCCTGCGGATTCGCCCTTCCCACCAGAGCACCGCCAGGTATGGAGCTGTGGAGTTTCAGACTCTGCACTCCCCCTGTTTATAGAGTCTTAAAGGAGGGAATTTAAACCCTCTCCTTTCTCCTTTCTCCTTTCTCCCTTTTTAGTTTAGTGGAAAAAAAACTGTTTCCATTTTTCCACTTTCTCTCCAGCTGCTTTTGGGGAGAGTGCTTTGCCCGTATGCTCCCCCCCACCATCTCTGTCCTCTCTCCACATGTAAGAGACTCCCTGCCCTCTGCAGCTTCTCTCTCCCCCACTTCACCTCTCTGAGTTGTGTACCTGCTGAATTGTGTGGTTCAGGTTGTTCATAGTGTTGTGTAATCCTCAGATTAGTTTTCTAGCTGTGCAGGATGATTTAGTGTTGGTCTGGCTGTATTCATGCACACAAGACACACAAAAAACTTCCAAGCTGTTCTGCCATCTTGGCTCCTCTCTGATAAAAATGTATTTAAAAATGTTTTGTTTTTACATTTTATTTATTTTTGATAGACAGAGACAGAGCACAAGTGGGGGAGGGACAGAGAGAGAGGGAGACACAGAATCTGAAGGAGGCTCCAGGCTCGGAGCTGTCAGCACAGAGCCTGACGCAGGGCTTGAACTCACAAACCGCGAGATCATGACCTGAGCCAAAGTCGGACGTTTAACTGACTGAGCCACCCATGCGCCCCCAAAATGTATTTTTTTAAAAAGTTTACTTATTTATTTATTTTGAGAGAGACAGGGAGACTTCAAGCATGGGAGAGGCAGAGAGAGAGGAAAAATCTCTAGCAGGCTCTGCACTGTCAATGCAGAGCCTGATGTGGGGCTCAAACTCCTGAAGCATGAGAAATGACCTGAGCCAAAATCAAGAGGTGGTCGTTTTACTGACTGTGCCACCCAGGTTCTCCTGATTGATAAAAATTTAAAGTGACTCTTGTAGGAGCATGAAACTTGGGATGGATATGTAAAAGAATTTGAAAAAATAAGTCAAGAAAGATGACGGAAACCAAAATAGTGCTTATTATATGCTGGGTGCCTTATATGCACTATTTTATTTATTCTCCCAAGAACACCACAATGAGACTGTTAATTATAGGTGAGCATTCTGAGACATAAAAGTTAATTGCCCAAGGTCAGATTGCTAGTAACTGGCCTTGTAAGCATAAGGGTCATAGATGTGGGATGCTAGCCCTGAGGTCATTGCTGGCCATAGACAGGCTTAATCCAGACAGAAAACATGAGAAATCTGTGTCTATGTGTTCTGCATAAAGAACCTCTTAATTATCCAGGGCACTGACAAGAGGGTTCCAGTGAGGACTGAGTGAAGTAATGTGGACTGAATCTACAGTTTTACCAAAGCAGGGTAGGGCTGGGAAGAGGAAAATCTGGGGAAACTATAGGTAGAGTCCCCATATCTCTTTCTGCAGCACAGACTAGTATGTGGCTACCTGCAACCCTATAAGATAGCCTCTCATTATGAGCAAGGATTCATATGTGCCCATGGCAGTTGGGTCCTGGTTTGCTGGGGTTATCAACTCTGCAGTACAAACTGCATTTGTGGTACAGTTGACCTTCTGTAGGAATAATGTCATCAATCATTTCTCCTGTGAACTTCTTGCTATCATGAAACTGGCCTGTGCTGACATCTCAGGCAGTGAGTTCATCAGGCTCATGGTCACAACACTGTATATTGACTGTTAATAATCGTTATCTTTTACACGTTAATCATTGTCAGCATCCTCATATTTGCTTTTCTAAGGGGAGAAACAAAGTATTCTACACCTGCTCAGCCCATCTGACTATGGTAATAATATTCTACAGAACCATTCTCTTCATGTACATGAAGCCCAAGTCTAAAGACACACTTAATTCAGATGATTTCAGTGCTACTGACAAACTGATATCCACGTTCTATGGGGCGATGACTCCAATGATGAATCCTTTAATCTACAGTCTCAGAAACAAGGATGTGAAGGAGGCAGCTTCAAGGCAGCTTCTTTAGCAAGTTAAAGCAAAAGGTGATTGGACTGTGAACACATTGGACTTTGTTGAAACTTTAGAATTATGTTGGAAGTTTGGTTACTTTTACTTTTTTTTGCACTTTTGTATATTATTTAGCAATTTTTCATAATGACATATAGCATTTCAATATTATGGCATGCTCACTATAGAGAATTTGCAAGATACAGACAGTAGGGTGAGGGAAATAAAGAGGTCACCTATTACTCTAACACTAGGAGATGGGTTTCAAGCGTTTTGAACAATATCTTTTGTGTTCTGTATATACTGCAATGTTGGAATTGGGTATTATATGTCTTTTTATGTTCACCTTCATACATAGTCCTATTTCATATGCATCACTTCATCAAATGCTTCAAAATAAATAAGTTCTCTGTTGTGAGAAAAGCAAAACAGAAAAATCCTCAAAACTGCACCCACATTCTCCAGTGGAGAGCCTTGTGTTGTAGTTTCACATTAATCTCAAAATCCTCCTAAGTCATTTGGAGATACTATTTTCTTGGAGAATATGTTTCCTGTGGAACTAAGTGTGCGAGCATTTGGGACTATTGAGGGAAACGGGTAAATGCCTTAAGGATGGAGCCTATGCAATCAATCAGAACGTCCTTATTTTATCTTCTTTCCTTGTTTCAGCTTACATGTTAGCTCTAGCATAAAGAAAATTTTGCAAAATTAAAACTCGGTTGGAAAAATCAGTCTATTGGTCTAGACAGTAACGTGGACAAGTGTTGGGTTAGATGGCGTCATATCCATGCCCATTTAGGAGAAGCCAGGCTTTTTGATATCCTGAGATCATTCCAATACTTTTCCAAAACTTAGAAGAATATCTAAGTTCTTGATTTCTAGTGTGGACCTGCATTGATGTCTTGTCTCTCTTACTAATAGCTTTGTCACCTTAGTGATCTGAGAAGGTAGATTTGGGGGGATGTCACACAGGATGTGATATTATCTTGATTTTGCTTGGCTTCCTCCTCAAATTTTTACTCTATCTGAAGAACATTTCTAATTTACAGGCCAACAGGAATGAGAAAGTGTGTTCAAGAGTAAGCCACATTCTAGGAAATCCATTATGCTGGATAAATTTTATATTGATGGAACAGTAAAGTTAGAAGATGTTAGAGATTAACATATTTTACATAGGCAAATAAGAGTTAAATGCTTGTGGTATTTGGGTATATTAATGTCACTTTTCCAAGTTCAGTTTTTAATTTTAATGGCAGGAATATCAAACAGTCATGAACTCTATTTAAGTCCCTTTAACTTCCATCCTAGATATGCACAGATTAAATCTGATGGCAAAGGTTGAGACTATTGATGTATTAGAATCACACCCTAGTGAAATAGGCTGTAAAAACCTATTAGTGGGGTGTTTGGGTGGCTCACTTGGTTAAGCATCAGACTCTTGATTTCAGCTCAGGTCTGCTCTCCCACTTCCTGAGCTGGAGCCCTGCAATGAGCTGTGTGCTGACAGCACAGAGTGTGCTTGCAATTCTCTCTCTCCCTCTCTCTCTGCCCCTCCCCAGCTTGGGTGCTCTCTCTCTCTCTCAAAACAAACAAACAAACAAACAAACAAACAAACATAAAAGTCTATTAGTTTCCATAAACACACTCAACAGACTTTTATTTCCTGAAGAATTCCTGGTATGTAGAAAACCTCTAGAGTCAAGCATATTGTGTTTGACCCACAGGCCATTTTGGATACTCAGACTCTACTTTTTGTTTTTGTTTTTGTTTGTTTGTTTGTTTGTTTGAGCTTAAATCAAACTGCTTCCATAAGCTCTCTGGGATGACTGACCTAGGGCCTAGTCTTCTATCAGACTTTAAATTTTTGAATCTACTTAATTAAAGAAAGTAGAAATTTTATTGTATCTTTACTAATGTCTTATTTAATTTTGAGAGAGAGAGAGAGAAAATGAACAAGTGGGGGAGGGGCAGAGAGAGAGAGAGAGAGGGACAGAAAATCCAAAACAGGCTCTGCACTGACAGCAGTCAACCTGGTGTGGGGCTTTAACTCACAAACGGTGAGATCATGACCTGAGCAAATCAGATGCTCAACCAAACTGAGCCACCCAGATGCCCTGAAAGTAGAAATTTTAATATGCATATTTCTCCTCAGAAGAGAAGATGAAGATAGTTTTTTCCCTGTCAGTGTTGCAGAATAAATTCTGAAGAAAAGAAAAACAAGTCATCTGTTTTGATGTATCCATATGTTCAAATTGCTAGGCATACGTGTTATCA
Organism: Panthera uncia; assembly: GCF_023721935.1. Lineage (NCBI taxonomy): Eukaryota > Metazoa > Chordata > Mammalia > Carnivora > Felidae > Panthera > Panthera uncia. Next base: position 64,246,042 of record NC_064807.1, read on the forward strand.
CTATAATACCGATATGCTTTATTTAATACTTCAGCCTCTACAGGGTTTTTCCATTCAGGAAATTTATTTTAAAAGACTTTTCTGTTTTTCCAATTCTCATTTAATTAGGATTTTGTGACTTGGAAAACTTAAATTTCCTGACAATTCTGGGAAGGAATTATTGCATAGAAACACTTCCATACTATTATTTAATAATAATAAATGAAATATTTTTTTCCCATTCAGAGTGTATTCTATCATTTGTAACTAATCCCTGATTGATGCGTATGGCATATGAGGTCATCTTTGCTTTGGTCTGTTTAGTTTCATCTTCCACCAACCCCCATATGCCTCTCTGTTTATATTCTTGTGATATTGCGTTATTTTTATTTCCCTGCCTTCATCATGCCATTTCTTGTCTTATACCATGGTGTTATTGTTTCTTCTTCCTGGATGTCCTTCCTCATATTATTTACCTCTAAAAATCCCACTCAAAAAGTTCAGGTATCACCTCTCCTGGCAAGTCTGTCTTGATTCTGAGTTACTTGTCACTTATACTTCCATAGCACATTAAACCATCATTTTATTTTATTTTCTATTTTTGAGAGAAAGAGAGTGGGGGAAAAGCAGAGGGAGAGGGAGATAGAGAATCTCAAGCAGGCTCTACTCCCAACACAGAGTCCTATCTGCAGCTCGATCTTAGGACTGTAGGATCATTCAGGACATGAGCTGAAATCAATAGTCAGACACTTAACCACTGAGCCACTCAGGTGCCCATAAACCATCATTTTAATTGCAGCATTACGACCTTTTATTGAAATCATCTGATTACATGGATATTTTTATTACTACCTATAGGACAGGTAGAGACTGCATCTTGGGCATTTTTATATTCATAGAAATTCTTACTATCGGCTTCATTGAGTAATTGAGTATGTATATAATAAATATCATATAAACAGTGATTTTAGAAAATATAAAACACTTAATAGAAATATGGGTAGAAGACATGAGTATACAACACATATACAAGACAATACAGCTATTTAAGACACAACAAAAGTTAAATATTATAGTAGTTAAAAATTCCATTAAAAGGCATGATGAGATACTATTTTAAGCCCTTTAGATTACCAAAAAAAAAAATCCAAAACTATTGAAAGCATCATTGATGACAAGAGCAAGAGAAAAATCAGCAGTACTGTAATACTGGTGGGAGCATAAACTAGTATTATCTTTTAGATTCATAAAAATCTTCACTGTTTTTGGCCACATCATTTCACTTCTTGAATTCGATTTTAACAAAGTTATTTGAACTAATTTTGTTAAAAATGATTTAAAAAGAAAAAGAAAAAAGTATCATTCAAAAGTAAACAGCCTTAACGTTCGTTTTTGGGTCTCTAGAGGGGCAAATGATTTTAGCTTGATTTATTATGTTGTTTTATAATGAAGATCAGGCTCCTTTCTGAACTATGGTTGTTTTCAGCTTTGTTTCTTAAACCTTTATATATTATCTGAGGATATCTTTTCTTTCCTTGCCTTTCTTTTCCCTTCTCCTTTCTTCCTTCTAAAAAAACATTTTCCTTTCCTGTACAAAGACTGTGTATTACTTTTAGAATATCTACAATGTGAATGTGTTCATTCAAAAAGTCAACTTTTATTATAAGACAATTTATAAAGTGAATATAAAATTGTACAGTAAATAATCTATACTTCCAAAAAGGTTGTGTGTGTGTGTGTGTGTGTGTGTGTGTGTGTCTGTGTGTGTCTGTGTGTGTTTGCATGTGTGTAAGACAGGGAGAAAAAGAGATTGAAAAATTGAGAGAGAATTCATTTGGGGAAATTTTGATGACTGTACATGAGCCTCTTTATGATTTTTGTGTGAAACAGTGTAATGGGCCTCTTGTAATTAGGTCTTCAGGGCTTTATTTCTGAAGTCTCATGTTTTATACATATTTCATTTATGAAGCAATTTAAAGTTGTCCATAGAGGTTTAGAGAGATCCTTAAGAACATTTAAATTGTGTCCTAAAGAATGGAGCAGATTCTTTAGATATTTGTGGGTCCACAATGGGGCAGTGTTTTAGCCTGGGCTTTATGGGGAAATTG
>NC_064807.1:64273128-64291022 GCF_023721935.1 Panthera uncia
AAAAAAAAAAAAAAAAAAAAAAGAGGTTAGAGTGGGAGAGAGCCAAAGCATAAGAGACTGTTAAAAACTGAGAACAAACTGAGGGTTGATGGGGGGTGGGAGGGAGGGCAGGGTGGGTGATGGGTATTGAGGAGGGCACCTTTTGGGATGAGCACTGGGTGTTGTATGGAAACCAATTTGACAGTAAATTTCATATATTAAAAAATAAAAAAAAAAAAAAATAAAAAAAAAACTTATTAAAAAAAAAAATTAAATGTAACTCACAAGACAAATAATTCTTCTGACTTTACACCTTCTGGGAAGAGCAAATTTAGAACTGCTACCCAGGTAAAATGGCCAAGACACAATACGCCAAACTTAACCAATCTATTGTTCAGTCATGCCTACACATATGAGACAACATGGAGCAGAAGAGATCAACAATTCCCATGAGGTGAGCAAACCACACTTTACTTATGAACAGGAAAAGAAATTCCACCTTGAGATTATTATGACATTTGCTATGCCTATCTTTTGAAATCAGTACCAACATTTGAAGAATTCAATCATTTTATATGAATGTTATGAAATACTCTTCCAGCATGAAAATAAGGGAAACCATTGTGAGAAGTCTTATAAAGGGAACAAAATTTGACAACACTCTTTTTTGTCAGTGGACAATATTTTTTAAAAGTCACTGAGTGAAATATGCAACATAATCCTGAGCAATGGGAAAACAATTTACACTATGAAAGACGGTATTATATACTGCAACAATACAAATTTGAAGAGCAATTCCCAAAGTTCTTAACTTTATACAAGTACTTTTTCAGTATACTGGCTCATAATGCAAATGTTGAGCATGTTTTCTCATTAATGCTCAGTGGACAAAAGAATTAAACAGTTTTGATGTGAGCAAGATAAAAGCTATGTTACAATACAAATGCAAGATAGACTGCAAATGCAAGGAGTTTTATAAGGAAATTATACAAAACAAAGAAATTTTAAATGAAGAAAAATACTTACAATTAAAGAGGTACGTAGAATAGATACTTATAATTTACTTCAGATAAACAACAAATAATTTTTAGTACAAGTATTTCCTATGTAATATTTTTATTTTATCCCAGTATACATGTGCAAAAGCATTCAGAAATAATTCAAATTTAACTGGGCATTATCTATTTTCATATGCTAACCTAGCAACCCTAACTTCTTGTGCCAGGTTTCGCTTGAAATCCAGTCTAAGCCCAGGTTGCACCACCTAGCACCATTCCTAGGCATTGGAGAGAGTACAGAATCCAGGTGCCTAGGCAGTACTACTCACAATAATACTGTGAGACAGTACTATTTTTATTTTTTTTAACTTTTTGTTTACTTATTTTGAGAGAGAGAGCACATTCAGGCAGGGGTGTAGTGGCAGAGAGAGGAAAGAGAATCCCAAGCAGGCTCTGCACAGTCAGCACAGAGCCCACCGTGGGGCTTGAACCCACAAACCATGAGCCCATGACCTGAGCCAAAATCAAGAGTCAGACACAACAAAATGAGCCACCCAGATGCCCCAAGACTGTACTATTTTTTAAACTTTCAATATTCTCAAAAAGAGAATATTTAGTGTATTTCTCTAAACCATTCTAGTCAATACAGGATTATATATCTGTTGTCTCAGATGTACCCAGCCACTGCATAAATATCACCTACAGCTACAACCCTCTTCCCTTTCCAGGACATATATGGTAAGAAGAAACTAACATGAACTTATAGGGTTTCATGATCTAGTACTGCTCTTCAACATTTCCAAGATATGGTCTATCATCTCAACTTCCCACTTTTTCATTTCATTTAATTCAGCGTTTACTAACTGAGGCCTCCTCATTCCAGGAACTATGTCTGCTTCTTCCTCAAATCCCATAAATTATTTTAGTCCCCTGCCAGGTACTATATCCCATTACAAGAATAGCAAGCAATGTCTAGGGTCTTAATATCTGGGGTTAACGCCCCTAATGATGATTACCTCTCTCTACATCCCATTACAAAAGTCAAATCTACATGTTGCCCCCTCCATTTTGCTGTGAAGACCATTCACTGAATTTTTTATTTCCATTATGCTTTTTTTTCAGTTCTAAAATTTCCATTTGTTGTTGTTGTTGTTTTCTATATCTTTCCTGAGACTTTGGTTCTCTGCTTAGGTCTTCTATATTTTCACTTGTTCTTAGTGTATGTGTATAATTGCTCACTGAGATATTTTATAATGGCTGCTTTAAATTCCTTGTCAAATAATTTCAATGTCTGTTCATTTTTTGTTGTATCTGGAGATTGTCCTATATCAAATTGAGATACCTGATTCTTTGTATGAGGAGTGATATTCATTTGTATCCTGGATATTTTAGGTACTATGAGAGTCTGGATCTTATTCAGACCTTCTGTTTTAACAGGACTCCTCTAAAACCACGCCCTTTACAGAAGGAAATCATCACCTCGTTCTTGCCAGATTCAGCAAAAGTTTAGTCTCCTCACACGGACTTTATGACACAGTGGGGATAGAAAGATTTGTTACTACAGGGCTGTGGTAAAAGCCTTGACTTTCCACTAATCCTCCTCTGAAAGTCTATCTGGAGGGAAAGAGCAGATGGAAGAAGGTTAAAATCTAGGCTCCCCACTTGATATGTGCTGAAGTAGGGAGTAGGGCTGTAGTATTTTTCTCTCGTGTTTGGCTGGAATAGGCAATTACTGCTGTTGTTTTTTGTCTTGCTAAGCCACCCCTTTCTGTTCCACTAGAGTAAGATTTTCTTGTGCCTTTCTGTTTGTTCCCATTGGTGTTTCCAAGTTGTAGGCTTATCTAGCACTCAGTCTGGGATATATAGAAAGCAAAAATAAAACCCAGGAAACTCACTGCTTCTTGTTTCCTTAGATCCCAAAGTCCCTAGGTGGTCTCTTTCTCTCCACCTTTCAGAGTCTTCTTATGTTTTCTTTACACATAATGTCCAGAGTTTTCACTGTATTTAATAAAATAGAGAGAAGTATCTATTCCATCTTGTCTGCTACCAGAAATCCCTATATCTATTTTAAAAGTGAATCCATTAGTATAATCTTCCCTAGAAAATACTCCAGCCAGAATGACTTCTCAATGAATTTTTAAACTCTTATAAGGAAGAAATAAATTAAATTCTACATAATCTATTCACAGATAGAAAACAGAAAACTCCCTTAATTCATTTTTATGAGGTCAGTATAAACTGTATACCAATATGTAACATATGGGTTTTTTTTTTCTTTTTCTTTAAAAAGAAAAATTACAAAAATGAACTATTGGGACCTCATCAAAATAAAAAGCTTCTGCACAGCAAAGGAAACAATCAGCAAAACTAAAATGCAACCAACAGAATGGGAGAAGATATTTGCAAACAACATATCAGATAAAGGGTTAGTATCCGAGGTCTATAAAGAACTTATCAAACTCAACACCCAAAAAGCAAATAATCCAGTGAAGAAATGGGGAAAGGACATGAATAGACACTTCTCCAAAGAAGACAGCCAACCGACACATGAAAAAAATGATCAACATCACTCATCATCAGGGAAATACAAATTAAAACCACAATGAGATACCACCTTACGCCAGTCAGAATGGCTAAAATAAACAACTCAGGCAACAACAGATATTGGTGAGGATGTGGAGAAAAAGGATCTCTTTTGCACTGCTTGTGGGAATGCAAACTGGTGCAGTCACTCTGGAAAACAGAATTCCTCAAAAAATTAAAAATAGAACTACCCTACGACCCAGCAATTGCACTACTAGGTATTTATACAAGGGATACAGGTGTGTTGTTGCGAAGGGGCACACGCACCACCATGTTTATAGCAGCACTATTGACAATAGCCAAAGTATGGAAAAAGCCCAAATGTCCATCAATGGATGAATAAATAAAGAAGATATTATGCTAAGCGAAATTAGCCAGTCAGAGAAAGACAAATATCATATGACTTCATTCATAGGAATTTAAGATACAAACCAGATTAACATAAGGGAAGGGAAGCAAAAATAATATAAAAACAAGGAGGGGGACAAAACATAAGAGACTCTTAAATATGGAGAACAAACTGAGGGTTTCTGGAGAGGTTGTGGGTGGGGGGATAGGCTAAATGGGTAAGGGGCATTAGAGAGGACACTTGTTGGGATGAGCACTGGGTACTGTACACAGGGGATGAATCACTGGAATCTACTCCTGAAATCATTATAGCACTATATGCTAACTAACCTGGATGTAAATTAAAAATAAGTAAATTTTTTAAAAAGAATACTCAAAAAAAAAAAAAGAATTAAAGGACAAGTGGGTGGCTCAGTCAATTAAGACCAACTCTTGATTTTGGCTCAGGTCATGATGTCACAATTTGTGAGATGGAGCCCCACATTGGGCTCTAGGCTGACAGTGTGGAGCTGTCTCTGTCTCTCAGAGAGACAGAGAGAGACAGTTGTCTCTCTCTGCCTCTCAAAATAAATAAACATTAAAAAAAAGGTTAAGAACCTAGCTCCTATGAACACAGTTGGAAAAAATCCTAAAAAATAATTAGAACATTGAATATAGTGTTATATTTTAAAGAACAAGAGATTACAGTTAAGTGGCGTTAATTCTAGAAATGTAAGTGGTTTAAAATTCAAAAACCCATTTATAAGAAAATGGTATTATTAAAAAGAGGAGCACCTGGGTGGCTCAGTCAATTAAGCATCTGACTCTTGGTTTCAGCTCAGGTCATGATCTCACGGTTTCATGGGTTCAAGTCTCATGGTGGGCTCTGTACTGACAGTTCAGAGCCTGCTTGGGATTCTCTGTCTCCCTCTCTCTCTGCCCCTCTCGCACTTGCAATGTCTCTGTCTCTCTCAAAATAAATAAATAAACTTAAAAAAAAAAAAAAGAGGGGCACATGGGTGGCTCAGTCGGTCAAGCCTCTGGCTTCAGCTCAGGTCATGATCTCGCAGTTAGTGAGTTAGAGCCCCACGTCAGGCTCTGTGCTAACAGCTTAAAGCCTGGAGCCTGCTTCGGATTCCGTGGCTCCCTCTGTCTGTCCCTCCCCCACTCGCGCTCTGTCTCTGTCTCTCTCTCAAAAATAAACGTTAAAAAACTTAAAAAAAAAGAAATATCACATAGTAACATTTATAGAGGCATAAAATTACTGTAAAATTATTGCTCTGTGTTTTTAAACCTATGGAACAAGTTTCATTTTGTCATATCTCCTGTTCATGTAATTAACTACTTGAAAGCACTCCCTTGCCTTTTTCATCTCTATATATCCATACAATGTTGACATTATGTAAAAGGTCTTTCATATAATTGGATCTCAAATAGGAATAAAATTAAAGAAACAGAAAAAATGTCTACAATGTTATTAAAGTACTGTTGGCTACTACTTTTTTTATTGAAGAATGGTTTTGATATACAATGTTACTTCAGATGTACAACATAATGATTCAACAAGTCTGTAAATTGTGTTAGCTCACCACAAGTGTAGCTACCATCAGTCACCATATAACACTATTACATCAGGCCCTGTGCTGGCAGCTCAGAGCCTGAAGCCTGTTTCAGATTCCGTGTGTGTGTCTCTCTCTGCCCCTCCCCAACTCATGTTCTGATTCTCTCTCTCTCTCAAAAATAAATAAATCTTAATTTTTAAAAAAAAAAATGGCAGCTAATATAACATTATTACAGTACCACTGATTATATTCTCTATGTTGTACCGTTGCTCCCTGTGACTTATTCATTCATAACTAGAAGCTTGTATCTCCCACTCCCCTTCACCAATTTTATCCATCCCCACCCCCCACCCCCAAAAATAAATACAGATTTAAAAAAATTTTTAAGAAAAAAAACATGTCTGTTAAAATCACAACCTTCCTACTAATAAATACACTCTAAAGGTGTAGGGTAATATAAATATGCATGAAGTTAAAATAATAAGATCTCGGGCAGGGCCAGAGAGCCAGTTGTGAGGAGAAATGGAGTTAGAGGAGGCAGCTGGGGAGCAATGGAAGTAGTGTACTGGCCACTCAGATAAGGCTGGGCACCCATAGCTTTGGTTATTGCATCCTTGTGTTTTCCCATCCCACCAAGGAAAATATACTACACTGCAATGACTCCTCTATTCTATAAAAAGGGCATCTTAAAAAGGTCTATAATGAGGGGGTGCCTGGGTGGCTCAGTTGGTTAAGCATCCAACTTTTGATCTCAGTTCAGGTCTTGATCTCAGGGTCATGAGTTCAAGTCCCACATTGAAAAAAAAAAGTAAAGAAGGTCTATTATGGGAATTAGGCTTTGCTCATTAAAAAGAGGGAGTGAAGAAGAGAATCTCTGATCCCAGTCTTTTTCCATTGTCATTACTCTCAAAAGTCAAAGGTAAGTGGAGAATAACTGTTTAACTCTCTATTTACTTTTCGTTTCCTATTTCCCATTTGCAAATATTTTGACATCAGTTACAATTGCCTTAAAAAATGACACAGGATAATTCAAAATATACAATTATTTTAGAAAGTAGGTTAAAAAGTCACTATGCTTTCAAGTTTATAATATATGTGGTACATACATATGAATATATTAAAATATTAATAATTACAACTGAAATTATGGATTAATTTCTTCATTTGGGTTTTTCCATGTTTCCCACTTTTCTGCAATAAGTATGTATTGTTTTATTTAACCAGAAAATTTTTAATTTATTTTTTATTACTTTATTATTTAAATTCAAGTTAGTTAACATACAGTGTAGTATTGGTTTCAGGAGTAGAACCCAGTGGTTCATCACTTACATATAATACCCAGTGCTCATCACAATGAGTACCCTCCTTAATTCCCATCACCCACGTAGCCTGTCCCCCAAGCCCCCTTATACTCAATGTCCTGAATGGGAAAAATATGCAGCCAAGAACTCTTTATCCAGCAAGCCTGTCATTCAGAATAGAAGGAGATATAAAAACTTTCCCAGACAAACAAAAACTAAAGGAGTTCATGGCCATTAAACCAGTCCTACAAGAAATTTTAAGAAGGACTCTCTGAGTGGAGAAAAAAAAGACCAAAGCAACAAAGACTACCAAGGACCAGAGAATATCACCAGAAATACCAACTCTACAGGTAACACAATAGCCTAAATTCAACCTTTCAATAACCACTCTGAATATAAATGGACTAAATCCTCTAATCAAAAGACATAGGGTATTAGAATGGACTTAAAAAATCCATCTATATGCTGCATTTATAAGAGACTCATTTTACACCTAAAGACACTTGCAGATTAAAGGTGAGGGAATGGAGAACCATCTGTCATGCTAATGGATGTCAAAAGAAAGCTAGAGTAGCCACACTTATATCAGACAAACTAGATTTTAAAACAAAGACTATGGGGTACCTAGGTGGCTCAGTTGGTTGAATGCCCAACTTCGGCTCATTTCATGATCTCACAGTTTGTGGGTCAAGCCCTGCATCCAGCTCTATACTGACAGCTCAGAGCCTGGAGCCTGCTTCAGATTCTGTATCTCCCTCTCTCTCTGCCCCTCCCCGCTTGTTCTCTCTCTTTCTCTCTCTCTCTCTCTCCCTCTCAAATAAATAAATTTTTTTAAAAGACTGTAACAAGAGATGAAGAAGGGCATTATATCATAATTAAGGAGTCTATCAAGAAGAGCTAACAATTGTAAATATTTATGCCCCCAAATATATAAATCAATTAATCACAAACATAAAGAAACCCATTGATAATAATACCATAATAGTAGGAGACTTTAATACCCTACTTACAACATGGACTGATCATCTAAGCAGAAAATCAATAAGGAAACAATGGCTTTGAATGACACACTGGACGAGATGGACTTAACAGATATATTCAGAACATTTCATCCTAAAGCAGCAGATTATGCATTCTTCTCCAGTGCACATGGAACATATTCCATAATAGATCACATACTGGGACACAAATCAGCCCTCAACAAGTACAAAAAGATCAAGATCATACCATGCATATCTTCAGATCACAATGCTATGAAACTTGAAATCAACCACAAGAAAAAGATTTTGGAAAGCCCCAAAATACATGGAGGTCAAAGAACATCCTACTAAAAAATGAATGGTTTAACCAGAAAATTTAAAAAGAAGTAAAGGAAATTTTTAATTTATTAAAAATAAATTCTTGTTTAGTATGTTAAACTATAATTAGGTCTTTGAGACAATATCTCTAAATCTTGAGAGCTACTGCCACCTTCCATACAATTTAAAAATACTCTTTAAATCATTTCTGGGATTACAAATTCCCCTAGAAGGAAACAAAGAAGGATTTAAATTGGCTATCAGAGCCATGTGTAGATCCTCTGGACATTCTCAGGGCCCAGAAATTAGAGGACACACATTTATTTGCTATTGATACAAATTCAAGACAGAACATTTGAGTAGGAATGACAGTCTTACCTTTGGTCTGTTCCCCTTCACACTACCCACCGAGTAATCTGAAATGGTGGGGTTCTTAACAGTGGATCCCATAGCTCAAAAAGAAGAGAGTAAAGACATCAACTAGCTAGAGAAACAGCAGCCACAATGAATTTATTATCTAGACACAAAGAGGTTGGTAAAATACTAGAAAAAGGAATGATACATAGTGATTAGTGTGCTTGTGTCTAAACTACATCCCTTTAAAAACTGAAGTCTCAACAGGCCACACACTACCTATTGTGTGTGGAGAAGGTAAGAATCCTACACAAAGAATTGAATAGGAAGCATTGCAGACTTGTAAAGATTTGTTTCAGAAAGAGAAGGAGAAATGGAAATGATAAATCATAAATTTTATATTTTTAAAACTTTTCACTTTGAACTGATTTTAAACTTTCAGAAAAGTTACAAAATTAGTTCAAAGAGTTCTCTTATGTATCTTCCCTAACCTCTAATGTTAACATCAGAACCATAGTATAATTATCAAGTATAAGAAATTAACATTGGTATATTAACTATAGACTTTATTCAAATTTCACAAATTTTCTACTAATGTCTTTTTCTGTTCCAGGGTCCTCTTCAGGATCCCACATTGTATATACATGTTATTTATCCCTTGTCTCTTCCATTCCAGTCTATAACTATTCCTCAATCTTTTTTCTTTTATTAATTTGAAAAGTTCTAAATTAAAAAACAAGAAAAAAATAAACATGGACAAAAAGAACTATTAAATCAAAGAAGTATCTTGAATATCTATGAACATCATTTTACAATATTCATTTCTCCTTAGGATGAAAAAGGCAGGTGGGGCGGGGGGAGTGTCAGCCTGAGAGACTAGATTAAATTAACCAGTGTTGTCCACTTGTGTATGCCAATGACTATCACATATCACATAGAGTTTTTCAAACCAGTTCTATAAAATAGGTGTTATTATGCTAATATTACAGATGACACATCATGCTCAGGCAAGTTAAGTGTCTTGCCCTAGATCTGTATAGTTATGAAGCCACATAGCCAAGACTGAACTGGACTCTAAGTTGTCTGACTCCAAGCCAAGTGTTCTTTCCATTAAGGTGTGGTATTGTTTCATAAATAAATCTTATCAGCAGTCCAGACAAAAGGATAAAAGGATTAGAGCACAGTAGGCTTCCACAGCACAGCCTTATAGATGGTCAGAGCATGCAGGATGACCTAAGTGAATCAATTCCAGGATTGAACTTAAAGCTCAGATAGAAGTTCCCGCTAGATAAGAGCTACATACTTTTGCTGTTTCCAGGAACAAAAAAAGAAAATTGCACTTGTTTTCCACAGTGGAAAAAACAACAACAGCAGCAGCAGCAACAACAACAACAGGATAATTCTCAATACCATGTAGAAAAACGAGAAAGGGTCTTTGCCTTTTTTTTGGCCTTTGCCTTTGTTCATTCCATCCTATTTACTATTTCCTTTTGGGGCGCATAGGGCTTATTTGCTGATACAAGCACTGGGGATCTCCTGTGAGGGATGTTTCATATTGTGAAGAATGAAGTTGCTTTATAACAATAGGAGACAGTCAGTCTGGAACTAGAATTCAATACCTAGTGCTAGGAATTTTCTCCTGAGGATGCCTTCCAGGATAGATGTCATGTAGCCTGATATAAGAGGCTCATGGGGCAAAATATGAAATGCTGGCTGAATTTATATGATTTATAGACAAATTTCTGTTGACAAGTACAGGGGAAGACAGGTAGATACACACGATCCATGAGTCTCAGATGTTCTTTCTTTACATAAGTGGTGCCCAGTGGTGAAAAGTAATCTAAGGACAGGTCCTTTGGGGAGACAAAAAAAAAAAAAAAAAAAAAAAAACCAAAAAACTCAGGGAGCCAAGAAATTGAAACTTTATCTTTTTGCGAACAAAGAGAAGTAAGCAAAAGTAACAGAAATCCCTGCCCTTTTTCCCATGGTCTTGCAATTCTAGCACTATGTCTTTCTTTTTACTATGTGCTACTGTTGTTGCAGCCTGACTGTATTGCTAACCTTGGTTATATTCTAAATAGTGGGCTCTAGTATCCCTTTGCAAAAACTGGACTGTGTCAGTATATCTTTTCAGAGTGGATATATTTGTGGATTGACTGGTTGAAATCAGAATGTTAAATGGCATCAATTAGCGTATGTAATAAAACAACAGAAAAACTCAAGCAAATTTCCAATCCATTGACTGTTCTTTACCTTTCTTGGGCTTTAGAGAAAGCTGGGACCAACAAATGCCTAGACCTTTCAGCTTCTTTGGTAGTCTCCTAATCATTGGAAAGAATACAAAAATATCAACCTTCACCCCAGGGCAGTTAAGAAGAATTTAATTATTTTTCCTTATTTCTATAATCAAAGATATAGTTTTATTAAAGAAAATATAGAAAATATGTACAGGATTAAGAAAATTTTAAATACTTCAAAAACAAATCTGACAAAGAAAACTACAGTTAGCATTCTGATGTGGTTTCAGCTACACGTATACAAAATTTATTTATATGATCATTTATATTGCCGTGAGATTTGCTTTTATCTCATAGTATATCATTAGCATTTCTCCTTGTCCTTAACTGTTCTCCAGGATGCAGTTTTCAATGGAATAACAAATGACACATCCCATCATCACAAACCAGATTTTCAGCATCCTTAAAAAATTATGACTATTAGTTGGATATTTCAGAAAAATAATTATTAAATAATAGTGATGATGATGATGATGATGATGATAAAAGTAATCTTAAGGTGACTTTTCTGGAAATACTTGTAGAGTTTCATTTAAAATCAAGTTGGCCCATGTCTAAAATACTAAGTTTTTATTAAGAAAGAAACTTGAATTCCATCAAGTCATCATTTATATCCATCTAGATGATCAAATAGGGTTTTGTATTTACCTGTTTATTTGCTATATTAACAGATTTTTCAGGTTTATTTACTTTGAGAGAGAGTGTGTGTGTGTAGGGGGGACAGGGCCAGAGAGAGAGGGAGAGAGAAAGAATCCCAAGCATGCTCCATGCTGTTAGCACAGAGCCTGATGCAGGCCTCGAACCTATGAACTGTGAGATCATGACCTGAGCCAACCAAGAATCAGATGTTTAAATGGCTGAGTCACCCAGGCACCCCTATATTAAGAGATTTCTGGATATTAACCTTGAATTTATTATATTATTATACACTTGGATTTGGTTTTATATTTATTTATGATTTTTACATATATATTGAAATGAGATCAAACCATAGTTTTATTCTATTTTTGACAACTGGGATATGAAAGTTATTTTAGTTTGAGGCATCTGGGTGACTCAGTTGGGTGTTCAGCTCTTCATTTCAGCTCAGGTCATCATCTCATGGTTCATGAGATCAAGTCCCACATTGGGCTCCGCACTGAGAGTGTGGAGCCTGCTTGGGATTCATATTCTCTCTCTCTCTCTCTCTCTCTCTCTCTCTCTCTCTCCCTCTCTGTCCATCCCCCACTCATGCTTGCCCTCTCTCGCTCTCTCCCAAAATAAATGAACAAACATTTTTTAAAGTTATTTTAGTTTGATAAAATGATTTGCAAACTGTTCCATTATTTTTCAGACATTAAAGTCTTTATATAGCACAGAAATTACTTTTTTTTCTTGAAAGTATAACCTCTTTCCTAAGTAATCTGTGTCCAATGTTCATTTTGAGGATCAAAATGGTACTAGACACAAATTGGGACCTTTATCCCAATTGAATTTCTGATAATACTAGAGTATCTACTGTGCTAAATGTTGAATAAATAAATGGAAGTTTCCATGAAAGAGGTCAGCCCAGTTCTGTGAAAGCATTCAAAATGGGCATCCTACCCAAACTAATTCAGGAAGGGTTTCTATAAAAAGATAATAACAGGGAGGGGCCTTTCCAGTTTAAGAAAGTATGAAAACATAACGAAGAACAAGAATGATGTTTGGGGTAAACTGTGAGAAGTTCAGTATGGCTATTGTGGAGCATGAAGAAGAAGGGTCAGAAACAGATCCAGAACTTCTATATTAGTGACATTTAGAGATGACAATCTGGTTTCAGGAGAGTCTTCTTGAAAGTAATATATCAGACAAATACAAAACAATTAGAGCACAGCTGAGACTTCATATGGTATTAACACTATATATCATAGGAACTTACAAAATGGAAAGACCAAGGTGAATCAGAAAAAGCAAGTAAGGCAAGAATGTTAATTTCAACACACCTGAGGACTGAATAGTAATTTTCAGAGGTTAAAAAAAAAAAAAGAGGATCTGTGATAGGTACTAAAATGTTGTGATCAGAAGGCTGATTCTGGACCTAGACTGCCAGGTATTAAATCTTGGTTCTAGCTATATGACCTTGGGGAAGCTATTTAACTTCCATTTATCTGTTTGCTTCTGTGTAAAATGAGGATAATAATAGCATCTTATACTGCCATTATATAAATTACTTACCTCACGGACTGCAATGGATATTAAATGAGCCAATAGGGTAAAGTGTTTATAACAGTGCCTAGCACAGTTATTTATCAATAAATACTAGCTAGCTACTATTGATTCAGTCATACTAATACAAACCAACATACATAAAATCTTTATGAAAGGCACTGTTATAAGCACATTTTATATATTTATTATCGGAAGGTTTCTTTCTATAAAATAAAAAGAATATAGAAGACACAGAGATATATTCCAACATACCATATATGAATATTAAGAGAAAAAAATGACTTATCATTAAATACTAGTATTATAGAGTATTATAGTATACTAAATTTACTTGCCTGAAAAAAATATTAAAAATGCATGCAGTTTTTTGATGATAAAAAATTAAAAGAATTACAGAATTGAGAAGAATACACGTGTTAGGAAGTATGAGGAATACAAGTGACCTGTACTGTCAGAGGAGAAATTCCAGGCTCTGAAAAAATTGCACTAAATGTGGACACAGACTCGTTAACCTCTGAAAGCTCCTTGCAACCAATCTCAAATGTTTCCAGGTTAACTCTAGACTGGTCTTTGAAAGAAGAATAGATACACTACCCATGTGAGAAGAGAAAATATTCAAGGTATGCCCATTATAGGCTCAAACTTAGTGCTAGCACCTTTTTTTTCAATATATGAAGTTTATTGTCAAATTGGTTTCCATACAACACCCAGTGCTCATCCCAAAAGGTGCCCTCCTCAATACCCATCACCCACCCTCCCCTCCCTCCCACTCCCCATCAACCCTCAGTTTGTTCTCAGTTTTTAAGAGTCTCTTATGCTTTGGCTCTCTCACACTCTAACCTCCTTTTTTTTTTCTTCCCCTCCCCCATGGGTTTCTGTTAAGTTTCTCAGGATCCACCTAAGAGTGAAAACATATGGTATCTGTCTTTCTCTGTATGGCTTATTTCACTTAGCAGAACACTCTCCAGTTCCATTCATGTTGCTACAAAGGGCCATATTTCATTCTTTCTCATTGCCATATAGTACTCAATTGTGTATATAAACCACAATTTCCTTATCCATTCATCAGTTGATGGACATTTAGGCTCTTTCCATAATTTGGCTATTGTTGAGATGCTGATATAAACATTGGGGTACAAGTGCCCCTATGCATCAGTACTCCTGTATCTCTTGGGTAAATTCCTAGCAGTGCTATTGCTGGGTCATAGGGTAGGTCTATTTTTAATTTTTTGAGGAACCTGCACACTGTTATCCAGAGGGGCTGCACCAATTTGCATTCCCATCAACAGTGCAAGAGGGTTCCCGTTTCTCCACATCCTCTCCAGCATCTATAGTCTCCTGATTTGCTCATTTTGGCCACTCTGACTGGCATGAGGTGATATCTGAGTGTGGTTTTGATTTGTATTTCCTTGATGAGGAGCAACATTGAGCATCTTTTCATATGCCTGCTGGCCATCCGGATGTCTTCTTTAGAGAAGTGTCTATTCATGTTTTCTGCCCATTTCCTCATTGGGTTATTTGTTTTTCGGGTGTGGAGTTTCGTGAGTTCTTTATAGATTTTGGATACTAGCCCTTTGTCCGATATGTCATTTGCAAATATCTTTTCCCATTCCGTTGGTTGCCTTTTAGTTTTGTTGGTTGTTTCCTTTGCTGTGCAGAAGCTTTTTCTCTTCATAAGGTCCCAATAGTTCATTTTTGCTTTTAATTCCCTTGCCTTTGGGGATGTGTGAAGTAAGAGATTACTATGGCTGAGGTCAGAGAGGTCTTTTCCTGCTTTCTCCAGTAGGGTTTTAATGGTTTCCTGTCTCACATTCAGGTCCTTTATCCATTTGGAGTTTATTTTTGTGAATGATGTAAGTAAGTGGTCTAGTTTCAATCTTCTGCATGTTGCTGTCCAGTTATCCTAACACCATTTGTTAAAGACACTGTCTTTTTTCCATTGGATATTCTTTCCTGCTTTGTCAAAGATTACTTGGCCATACATTTGTGGGTTTAGTTCTGGGGTTTCTATTCTATTTCATTGGTCTATGTGTCTGTTTTTATGCCAATACCATGCTGTCTTGATGATGACAGCTTTGTAGTAGAGGTTAAAGTCTGGGATTGTGATGCCTCCTGCTTTAGTCTTCTTCAAAATTACTTGGGCTATTCGGGGCCTTTTGTGGTTCCATATGGATTTTAGGATTGCTTATTCTAGTTTCGAGAAGAATGCTGGTGCAATTTTGATTGGGATTGCATTGAATGTGTAGATAGCTTTGGGTAGTATTGACATTTTGACAATATTTATCCTTCCAATCCATGAGCACGGAATGTTTTTCCATTTCTTTATATCTTCTTCAATTTCCTTCATAAGCTTTCTATACTTTTCAGCATACAGATCTTTTACATATTTCGTTAGATTTATTCCTAGGTATTTTATGCTTCTTGGTGCAATTGTGAATGGTATCAGTTTCTTTATTTGTCTTTCTGTTGCTTCGTTATTAGTGTATAAGAATGCAACTGATTTCTGTACATTGATTTTGTATCCTGCAACTTTGCTGAATTCATGTATCAGTTCTAGCAGACTTCTGGTGGAGTCTATCGGATTTTCCATGTATACTATGATGTCATCTGCAAAAAGGGAAAGCTTAACTTCATCTTGGCCCATTTTGATGTCTTTGATTTCCTTTTGTTGTCTGATTGCTGATGCTAGAACTTCCAACACTATGTTAAACAACAGCGGTGACAGTGGGCATCCCTGTCGTGTGCCTGATCTCAGGGAAAAAGCTCTCAGTTTTTCCCCATTGAGGATGTTGTTAGCTGTGGGCTTTTCATAAATGGCTTTTATGATCTTTAAGTATGTTCCTTCTATTCCGACTTTCTCGAGGGTTTTTATTGAGAAACGTTGCTGAATTTTGTCAAATGCCTTTTCTGCATCGAATGACAGGATCATATGGTTATTATCTTTTCTTGTATTAATGTGATGTATCACGTTGATTGATTTGCGAATGTTGAACCAGCCCTGCATCCCAGGAATGAATCCCACTTGATCATGATGAATAATTCTTTCTATTCGCTGTTGAATTCGATTTGCTAGTATCTTATTGAGAATTTTTGCATCCATATTCATCAGGGATATTGGCCTGTAGTTCTCTTTTTTAATGGGTCTCTGTCTGGTTTAGGAATCAAAGTAATACTGGCTTCATAGAAGGAGTCTGGAAGTTTTCCTTCCCTTTCTATTTTTTGGAATAGCTTGAGAAGGATAGGTATTATCTCTGCTTTAAACGTCTGGTAGAACTCCCCTGGGAAGCCATCTGGTCCTGGACTCTTATTTGTTGGGAGATTTTTGATGACTGATTCAACTTCTTCACTGGTTTTGGGTCTGTTCAAGCTTTCTATTTCCTCCTGATTGAGTTCTGGAAGCGTGTGGGTGTTTAGGAATTTGTCCATTTCTTCCAGGTTGTCCAGTTTGTTGGCATATAATTTTTCATAGTATTCCCTGATAACTGCTTGTATCTCTGAGGGATTGGTCGTAATAATTCCATTTTCATTCATGATTTTACCTATTTGGGTCATCTCCCTTTTCTTTTTGAGAAGCCTGGCAAGAGGTTTATCAATTTTGTTTCTTTTTTCAAAAAACCACCTCTTGGTTTCGTTGATCTGCTCTACAGTTTTTTAGATTCTATATTGTTTATTTCTGCTCTGATCTTTATTATTTCTCTTCTTCTGCTGGGTTTAGGCTGTCTTTGCTGTTCTGCTTCTATTTCCTTTAGGTGTGCTGTTAGATTTTGTATTTGGGATTTTTCTTGTTTCTTGAGATAGGCCTAGATTGCAATGTATTTTCCTCTCAGGACTGCCTTCGCTGCATCCCAAAGCATTTGGATTGTTGTATTTTCATTTTCATTTGTTTCCATATATTTTTTAATTTCTTCTCTAATTGCCTGGTTGACCCACTCATTCTTTAGTAGGGTGTTCTTTAACCTCCATGCTTTTCGAGGTTTTCCAGACTTTTTCCTGTGGCTGATTTCAAGCTTCATAGCATTGTGGTCTGAAAGTATGCATGGTATGATGTCAATTCTTGTATACTTATGAAGGGCTGTTTTGTGACCCAGTATGTGATCTATCTTGGAGAATGTTCCATGTGCACTCGAGAAGAAAGTATATTCTGTTGCTTTGGGATGCAGAGTTCTAAATATATCTGTCAAGTCCATCTGATCCAATGTATCATTCAGGGCCCTTGTTTCTTTATTGACCGTGTGTCTAGATGATCTATCCATTTCTGTAAGTGGACTGTGAAAGTCCCCTGCAATTACCACATTCTTATCAATAAGGTTGCTTCTGTTTATGAGTAACTCTTTTATATATTTGGGGGCTCCCGTATTCGGCACATAGACATTTATAACTGTTAGCTCTTCCTGATGGATAGATCCTGTGATTATTATATAATGCCTTTCTTCATCTCTTGTTACAGCCTTTAAGTTAAAGTCTAGTTTGTCTGATATAAGTATGGCTACTCCAGCTTTCTTTTGACTTCCAGTGGCATGATAAATAGTTCTCCATCCCCTCACTCTCAATCTGAAGGTGTCCTCAGGTCTAAAATGAGTCTCTTGTAGACAGCAAATAGATGGGTCTTGTTTTTTATCCATTCTGATACCCTGTGTCTTTTGGTTGGCGCATTTAGTCCATTTACATTCAGTGTTATTATAGAAAGATATGGGTATAGAGTCATTGTGATGTGCGTAGGTTTCATGCTTGTAGCGATGTCTCTGGTACTTTGTCTCACAGGATCCCCCTTGGATCTCTTGCAGGGCTGGTTTAGTGGTGACGAATTCTTTCAGTTTTTGTTTGTTTGGGAAGACCTTTATCTCTCCTTCTATTCTAAATGACAGACTTGCTGGATAAAGGATTCTCGGCTGCATATTTTTTTTCTGTTCATCACATTGAAGATCTCCTGCCATTCCTTTCTGGCCTGCCAAGTTTCAGTAGAGAGATCGGTCACAAGCCTTATAGGTCTCCCTTTATATGTTAG
>NC_064807.1:64291422-64306667 GCF_023721935.1 Panthera uncia
TTTATGACTATTATTCTAAATTCACTTTCTGTTATATTGTTTAAATCGTTTTTGATCAGTTTGTTAGCTGTTGTTATTTCCTGGACGTTTTTTTGAGGGGAATTATTCGGTTTTGTCATTTTGGATAATCCCTGGAGTGGTGCAGAACTGCAGGGGCAGTGCTATCACCTTAAACACACTATGTAATTCTTTCTTTCTGAGCTAGTCAAGAGACTTAATAGTTATGATCAACAATATAATTATAAAAGTATTACAAAGTTTTAACCATGTATATTATAATAGGCACCTCAGATATCTTATGTAATTTAATACTCACAACAAATTGTCAGAGTTATTTCTTTCCCACATCTTACCATGAACCAACCTCGGCTCCAAAAGTCACATGCAAAGCTAAATGGCATGGTGCTGACTGTATATGGTGCGTTATTTTAAAATAAGACCAGCTTCATTTTTAAATGATTTTATTTCAGAATATTCATTAATAATGAGATTTATATCTAAATTTAAAATTATGGGGGCTACTGGTTGGCTCAATCGGTTAAGCATCTGACTTTGGCTCAGGTCATGATCTCGCAGTTCGTGGTTTCGAGCCCTGCATCAGGCTCTGTGCTGACAGCTCAGAGCCTAGAGCCTTCTTCGGATTCTGTGTCTCCCTCTCTCTCTGCCCCCCACCCCTACTCGCTCGCCCGCTCTCTCTCTCTCAAAAATAAAAAAATAAACATTTAAAAAATTTAAAAACAATAAATTTAAAAAATTAAAAATTAAATTTAGAATTATGCTGTCCCTATTATTTTATTAGAGACCTGACACTTCACAGCACAATTCTTAGGGTCATTGATAACTTTGCCCCTGCTACTGCATGGCCCTACAAAGTACTGACTCTCTCAGTGGTTCAGTTTCGGCATCAATAAAGGCAAAATTGTATCCATACCTTTCCTGATGTCCAGAGCTACATGAAAAATCAAAATTTTATAGGTTAAAGTGATGTTTAAACTAAATTATAAATTTAAATTTCCTGAAGTCATATACTTATCTGAACTCTGCAAGTGACATGGACACTTAGAGATGGGAAATTACTCAGCTGTGACTGAATTCTTTCTGGCAGGACTTTCCCAATACCAAGAGGTCCAACTTTCTTTGTTCATGTTCTGCCTCATGATACCTGATAATCCCCCTGGAAAACAGTCTCCTGATTATCATCAACACCCTAGATTCTTGCCTCCACACCCCCATGTACTTCTTCCTTGGGAACCTCTCATTCTTGGACATTTGTCATACATCATCATCCATTCCTCTGATGTTCACATTAAGGTCTGAGAGAAAAATCCATCTCTTTTATTGACTGTGCTCTGCAGATGGCTGTCTTCCTTGGGTTGGGCTGCACTGAGTGTATCCTCCTGGCTGTGATGGCCTATGATTGGTATGTGGCCATCGGCAAGCCACTGAGGTACCCCACCATCATGAATAGAGGTCTTTATGTGCACATGGCTGCTTGGTCTTGGATCACAGTGCAAACAGTCCTGACAATGGTGTTGCCTTTCTGTGGGAATAATGTCATCGACCATCTTACCTGTGAGTTACTGGCCCTTCTTAAACTCATATGTTCAGATGTCTCCATCAATGTGCTTATCATAACAGTGGCAAGTATTGTTTTCTTAGTGACTTCCCTACTGTTAATTTTTATTTCTTATGTTTTTATACTCTCTTTCATCCTGAGACTTAACTCTACTGAAGGGAGAAAGAAAGCCTTTTCAACCTGTTCAGCCCACCTTGCTGTAGTAGTTTTACTCTATGATTCAGTCCTTTTTAAGTACATGAAGCCCAAGTCAAAGGACATGAAGTTTGATGAGATCACTGGGTGTTGAACTCCATCATCTACAGCCTGAGGAATAAGAAGGTGAAAGAGGCTATGAAGAAAGTCTTGAGTAGACACTTACACTCATGGAAAATATCAAAGTGCTTAGGACATGTAGTATCTACATTTGGGGAAAAGATGTATTTTTGGTAGTCACAGATGAAGCTGCAGAACTCAGTATGATGAGAGCATTGTGTTTGCAAAGCCAAATGTGGAACTCTCATTTATACAATAGAAAATGTCCATGAAAACCTTTTCATATAATATCTTTGTAGCAGTCCTTCTAGTTATATGGAACTATGCCTCTTGGTCCCACAGAGGTCATGATGGATGCTGTTCGTGATGAATATCTCTCTGTCTCTATGTGTCTGTCTGTCTGTCTCTCTCTCTCTCTCTCTCTTGTCTTCCCTTTCCACCCCTCTTTTCTCCTTATTCCTTCTTTTATCTTTCTCTTCTTTGCTCTCTTCTTTATCTTCTTTGTCTCCTCAAGGTACATATGTATATATTATTTTGGTCTGTCCAGCATCCTTTCATCTAATAAAAGAACACATCTTTTTATTTTAAGAAATCCACTCTCTCCCACTCTCAGTCCATAGTTAGCTGAGGCTGGCCACATTCTCTGAATCAAATGATAAGCATGAAACACAGATTGGGCCAATGAAAAATGAACATCTCCTACTCACAGTGATTCATTCAGGGTAGCTATATGACCTAAGCCATGCTAATCATACTTAATTGCCAAAATGGTGCCTGAGTGTTAGAGAAAAGTCACTCTTTTTTTCAAAGGATTTCTAACAGGTAGAACATGTATCTGGATCTTCTCCCGGCCATTTCTGTCAATATATGGGGAGAGCCCGACTGAAAATGAAATCACCAAAGAGGAAAGTAGAGCTGAGGGAAGGAATTAGGGTGGTTTGATGTCATTATTAACTCCTGGTTCAAGGTGGGCCTAAAAACATTCATGCTTGGGCTTTTCAGTTACGTGAGACAATAAACTTCCTTTAAAATAAACTGAATTAATTTCCACTGCTTATAACCATATAAATCCTTATTAATGCATTCTCTTATGTACCTCATTTTCTCTCTCTCCCTCACTAGCTCCTACTTCTAACTTTTCCTCTGTATATCCCTTTTATCTAATTCTTTCTAATACTGTTTATATCTTTCCCTCCTCCTGTCATTTTGTGATT
Organism: Panthera uncia; assembly: GCF_023721935.1. Lineage (NCBI taxonomy): Eukaryota > Metazoa > Chordata > Mammalia > Carnivora > Felidae > Panthera > Panthera uncia. Next base: position 64,294,468 of record NC_064807.1, read on the forward strand.
CTCTATTTCCATCTCTTTCTCACTCTTGTTCTTTCATCCTCCATCTCAAAAACTTGTCATTTTTAAGAATCACTGATGGTCCCAAAGTCTCCAGCATTTAGGATTCACCTCTTCCTTTAGTGCCAAATCACAATAATATAACCTTTATTTTGCATGAATGCACACAATGTATCCCCCTTGCAAATATTGCTAAGGACTTCTTATATTTTCCTAGTTCTTAGTAACTTTTCTCCAGATTGCTCTATTGTGCTTCTCTATCACTTTTCTGATTATCCTATAATTATTTCTCATTGTATTTAAGCTCTCCACAGCCCATTTCACACCCCGAAGAGTATATACAAAACACACACACATTTAAGAGGTTGTCATGTTAAACAGACTGCTTAGCTTAAGAATAAGATAAAGTGATGCGGGGGGGTGGGGGTGCGCAGGGAATATTAATTTCGAATTATTACCGCTCCTAGTATCTCTTAAATATACTTCCTCACAAGGCCTCTTAAAGCCATTTCCCTGTTTAGCTCCTAGCTAGTCATCTTCTGCTGAGTCCTATTTATTTCCTTCCTCTACGAGCATTATGCTTAACCCTATAAAAATACATGAGTAGACAACTAAAAGCAGTCCTCATTGTTGTCCTTCTCAAAAGAGTGTCTATCCCCAAAATAGATGACAAATTCTACTCTTATAACTATATAAAAGAAGTTCAGGCCATTTTAAAAATTATGTGTCCTCACTATCACACCAATGATTTAGAAATACTGGAGCCCAGCACTTTGTCAAGTGTATGTCATTCACTTCAAGAATAGCAAACATCTAATAATAAAAAGATACTTAAATCATCTTTACCCATCTAATGAAATGAAGGATTTCATGGTGGAAAAAAAATTGCTTCAGAAGTTTGCCTCAAACACAGTGACATGATGCTAATGTGCCTCCACAGAATGTTCACTACCTAAAATTCCAGTATTATCTCCTACAGCAAACTCATCCATTCTCATTGTTTCAATGAATCACCATAAAATGATGAATCAAAATCTGTAAGATCTGGATCCTAAATTTCTCTCTGAATTGTTTCACAGTGTTATCATCTAAATGTAATAAGTAAAACATGTTTCTTTCACTCATCATGTTATCTTCTACCATATTGTCTTCCTGCCATTTTCCCAGTACAAAATGTTTCTTCTTCACAGGTTCCCTCCTGTTCTTTTGATAATTTCCAAAATTCTTAAAATAAAAGCATGACACCAGCAAGATGGCAAAATAGAAGGTCTCCAGTTCTAGTCCCTACACAGAAACACTGATTTGGTAACCATCCACAGAGCAAAGTGTCTTTGTACAAGTTTCAGGATCCAGTTACAAATATGAAACATATCAGTAGAGCCTAAGATTGAGAAAAGTTGTTTGAGAAAGCAGGCCAACACGCTGGTAGAAAGACCATCAACTGTGGACCTGGCAGACCCAGAAGCCGCCTTATCCATGTGGAGACTCAGCTCCAGCAACTGCATGTTCTTAGTCCAGCAACTGCTCTTAAGCAGACCTGGCAGGAACTACACCCAAACGGCTCCTACTAATAGCCTCCATCCCAACCACAGTTCTGACTGAGGACCTGGAAGCATCCCCTTGTTTGAGCACAAGTCCACCCAGGGACCCAGCATGAGCCACACATGTACAAACTCCTGGTAACAAGGCCACCAACCAAAAACCCAACTGCAGACATAGAAGCAGCCCTGTGACCCAGATCCGGCCCCATCTGACAGAGATCCTGGAAGTAGTCCTGTCTGAAGATCCAGCAGGAGAAAGTCATTACTTGCCAAAATCAGTCTATAAAGACTGGAAGAGGTTAATGCACTTTCAAATGCAAGGACATCAATACAAAGCTACAAGAATAATGGAAAAATTCACAAAAATGAAACATCCAAAAAAAGAAAAACCAAAGAGGGAAGGAGAAAACTTCTGGAAGTGACAGATAAGTCTAGGGTATTGATAGAGATGATGGTTTTACAGGTATGTAGTTATCTCCAAACATACCAAGTTGCGCAAATTAAATATCTAGAGTTTTTGGTTTATCAATCATACTTCGATAAAAGCAGTAAAAAAAAATATCTTAAAATGACCTGAAAAGTTTTCTAAGATCTAGATCCTATATAACTCTTTAGCCCCACCTTTCACCAATGTTTACCTCTTCCCACTGTTCTGCACCCTTTGTTCCAGCTGAACTTTTAAAAATTTTTTTCAATGTTTATTTACTTTTGAGAGAGAGAGACAGAGCAAGAGTGGGGGAAGAGCAGAGCTAGAGGGAGACACAGAATCCAAAGCAGGGTCCAGGCTCTGAGCCGTCAGTACAGAGCCCGACACGGGGTATGAACCCACAAACCGTGAGATCATGACCTGAGCTAAAGTCGGACACTTAATCGACTGAACCACCCAGGCGTCCCCCAGCTGAACTTTTTTTTAATATTTATTTTTGAGAGAGAGAGCATGAGTGAGGGAGGGGCAGAGAGAAAGGGGTGCAGAGGCTCTGAAGATGGCTCTGTGCTGACAGCAGCAAGCTGGATGTGGGGCTCAAAATCACGAACCGTGAGATCATGACCTGAACTAAAGTCAGACACTTTACTGACTGAGCCACCTAGGAGCATCCCCAGCTGAATTTCTTTTAATTCTCAGACCTATCACCTCTCTCCCTCTCTCTTTCTCTCTTCCCCTCTATTGATGAATCTTTTTTTTAATTTTTTTTTTAACATTTATTTATTTTTGAGACAGAGACAGACAGTGCATGAACGGGGGAGGGTCAGAGAGAGGGAGACACAGAATCCGAAACAGGCTCCAGGCTCTGAGCTGTCGGCACAGAGCCCGACATGGGGCTCGAACTCACGGACTACGAGATCATGACCTGAGCCAAAGTCGGCCGCCCAACCAACTGAGCCGCCCAGGCTCCCCGATGAATCACTTTTTATCCCAAAATCTAAGTGCTTGGACTCCGGTCAATGTACTCTGTCATAATCCATGTTTGTTTGTTTGTTTTGTTTTTGCTGATAAAGAAAATAATGATTAATATAATTCCACTGCTGGAAAGAGTCACATCCTGATTGGAGTCCAAGCTGGAAATCAGTTTCCAATTTCATATTGATATATTACTTTCTGTGTTACCCTGTTTGACACCCTCACTAACAGAAAAAAATTTGGATCACATCTATTTACTAATGTAATAACTGATAAATATAAGATACACTATGCTTGCAAAACTTGAAGTTAAAATCATTTTACCACTCTGTCCAGTGGCAAGATAGTCCCAGGGGATTCAAAAAATTTAAACTGTGGCATACTGGCAGGAATTTTTGACTTGTGATTACAAATATTTCTTACAAAAATGTTTTAAAGGTTATATTCCATTTAAAGAAACCAAAAAATGTCCTATGATTATAAAAATAAATAAGTAAATTGTGGTAAATACTCAAGTTTTGAAATACTCTATCAATATGATGAGCTAATAGATAAAATCATGAATGAAAATGGAATTATTATGACCAATCCCTCAGAGATACAAGCAATTATCAGGGAATACTATGAAAAATTATAAGCCAACAAACTGGACAACCTGGAAGAAATGGACAAATTCCTAAGCACACACCCACTTTCAAAACTCAAACAGGAAGAAATAGAAAACTTGAAGAGACCCATAACCAGCGAAAACATTGAATCAGTTATCAAAAATCTCCCAACAAATAAGAGTCCAGGACCAGATGGCTTCCCAGGAGAATTCTACCAGACATTTAAAGCAGAGATAATACCTATCCTTCTCAAGTTATTCCAAAAAATAGAAAGGGAAGGAAAACTTCCAGACTCATTCTATGAAGCCAGCATTACTTTGACTCCCAAACCAGACAGAGACCCAGCAAAAAAAGAGAACTACAGGCCAGTGATGAATATGGATGCAAAAATTCTCAACAAGATACTAGCAAATCGAATTCAACAGCATATAAAAAGAATTATTCACCATGATCAAGTGGGATTCATTCCTGGGATGCAGAGCTGGTTCAACATTTGCAAATCAATGTTGCTACATCACATTAAGAAAAGAAAAGATCCATACGATCCTGTCAACCGATGAAGAAAAAGCATTTGACAAAATTCAGCATCCTTTCTTAATAAAAACCCTTGAGAAAGTCGGGATAGAAGGAACATACTTAAACATCATAAAAGCCATTTATGAAAAGCCCACAGCTAACATCATCCTCAATGGGGAAAAACTGAGAACTTTCCCCCTGAGATCAGGAACACGACAGGGATGTCCACTCTCACTGCTGTTGTTTAACACAGTGTTGGAAGTGCTAGCATCTGCAATTAGACAACAAAAGGAAATCAAAGGCATCAAAATTGGCAAAGATGATGTCAAGCTTTCACTTTTTGCAGATGACATGATATTATACATGGAAAATCCGATAGACTCCACCAGAAGTCTGCTAGAACTGATACTTGAATTCAGCAAAGTCACAGGATACAAAATTAATGTACAGAAATCAGTTGCATTCTTATACACTAATAATGAAGCAACAGAAAGACAAATAAAGAAACTGATCCCATTCACAATTGCACCAAGAAGCATAAAATACCTAGGAATAAACCTAACCAAAGATGTAAAAGATCTGTATCCTGAAAACTACAGAAAGCTTATGAAGGAAATTGAAGAAGATATAAAGAAATGGAAAAACATTCCGTACTCATGGATTGGAAGAATAAATATTGTTACAATGTCAATACTACCCAAAGCTATCTACACATTCAATGCAATCCCAATCAAAATTGCACCAGCATTCTTCTCAAAACTAGAACAAGCAATCCTAAAATCTGTATGAAACCACAAAAGACCCCAAAGAGCCAAAGTAATATTGAAGAAGAAAACCAAAGCAGGAGGCACCACAATCCCAGACTTCAGCGTCTACTACAAAGCTGTAATCATCAAACAGCATGGTATTGGCACAAAAACAGACACATACAACAATGGAATAGAATAGAGACTCCAGAATTGGACCCACAAAAGTATGGCTAACTAATCTTTGACAAAGCAGGAAAGAATATCCAATGGAACAAAGACAGTCTCTTTAACAAATGGTGCTGGGAAACTGGACAGCAACATGCAGAAGAATGAAACTAGACCACTTTCCCACACCATTCACAAAAATAAACTCAAAATGGATAAAGGACCTGAATGTGAGACAGGAAACCATCAAAACCCTAGAGGAGAAAGTAGGAAAAAACCTCTCTGACCTCAGCTGCAGCAACTTCTTACTTGAAACATCTCCAAAGGCCAGGGAATTAAAAGCAAAAATGAACTATTGGGACCTCATCAAGATAAAAAGCTTCTGAAAAGGAAACAATCAACAAAATGAAAAGGCAACCGATGGAATGGGAAAAGATATTTACAAATGACATATCAGACAAAGGGCTAGTATCCAAAATCTTAAAGAACTTACCAAACTCCACATCCGAAAAACAAATAACCTAGTGAAGAAATGGGCAGAAAACATGAATAGACACTTCTCTAAAGACACTCAGATGGCCAATAGGCACATGAAAAGATGCTCAACGTCGCTCCTCATCAGGGAAAATACAAATCAAAACCACACTCAGATATCACTTCACGCCAGTCAGAGTGGCTAAAATGAACAAATCAGGAGACTACAGATGCTGGCGAGGATGTGGAGAAACAGGAACCCTCCTGAACTGTTGACGGGAATGCAAATTGGTGCAGCCACTCTGGATAACAGTGTGCAGGTTCCTCAAAAAATTAAAAATAGACCTACCCTATGACCCAGCAATAGCACTGCTAGGAATTTACCCAAGGGATACAGGAGTACTGATGCATAGGGGCACTTGTACCCCAATGTTTATAGCAGCACTTTCAACAATAGCCAAACTACAGAAAGAGCCTAAATGTCCATCAACTGATGAATGGATAAAGGAATTGTAGTTTATGTATACAATGGAATACTACCTGGCAATGAAAAAGAATGAAATATGGCCTTTTGTAGCAATGTGGATGGAACTGGAGAGTGTGATGCTAAGTGAAATAAGTCACACAGAGAAAGACAGATACCAAATGTTTTCACTCTTATGTGGATCCTGAGAAACTTAACAGAAGACCATGGGGGAGGGGAAGAAAAAAAAAAGTTAGAGAGGGAGGGAGCCAAAGCATAAGAGACTCTTAAAAACTGAGAATATACTGAGGGTTGATGGGGTGTGGAAGGGAGGGGGAAGTGTGTGAAGGGCATTGAGGAAAACACTGGGAGTTGTATGGAGAACACTGGGTGTTGGGATGAACCCTGGGTGTTGTATGGAAACGAATTTGACAATAAATTTAATATTTAAAATTTTTTTTAAATAATCTTTCTTTTTATTTCCTACTTATACTGGTATATATAATAAAATTAATCTTCAATTCAAAAAATAGAGTTTGATAACAGATATCATCAGAGGGTTTGATAAATGTTAAAGCATTATAAATCAGTACATAGCAAATGGACTATTTGATAAATCATGCTTGGTTATTGATTATTCATACTGACTAGAAAGATAACAATAAATGTCTACTTTATGCTATATATAAATTTGATTAGTCAAAATTATAAAAAGCAAAATTTTAGAACTTCTATAGAAAATTATGGAAGAATATTTTTATGACATACACGCAGTAAAAGTATTTGTTAAACAAGCTAAAAAGCAAAAAGGGAAAAGAACAAGAAATTCAACCTCCTTAAAATTAAGTGTTCCATATAACAAAAGACACCATTGAGAAAGTAAACATTAGAGATAAATGGGAAAATTTATCTGTAGTACACAGAAACAAAAAAAGGATTAGTCGAGAATATGTTTCTAAAAAACATAAACAGAGCATCTGAGTGGCTCAGGCGGTTAAGCATCCAACTTTGGCTCAGGTCATGATCTCACGGTTTATGAGTTCAAGCCCTGCATTGGGCCCAGTGCTAACAGCTCAGAGCCTGGACCCTGCTTCAGATTCTGTGTCTCCCTCTCTCTCTCTCTGTCCCTCCTACATTCATACTCTGTCTCTTTCTGTCTCAAAAATAAACATTAAAAAAAATTTTAAATACATAAAAAATATAAACATCCAATAAAAAATAGCAAGTTCTACAACATAAAGTCCTACAACCAATATCAAAAATATGAAAAGATAATCAAATCATAAGTAATAAGAGAAATGAAATATTTTTATAATGTTTATTTTCGGGAGACAGAGAGAGCAACTGGGAGAGGGCAGAGAGAAAAAGAGGGAGACAGAGGATCTGAAGCAGGCTCTGTGCTGACAGCAGACAGCCCCATGAAGGGCCCAAATTCATGAACTATGAGATCACGACCTGAGCCAAAGTCAAGAGTTGAACCTGTAACCCACTGAGTCACCCAGGAGCCCCCGAAATATTTTTAAATGTGATACTGCCCACCCAAAAAGTAGTTAAATACTAAATTATGACAATAATATGGACAGACACAAAATCTAATTCATTGCAACTGGAGTATTAACGTTTTGAAGAGCAAATAAGCAAGACCAATGGAGTTGATCCCATAATTCCACTCACAGGTTTGTACTAAAAAAGAAAGAATGAAGAAAAAGCTAGTCTGTGCCATCATCTAGTGGCCTCACAACAGAATAGAAAATATGATTCCTTCAGCAATGTTTACAAAGGTCTCTTGAAAGAACCTGCACAGCGATGCACCAACACCTTATACACATGTAGACTTTATACATGCAGTAACTACCCTCACTACTTTACTGGGTTAACATTTGGCTGCATCTATCTTGCTTCCTTCTACAGATTTGCATGAACTTAACCTTGTGACAAAACCAAACAGAAACATCTTCAGGAAGAGTGTGTCACATGTATACCCCATATAATTTCCAACACCTTTCAAATAATACCTACTGTTATGAGAGGCTTAGAAAATGCTTCTCTGAACTAACCAGACTTGATTAATAATTAAAAAATAAGCCAGTATTAAGTATCAACAAGAATATCGTGCAAAAGGAGCTCTTAAACACTTCTACCTGGGTACAAATTTGGAAAATTAGCAAAGATTAATATATATCCCAAAATAAAGAAACCATTAAACTTTTAAAAACTCTTAAAACAAAAATAAGCATTACAAAAAAAGATGAATATGCATATACACTATGACACAAAAATTCCTCTCCTATATATATTCTCTAGCAATGGTTCTTAACTCCATAGGACTTCTATGAATACATGGGGACTGGTAACTTACATGGAAAAAAAATTCATCTTTATTTTCACCAACTTCTAATTGAAATTTAGTAGTTCTTGGGTAAAGTTTTACATATGAATTTATCAAACTTTCAAGTCAGAGATAGTCTTCGTGTTATTCAAGTTATTTAGCAAAAACCAGAGTGAAACCTGCCCCATCCTTTTATTTTTATCTCATAATCAGATAAAGATAGTACAAGAAAATATAACCTTTTATTTTACTTATAACATAAATGTGGGAAATAAAAAAATATGTACATATTCATAATATGTACATATTCTATGAAATAAAATGTTCTAATAATGACAACACTTGAATCAACTCTCCTGTAAATAACAAACATAAACTCGAGACAAAAAAAACGCTTTTACAACTTCCTAAAACTAGGATCTCAAAGAGATATTTGAACTCCCATGTTCATTGCAGCATTATTCACAATAGCCAAGATGAGGGAACAACCTAAATGTTGATGGACAGATGAATGGCTAAAGAAAATGTGGTATATACATATAATAGAATATTAATCAGTCTTAAAAATGAAAGAAATCTTACCACATGTGACAACATGGATAAACTTTGAGGACATTACATTAAGTGAAATAAACCAGTCATGAAGGACAAATACTCCCAGACTCCATGATGAATCTAAAATAGTCAAACTCAGGGGTGCCTGGGTGGCTCAGTCGGTTAAGCATTGGACTTCGGCTTAGGTCATGATCTCACAGTTTGTGAGTTTGAGCCCCGCGTTGGGCTCTGTGCTGACAGCTTGGAGCCTGGAGCCTGCTTCAGATTCTGTGTCCTCCCCTCTCTCTGCCCCTCCCATGCTCATGCTCTGTCTCTCTCTGTCTCTCAATAATAAATAAATGTTAAAAAAAATTTTTTTAAATAAAATAGTCAAACTCAGAAGCAGAGAGTAGAATGGTGGTTGCCAGGAAGTTGAGAACAGGAGTAAATGGGGGGTTTGTTATTCCACAGGTATGAAGTTTCAGATATTCAAAATGAGTAAGTTCTAGAGATCTGTGGTACAACATTGTTCCCATAGCTAACAATATAGTGTTGTACACTTAGAAATTTGTTAAGAAGGGTTAGATCTCATGTTAAATGACTTTTCTATAATAAGGAAGATGTGGTTTATATATGCAATGGAATATTACTTAGCCATCAAAAAGAATGAAATCTTGCTATTTGCAATGACGTGGATGGAGCTAGAGTATTATGCTAAGTGAAATAAGTCAGTCAGAGAAAGACAAATACCATGTGATTTAATTCATGTGTGGAATTTAAGAAACAGAATAAATGATCATGGGGGGAAAAGAGAGAGGAAAACCAAGAAATAGACTCTTAACTCTAGAGGACTGATGGTTACCAAAGGTGAGGTGGTGGGGGATGGGTTAAACCGGTGATGAGGATTGAGGATCACTTGCTGTGATGAGCACTGGGTGTTGTATGTAAGTAGTGAATCACCAAATTGTAACCTGAAACTAATATTACACTGCATGTTAACTAAGTGGAATTCAATTTTAAAAAAAATTAAAGATTAAAAGAATAAAAACAAACAAAAAAATGCCTTCTTGAAGTAGTCAACAGCATTCAGAAAATGAACGGGGGTAGTCAACATTTGTAAAAAAGAATAGCACTAGGTAAGTTTCCCTTTTAGTGAGTTCAAGATAAGGGAAGGACAAAGTCATAATCACTAGAGGTTAACTAAAATTCATATGGAAAATTCAATCTCATTGACTTGAAGAAACAAAGGAAAGAGTTCAGGAAGACCATAGCAGTTAAAAATGTTAAAAAAAAACACACACCACAAACAACAACAACAACAACAACACAGAAAAGAGACAGCTAGAGAATAGGAGTCCAGGTTTCTGTATAAGCTCTGCCTAAATACTGGATGATCCCTAACTACACATAAGCAGATCTAAGCGTAAAATACGTGAGCAGAGATTTTAGTGGCTATCCACCTCAGATGAGTTTGAAATTTGAGTCCTGCCAAAATACTTTCTGCTAAAACAAAGCACCAATTCTTGTGGCAAATTCAATGTCCAAGAACAGGCACAGATAGTTTTACTCCAACAGGCTCTTCTGGAACTTTTCTAGTCTTCCCATCAAGAGGGAGAGTCTTGGGGTGCCTGGGTGGCTCAGTCAGTTGAGCATCCAACTTTGACTCAGGTCATAAACTCATGGTTGTTGAGTTCAACCCCCACATCAGGCTAGCTGCTATCAGCCCAGAGCCTGCTTTGGATCCTCTGTGCCCTTCCCTCTGCCCCTGCCCTGCCCATGCTCTCTCTCTCAAAAATAAATAAACATTAAAAAAAAAAAAAAGAGGTAGAGCCTTTTTCATTTTTATGTATCCCCACAACACTGAGTGAACATATTTGGCATCAAACTTTAGCAAAGATCCTGGCACATATTTGAATCTTAAAATATGAATAGAATTGTGCTCTTCTAATTAAGACCTACACAATCCTGGAGCGCTGGAAGAAGAGAAGTGTAGATGGAATTAAAACACTAAAACCTGGAAGTACACAGTGGGGTCAAGGGCCAGAAAGTTGTTACAGTGTAAGTGACAGTTGGGAAGCAAAGGTAGGAGTGTGTTGGATACTCCTTGAGGCTGTGCATCCTTTTTCCTCATAGGGAATTAAATGAAGGAAATAAAATCGCAGTCCTCCAGCTTTGTCATTCCTTCAAAAAGCCAAAAAAGTGAAAAGTTGCTGAGACTCCAACAACAAAAAAAACCTGTTTCATTTCCACTTCTTGTATGTTTTTCCTATTTATCAGTTAAAGATATAATGAAATTCATTAAAATTGCCTAATATGGGGAAATGCATACACTATATATTGTTAATTATAAAAAAAAAACCCAGTAAGTCAAGAAATGTAATATGTTCTTATGCATGTAAATACAGTATATAAATAGATGTCAAAATTTTAGTATTTATTCTATAATTATGATTGACTTTCATTTTTCCCTTTGGATACTCCAGAACCTCTCAAATTTCTATACTATGTATTATCTGTATAGTCAAGGAAGTAATAATTCAGAGAAGAAAAATTACTATTTAAAAAGTATAATTAGTTCTTGAAACATCATCCCTAATGTAACTAAAAGTTACTACCTTCTATACTATTTAAATATTCAACTTTAAATCACTTCTGGCATTACAAAGTCTCTTAGAAGAAAACAAAGGAGGATTTAAATTGGTTACCAGAACCACTGGTGAGGGTCTGGAAATAAACATTTAAGGCTCAGAAGTAGAAAAGTATTTATGTGACATAGTACTTTACTATTGCATAAAAATTTATAATATGATGTTCTGTTGAGCAGAAAGCTTTGTTCTTCCCTCTCCCTCACCACTACTAATAGTTGTGTGTGATTGTGGAATACTCAACTGTAGGTTTTAGTTGACTTTTCGCTCTAAAAAGAAAACGAAGCAGTCAATTCACTGAGGAGAAGCAGCAAACTGTCACAAGAAGTTAATGAAACACTGATGAAAAAACAAAAGAGAATGTTTTCCTTGCTTTGAAAACTGAAATTCCAACTAGCCATGCTATCTACTATAGATAGAGAAGATGAGAATCCTACATTGAAGATTTAATAGGGAACATTAGGACAAAAATGAGAGGAGAGAAGTATTTCCAGAAAGGAAAAGGTGAATGGGAACTCGGAATTAAGAAGTTATTTTATTTTATCCATTCTGATACCCTATGTCTTTTGGTTGGCGCATTTAGTCCATTTACATTCAGTGTTATTATAGAAAGATATGGGTATAGAGTCATTGTGATGTACGTAGGTTTCATGCTTGTAGCGATGTCTCTGGTACTTTGTCTCACAGGATCCCCCTTAGGATCTCTTGTAGGGCTGGTTTAGTGGTGACAAAATCCTTCAGTTTTTGTTTGTTTGGGAAGACCTTTATCTCTCCTTCTAT